>NC_091821.1:159196098-159500216 GCF_038994185.2 Dermacentor albipictus | reverse complement strand
ATCATTTGGGTTAAATATTAAAAATAATTATTACAAAATTAACAAGAAAGGCATTTTTTTTTCATGCTAATGATTCTGATGATCACGGAAAGCAAGACCATGTGAGAAACTGTCGAAAAAGTCAACTTCACTATTCTTTACACTGTAAAAAAAGTGAGCTTCACTGCACACAATTAGTATATGCTCCCAACGTCCCATGGAAACGATTCTGATGATCATATAAAACAAAATGATGCAAAAAATTTCGGCCAGAAAGGTGAACTCTACTAAGAAAAAAAAAATGAAGTTGCAGATTCGCCCAAAAGGCGAAGCATCGATTGCAACAGCAAACTAGTGAACAGCTATGCGAAGTAAGGATAGTAGTTTAATCAACCATATAAATTTGTAAACATAGGCATACCAACTAAATTAACAAGTGCAGTGTCACGCACACACAAGCAAACATGAATATATCTCACTCGATGACCGTGGAAACTCGGTGTCAAAACGCTGGAGTGAGGTAGCACGGGAGCAGCGGCAAGCCAATTGACCTTTGTGCTGCATCTTGCATCAACGCGAACTAAGCCACACAAACACAGCATACGGCGGACTCTGTCCCCGTCGCAGATGGCTTTCACGATACAGCGGCCCAGCCTGGCGCAAGCGGCCGCCCGGAGTAGAACATGCCCTTTTTCTCTACCTTCGCCCTGGGACCCTTGCATGCAATGAATGACAGCATAATTTCGCCGCTTGCGTGAGCGAAACTGAGGCACAATCACCGGCACACCATGGCCCGCTTTCACTCGGCGCACAGCGACGATCTTATTGCCTTCGGACTTTATATGGAACTTCACAGCGATGCCAACAGCAATGGCAGAAATGCGCCTGGAGTGTCCATATAATTGCTATAGCAATTAAAAATTTAGGTTGTAATGAAGGTGTGCTTCATTGTACACAAGCAAGCCTATGTTACCAACTTCACTCTTCAACAACTCCTTACACTATCTGATGTTATTTACAACAAACACAAAATAAAGCACACCATCTGAAATAATCGCAGAGAAACACAGAAGCTCAAATTGTCTTCAGGCCTGCACACACACACACGCACACACACACACACACACAGAGAGAGAAAGCACAGGACAAGCTGGTCCCGTTTGCCTTTTTTGCAAGATTAATGCATTGAACATCTAGCATTTAAAGTGAATAAACACTGTTCATTTCCAATGTGAGTACCAAACACAGCTGAAAGATTTAATTTGTTTCACTTTCAATTAATGCAGCCTAAAAGCAGCAACGAAAAGCCTGCTGTCGAAAGCCGATATCAGGGAAAATGACACACAGTAGAACGGTATGTTAGTTGAGCTTTCATAAAACTGCTGGACATGTCAGTTGGGAAATGTGATAATTCCGTATTGTGCGATGAATTACTGCCATGAATGTAAATGTTATACACAGCCAGCATATGTTGCGTTCTTTTTGCACACCAGCAAAATTTATGCTGCCCTCTTATTCACATGCTCTGTGCTCAGGCTTCTTCCAATGCTGCGCTCCTAGAAAAATGCCGCGCACTCCTCCAGTACATCACTCATGGATCTTGCTAACTGCCCACCATCCCTTTGATGGGGTACTATGCAATTAGAAGGGACAATTTGGTTTCAGTTTTTTTTTTTTCCCGTCACTCCCAGGTTTTTTTTATGACGTGAGGAAATATTAGAGAAAAATACTAGAAGCAGAAAATCACACGTATCTAGTATACTGTCGACAAAAACCGGGTAGCAAATCGGGCTTCGGGAGGTGTCATGACACCATGGATCACGCGGCTTTTTGACTCAACAGCGTCATTTGGGTACCATCGTAGAGGAGAAATCGAAGCCTTAGAAAAATTGAGAACCATACGTGGAAAACTAAAAGCAAAAGAAGCGAGCGAAAAGAGGAAGAACCAACTGGCGTCGTGGTTCGTTACCGCTGCCACATGCACACAGGAAGCACTTATATTGGCTGAAGCAATATGAATCGGTGGCAAACGTTTCGCTTGCGTTTTGACAGTGGCGAGCTGTGCATTTCATTATCCTAACGACATTTGGCAATCACAGTAGGCTGCGTCGTTGGCTTGTGTTTTTTTTCATTAATGCGTCCAAAATGCAAGGTCGTTAAATGTACCATTCGAAATGGCAGAATGGTGTTATATAAGAAAACAAAGATGAGGGGAAAAAAAAAAGCTTATTTACATGCATTCATCCCAACAATAGTACTGTTGATGGGCAGCCACATTTCTCCTCCACCAACAAAGATGACGAGTAAGGCTAGTGATGAGATCCAATGATGCTATGGCACCCTATTCGCTTGAAATGCACTTGCTGGAGCAGTGAATGTGGCAGAGATCCGCAGAATACATCCGTTTTTCAGGTGCTGAAGAAAAGGGCCCTGAATCTCTCTCTCTGGCTTCGCAAGCCCACTTTTCAGTACCACATACAGTCAAGTGGCCATGGTGGGAGCCAAGATGTAGAGCCTCCAATTAATTGTAGTTTCCTCGCAAGCCCACAGTACCTGGAGAGTAAGCCGCTGCTTCAAGTTAGCGCTAGTTCATAGCTCAGAATACTGGCTGGTGAGTTCGTTGACACCAGAAATTTAGTGATGGCTAAAGTGTGTCCATGGGTGGCATGCCCACATTACTCAGAGCACTGAGAGTGGCAGGAAAGCAAACATCTATCCCCTGTCAAAATCGGCTGCAATACCTGTGTTCAAGCAGTCCCCCATGTTGTTAATCTGGGCCCAAAAGTGGCAGCTAGAAGCAGAACCAAGAGAAGCCCCACTGACACCCACACAGAGCATGACGTGTGTGTCACTGCCAGAACCATCATCAGGAACTACTTAATCTGCTTAGTTGTTGGTACAGTGACAGCCTGTCTACTGACCTACCAATCCAAAGTCAACGGCACACCACTGAGACAGCGTCCTTGTGAAGGTCCACTTTGCCAAAGATGACAAAACACATCATCAGTTGCGTGAACATACCTTATCTTACTCCCAACAGGCAGCAGTTACCCTCTACAAGAAGCTGTTTCCTTATCTTGCAGTGTATTGTAGGCAAATGAGTAGCTCAACACAATAGACAGTTTTAGTTTAGCGTACGCAACTGACAGCGCACACTATACCCTATAGTGTAGCGTGCGCTACGCAGCACACATTTGTTGCAGTTTTAGTTGGCCAGCGAGATCTTTGGATCTCAGAGGCCATATGCCGTCGTTACGGCGATTTCCCGACTGTAGCGATAGGTGGTGCTGACATCTCGAATGTTTCTTTCGTTAGGGTTCGACTGGGCCGAAACGAGAAGCGATCTCGAATACACCACTAGGTTATCCATAATACTCTGCTCTCGAAGCGGCCTGAGACTAAGCGAAAGCCACTTACACAATCATTTGCTACGAACGAAGTGCATTTTACAAAAGCAATGCCAAATTCAATTCTAAGCAGGCAACAGGTACCACCACCATGTTTCACGCAAACACGCAAATGCTAAATCTGAGAAATAGCATGCGTATGCTATACGCTATAGGTCGTTTAGCGTTCTGCGCATGCGACGTGACGACCCTCTATTTTATAGCGTACGCAATGGTACAGCATACGCTAAACTAAAACTGTCTACTGTTAATTGAGTTTTTTGCTTTGGCAGTTTGCATTTTGTTTTGTGCTGATTTAGATGTCTCACAGGCAAATGTACCTCCGATTTGTTTGGCAACTTGCAACACAGTCCTAGCACTGCACAAATTTAAAATGGCCTTTGACTCCAGTGTAAGGTACTACTATAGCTGTAGCATTTTACATCAATAGCTGTATGAACCACACTTAGTCAAATAAGCGTCTGCGGGTGTTTACATAACAGGTATCTGACAGGTGACAGGACAGCCCACTGCTCGCGAGCCATCCGGTGCACAATGCAGCACTGGCCTGCCCACTTCCATACACTACGCTCTTAAATGAGTCCGCTAAGAGTTTGTGATCACGGGAGAAAGTGCTGGCTGCAGAAAACCAGAGCCCTTGAACTGCGCTGCCAACATGTTGTTATATGACGGTACAAGAGCCAAGGCCACATGGTGCTTATGTTGCACCAGGTTACCAGAGGCCAAAGTGCAACTATCTACAAAAATAAAGAGATGAAAATGTGACCAGCTTCTAAACCTACAGACGTGGCTGCAACCATATCAGGCAGCAAAAAGATGCCGCCCAAGCTGCACATTAAGAGATACAACAGGACACTCGGGTGTGCCATCAAGAGATGGAGGGCACAAAGCACTAGCTAGAGGCAAACCACAAGGCACTCTAACACTATAACACATGTTAACAGCAAAACTATACTGCTAACGTTTCAGACATAAAAGAAATTTACATCAAGACTACAGTATTATGCTTCCTTCAACATCAACTAAAGCATTAGCAAGTTGTGACAGGCCCCGAAGCATCCTTTCCAAGCATACATTTTTTTTTTTCAAAGACATTGGAGAGTACACTGTGCCTGAAGGACCCAAAACATTACCTGCAGAGCTTTAATCACAGGACTAATACCTCCCAAGAGCTTTGTCATACCTACAGGCCAGACAGAACTCAACGCCCCAAGCCTTAGGAAAAACATAAAATTTAGTTCCAAAAACATCCAGTGTGTACCCATTCCACAAAAAAATCTGGACCATGAATTAATTTCAAAGTTTTGCAATCATAAGGTAAAGCAAAGGTGGCACAATGACCTGTCGTCCCGACTGTAGCGATCACGTGGAGGAGGTGGTCCCCCCGGGGGTCCTCCTCTTGAGTAATCGTCCCCTCGGTATGGAGGCGCATCCCTGCCATAGCGACTTTCATCTCTTCCAAAGCGTCGATCAGACGAGTAGTCATCTCCACGACGAGGAGGAGAACGATCATACGGCTTACCAGGAGGTGGCCTGCAGATTCAATAGCACACAAACACCTAAGAATAACATGTATTCAGTTAATCTAGAAATGTAAGCAAAACTCCTAGGATACCAAACATGCCACTCATACCAGCATTTGTGATTAGTATACTAAAGAACAACTAGGACTACCGACAATAGCTCTCTATGAAGACCTCAATTTTGACATCACCCAGTTGTGAGAATGACCATGGGTGTATTGGAGCAAATTTTGTAGCAGGTAAAATGGTAATTTGCAGCAGCTGCCTCCACTTTTGTAGCAGGCACAGTTTAGCAAACTTATTCAGACTCGGACTGACCAGAGTCTGAGTGCGAGTGAGACCAGCTGAGTATGATTTTGTTGAGTTTGAGTCCTAGTGAGTCTCCCGGCTTAGAATTTTGGCGAGTTTCAGTCTGAGTGAGCCCAGCTGAGCAGAATTTTAGAGTCTGATGTTGAATTCCAATGGCGGAGTCAGAGTGGCCGACGGACTCCGAGAGCAAGCACTGGACTCTGGCATAGAGTAACGCCTCCAAATCCGCGAGTGGAACATAACCTGTGCCGCCGGAGCAAGGAAGAAGCGGAACTTTCGCCGAGTTACCCGGGATACCTTGCGTGTTGTCATTTCCTTCCGCTGTTTGCTCCCAGCATCGCTGTACCGGTCACTTGTCTCTTCAGCGCCGTTCACCTGTTGTTTTTTTTAAAAGTGCCGAATGGATTTCTCGCCAAGCGTGCAGCAGCTTTTGCTTCCTCGCGAGTCGTGACCGGTGGCGCCTCCCAGCAGACAAACGCGGTAAAGGAAATACGTCACGCAGAGTTCCGGTCAACTCCGCCGATTTTGGCAGAGCATCTTTTTCTGCTCCACGGAGTGACTCCCGCTCTGGATCCACTCCGACTCTCTCATTGGAACACCTTACTACCGCCCTCACTTTGTCATTGGAACAAACTTGCTCCGAAACGTGCAGAAAAACTTGCTCTGACTCCGCCATTGGAATTCAACATGAGTTCAAGTGAGCCTTAAACACGCAAAAGTGGTTCAGGACCCCCTGAACCACATTTTATCAAAGTAGAGAAATGCATTTTACATTAAAAGACCATTAAGTACTTTAATGCATTCAGAAGAAGCAGAGTTATTGGCAATCAAAGATTGGCTGCGATCCCCTTGGCGGTGCTTCCAGTCCTTCTTCAATGCCTTGCACTGCGAAGGCTACTGCGAAGCAAGGTGGTGCTGACAAAGGTCTGGCGACTAAACATCAATGCGGCGCACAGTTCAAATTTCATTACCGCGGCGCACAGACGTCACCACTTCGGATTTTGGCACCTACAACTCACCAAACTGCAAGGCAATCCCTCAGTTTACGGTTGAGTTCTTCTACAGTATATGAGATAGCTACGCGTGGCTATTCTTGCACCAAGTGACATGAGTAGCACATTTACTTTTGTACCCCCCCCCCCTTATCTTTACAACAATCACCCAATTTCAGAGGGTCGAACAAACCTCACAGTCATGTTCACTCATGCGAGTACATCAGCAACAGGAACATCAACTAAGCAATGGATACTATACTCAAGACTTGCACCAAAAGGATTTCTAATGTAGCGAGCTTCGACCATGATGGGAACACACCTCGAGGGTGTGCAACTCACAAAGCAGATGACCTATTAGTCAAATGCTGTTCTCCTCAGCAAGCGTGCTCATCGCAGCCACGGTATCTACGCTAGGCTGCAGATGCAGCTACATGCAAATGCAGTGGCGAACTATGGGCTTGACGGCTCGAGCGCGCACTCGCACTCATCTGCTCCAGTCTGGCCGTGCTATGTGGCACAAGGCAGCCGTGTCCTGCACCACCTTTGCCAACAGATAGTCACCACATCCAAATTGCCCATTTTGTGCTACAGCTCATTACGAAGCGAAGTTTGTCAAGGCATCTAGCCAGGAGTGGCCAGGAGTGAACTCGTACTGGCAAGCGTACGTCTAGTTTGACCTTAAGTTTCACCTGGTTCGAGGCTAGCTAATGTTCAAAACTAACGGAAATTAGTGAGATCCAACAGCTACAAGACTGATAAGCAGTGCGACCAGTTTCATTCCTACGTGAGCGGTCACACGAGCATTAGCAGTCGACAGTCCAGAAGTATCCAATCGCTATAAAAATTCAAAATGCAGATTTTCACTTACTTCAGACTGTTTAATAAACTGCTTCAAAAAATATAAACAGTAACAGCAGGATGAAGCGCACTGACCCATACAGCCTACTTTATTGGTGTCAGCTATAGCCAAATAGCGGCCGCCAAAGGGAATCTGCTACTATATGGCGAAGTATGGCGGCCTGTAATGAGTAAAGAGAAGGCTTCTGTTGAAAAAAAGAGTGTTTCAGAAAGAAATTACTTCGTGATCCACTTGTGAGCTCTACGTGCTGTGCTAGACTGCAAAATTTGGTTGAGATGTTCACAGCAGCGTATGCTAACAGCGGACTGTTTTTTCACCAAGGCTGAAGGGTGGCTCAGGATCCCTTCCACGGAAAAAAACAATTTTGTGAGTGAGTACGAGAGAGTTATTTTGCTGACCTATGGTCATTTCAACAAAAGCTATCGCTAAAATCTTGGCAAGGGCAGAAAAATGAAAAGTGTGTCAAAGCGGTGTGCACCATTCTTTACACGACTGTATCAAGAGAAGACCTAGAACTGAACCGCGCAGCTGCCACGTTATTGGCAGCACAATGCCTAGATATACGCTGCATCCTCAAGATCCCTGCTCCTCCCGATTCTCTCTTTCTCGGACGTGTACACAAGCACTCTCATGCATGCGCGCGCGCACACGCACGCACGCACGTGGACACACACACACACACACACACACACACACTAGGTTCATGCGTGTAGCATTAATCCAGAGTTGTCACATTAACGCTCAGTTTATGCGTATCCTTAGCCTGCTGGATGTCGTTAGTCAATAAAAGCTTGAAACGGTTAGGGCTTGCTGCACATTAAGACAGACTTTTCGTTGTCTACTAGTTTCTTCACACATCGAGCAGCATGGATCTTTTCATATTCCTTGAATGGTCCCGGGCTTCAGCTGATTTAAGAAGGTCATGCCCTTGAGAGTTCTTAAACATATCTTGCATCTGCAACACCAAGCGTTTTTTCACTGAACATTCAGAGCAGTCGCAAATTGCACTATAGTCAAACCTGATTGTATCAAACCTGTTTCCTCCAACTTATCCCATATATTGATCGATTTCTCAACATCATGAAGCTACAATGACAATATACAAGGGGCTGTGAAAAAGTTCCCGGAATGGTGGTTCAGCATGCTAATGTTACGACCTATGGCAATGATTACCTAACCACCTTCAAAGTATGATCCTTGTGCACACACACACTTGCTCCGTCACTCCAATGTTTACATTGAACAAAAATAGTAGTCACTGACAATATTGTTACAGGGAGAATCTATGTAGAAAGATATATTTACAAGGGAAGGCACAGAATGCTGCAGCAATGGTAGGGATAGAATGTGCACACCAGATAGCAGCACGGTCATTGTCGTCATCGTCACAGCCTCAACCACATGATCGCTGCCTGTGAAATTACCCGCAAGCGGCGGAAAGATCGCGCTGGTGTAATTAGGACTCTGGTCGAGTGGTATAGTTTAAAGCAAGAGACATGGACTACAGTAAATGCTCATTAATTCGAATTCCACGGGGACGATGCTACGAAAATTCGAATTATACAAAATTCTAACTAATGAAATTCAGAAAAAAGATCATTCGGTTGAGGTGCGTATTTAGTCAGACGTAGCGCGAGTACGCGCGCACACACTACGCCCAGATACATTGGCGCGGCCAACGTAGCCGGACGTGGCCAATGCAGTCCGGCGTGCCCGACATCGAAATGGCTCTTGCTTCATCCACACGTTTGTCGCGCTGACCCACAATGCATGGCACAGAGAAGAAAGGTGCCCACGCAGCTTCGTCGTCGTACACTGACAGCTGTTTCAAGCGGCGCGCGGGTTGAGGATCGTTCTGTGCATGCTCCGAAGAGAGCAGCTGACACCGCGCGCATAAAAGTATAGAGGGGACGGCATTTCGGCTGGTGCAGTGCAAGTAGCGTAGCATGATGGCCCACAAGTGACACGCGCCGAAAACGTCAGACTATGAACATGCCTTTGCGCCGCTGATGCTCGCCGCAAGAACAAAATGTGTGCTCTAAAATGCAATCGCGAAACACACCACCACCTGCTGCAACGCTGGTCTCCGTCGTACTCTCACAGCTGCACCAGCTGCATGCTGCTGAGTTCCATTATATGTATAGGTAGCGTCTAAACATGTATCCTAGCGATGCTTTCCTTTGAGTAACAGCCATGAATCTCAGGCTATTGCTGTTTGGTAGTGCGAGCGGCATTAAAAGTGACGGCAGCGATGTTTTAGACATTACCTGTTGCCGCTTCTTGGCAGAACACCTTGTAGAGAAAGAGCACAGCCTCCAGGAGGTAACGTGGGGGGGAAAAAAAAGAAAAAAAAAAACATGCAGCACCACGTCCACATTTTTATATTGAAGGTCTTGAGACAAATAGAGAACCGACTTGCAACAATGGCGGTGGCCATGCCTGGCCAGCTGCTAACATGTCTCTCACCACTCAGGCCCAAACATAGGGTCGTAGATGGAATGAGCAACGCTGCGCAGCCCGCATGGCGACATCGGCATTGCCAACGTGCTCCCACACATTAGCACTCTCCCCATACACAATGGTGCGGAGTTCATCGGTGGTGGTGCGAATTACAGTGTGAATTAGCAGGAAATGTGTTACATACTGCTTTCAATATATATTCTTGGACGGACCGCAGTGGCTACTTCCAATTATCAAAAATTTCAAATTAACAAGCTGTGAATTAATGAGCTTTTACAGTATGTCACTCGTGGTTATTGCACATGCTGACTTAGGGCGCATCCATACTTGCGAGTCACAGAGGTTGTGCGATCGTCAGTCGTCTGCGACCAAGCAGCGGCTCGATAACACCGACGTTCACATTTGCCAGGGCCACCTCAGCGACCTGTGGATTGCCTTTTCGTTCGAAACAAGCTCTTTCAGGAAGGGCGCCATTTGCTCTCTTGCGGGCGTTTCGTCTGCTATGAACCTGTCTCTCGTATTCGAGCTCAGTGTACTGTAGTCCCTTGCTGTTCGTGATGTACCACAACGACGTGAGTGAAGAGGAGGATGTCGTGGTGGTTTTGATGTGCACCGCGGCCGTACAAGCACTTCAAGCACCTAGGCAGAGAAAAGGCGGCGGCGGTGGTGGGTCCACCTGTGCCTCCGTTTGCGGGAAGTGACCGGGCGTCTCGTGCGCTACTTCCAGGGCATCGCTGATTGGTTTAGCGGTTTGTGACTTGCAGTCATTAGGCTGGAAAATCGAGCAGTGTGCGACTGGCCTGCAACAGTCACTTTTCGACCAATGTGGCCATTTGCGACCAGAACGGTCACGTGACCTCTGCGACGCGCAAGTGTGAAGGGGTCCTTAGGGTTAAGCTGAGTGATTTCGTAAGTCACATTAGTGATTTTGCATGAGACGCGGCAAGGCACGCGCGGTGAGAACATTAATCTAGAAAGGATTGCAGTTGGCAGTGCATCCAACTCGTTGCGAGCTCCGTTTCGTGTCAATTTCGCTGCAGTTGCTGCACAGAACTTCCAGCTTCACGGCAATGCCGTACTCCCGCAAGTGCCGCTCGATGGGCACCGCTCCGCGGAACATTCGGCAACCAGCAACTTTCAGTAAACAGTTTACCAAGTCGAGGTTGAAAATGGTGTACGTCGTTGTCGACGCACTTTCAAGACGGGGCTCACTTGTTAGGCACTTCACCTTGTGCTCCGTTGCTGAAACTGAGGAGAGTTCCGCTGTTATTTCCTGTGCTTGTTGCTCGATGTGATCTCGGTTCGCCGCCGTGAGATACGCCATGTCAATCCTCGCGCAGCCCGGCTGAGTGCGCATATCCGTAGCACACGCGCCTGTGATGACCGCCGCCCCGCCATCTGTTACCGTGGTGTCCGCCGTATGGTCACGGTCCACTGTCAACATCGCAAGTGGCACCTACGTTTTCCGTTGCTCAGGCCGAGTGCCAACGCCGTCCGCCGCTTTCGGGACAACTGTCACCGCAGCAGTCCCGATCGCCTCTTCCCAGGCACGTACCCAGGATTTTTTTTCGGGGGGGGCCCACCACCTCCATCATCATCATCATCATCATGTTTTATGTCCACTGCAGGACGAAGGCCTCTCCCTGCGATCTCCAATTACCCCTGTCCTGTCACCAACCGATTCCAACTAGCACCCGCGAATTTCCTAATTTCATCGCACCATATATAGTTTTCTGCCGTCTTCTACTGCGCTTCCCTTCTCTTGGTACCCATTCTGTAACCCTAATGGTCCAACGGTTTTCTAACCGGCGCATTACATGACCTGTCCAGCTACATTTTTTCCTCTTGATGTCAATTAGAATATCGTCAATACCCGTTCGCTCTCTGATCCAAACCGCTCTCTTTCTCTCTCTTAACGTTATGCCTAGCAATCTTCGTTCGATCGCTCTTTACGTGGTTCTTAACTTGATTTCAAGTATCTGCCCCATATGTCAGCACTGGCAAAATGCACTGAGTGCACACCTTACTTTTCAATAATAATGATAAGCTTCCAGTCAGGAGCTGGCAATGTCTGCCATATGCGATCCAACCTATTTTTATTCTTCTGTGAATTTCCTTCTCATGATCAGGGTTCCCTGTGATTAATTGACCTAGGTAAACGAGCTCCTTCACAGCCTCTAGTGGCCGACTGGCGATCCTGATGTCTTGTTCCTTTGCCCGACTATTTATCATTATCTTCGCCTTCTGCATATTGATATTCAACCCCACTCCTACACTCTCTCAGTTAAGGTCTCCAATCATTTGTTGTAACTCGTCTGCATTGTTGTTGAATAGAACAATGTCATTGGCAAACCGAAGGTTGCTGAGATATTTGCTGTCGATCTTTACTCCTAAGCCTTCCCAGTTTATAGCTTCAATTCTTCTAAGCACGCAGTGAACAGCTTTGGAGAAATTGTGTCTCCCTGTCTGACCCCTTTCTCTATAGGTATCTCTCTGCTTTTCTTGTGTAGAATTAAGGTAGCTGTAGAACCTCTGTAGATATTCTTACGCGAAGGACGAGTCAGTAAGACGAGAAACTATTTACAGATTATATTTACAACAACGGTTGCAGCGCTGACCGGTTTGATTCACAGCCCGAGCCCAGTTCGTTCTTCCTCCTCTTTTCTGGAGTGATGGCACCCACGCGCCTAGTTCAAACAAACAAATACCACACGCGTGTAGCAATATTTTCCAAGCTATTTACGTATTCTGTACTCCTTGATTACGTAGTGCCTGTATGACTGCTGGTATCTCTACTGAATCAAATGCCTTTTCGTAATCTATATAAGCCACGTAGAGAGGATTATTGTACTCAGCGGATTTCGCGATAACCTGAGTTATGACATGGATGTGATCCATTGTAAGGTATCTCTTCCTGAAGCCAGCCTGTTCCCGTGGTTGACAAAATTCAGTGTTGCCCTTATACTATTGGAGATTATTTTGCTAAATATTTTATATAATACCGGGAGCAAGCTAATGGTACTATAGGTTTTCAATTCTTTACCGTCTCCTTTTTTGTGGATTAGTATAATGTCTGCATTCTTCCAGTTTTCTGGGACCCTTGCAGTCGATAGACACTTCGTATAAAGAGCTGCCAGTTTTCCAAGCATTATGTCTCCTCCATCTTTGATTAAGTCGACTGTTATTCCACCTTCCCCTCCCGCTCTTCATCGTTTCATTTCTTGCAGGGCCCTTCTGACCTCGTCGCTAGTTATAGGAGAGTTTCTGTATCCTGTTCATTACTGTTTCTAAGTGAGGTATCGTGTCTCCTCTGAGTACTGTATACAGGTCAGCTTAGAGTTTTTCCGCTGCTTTTACTATATCTTCGAGATTGCTGATGATATTATCTTTTAGTGCATACATCATGGTTTGCCCCAAGCCAGGTTTCTTTTTTACTGATTTCAGGCTGCGTTCATTTTTTACAGCTTCTTCACTATTTCTCATGTTATAGTTCCGAATATCAGTTATTTTCGCCTTGTTGATCAGTTTTGACAGTTCCGCGAATTGCGTAACGCTGTGCGGCCGCCAGTCCCGCACAACCGCATAGAGCGCAGGACTCTGCGATTCTAGATGTACTGCGCTCACCGCGAAAGGTTAAACACCCACATAAGCACAGCAGAGAATTGGCTACGTGAGGCGGTTCGACCGATAACTGTAGAAGCGTCATTCAAAGCAAGTAATTGTTCTCCACTTCCGGCAGCGTTTTCTCTACTTCCTTTTTAAGTAAAAAGATGTTGATCCATAAATATTTTCATAAACAACGGTTAACATTTTTATTATTCGCTTTTGCTTGCAGTTTGGTTGTTGCGTTGGCTCTCTCCCTTAGTAGATCGCTTAATTTCTCAACTCCTTGCGATTTTTGTTTCGAGTTGCCAATTTTGCACGAAAAGTGCTATACAATTAGGGAAAAACAGACGAGGTAACGGGTGACAGTCATCTTGCTTATGGGTTTAAGGGTTATTGCAGGGTTTCATGTTGGACGCACTTTCACATTATTTTATTTCCCACCTTATCTAACCCATATCACGTGTATATGGTTGCGGGCATCTGCCAGCCTCGCGGCGAGCCGTAACTCAAGGAAATAATGAAGCAAAGGGAAAGGCGTTCCACGAGAGTACAGACCAGCTCAGTAACAGCTGCATCCCTTTCCTGGTCCCAGGATCAGCCTAATCAAAGAAGGTTGAACTAACAAAAGCAACAAATATGCGCTTGACGGTTGAATAGATGGTGACAACTGAACGCATCTCGAGTTAATCGCACGGGTGTGGAATCTATGAGAAAACTCTCCTTCACATTACAAGAGATGCCGATAACTACCGCCATCTAAAAGGAGTGAAAAAGGCAGCATAATGCTGACCGATTAATAGCCGCCAAGTCTCAACATTGATCTGGCGGCGCGTTAGGAATGTGCGAGGAGTGGTGGCGTGGGTGGGGAGGGGGGGGGGGGGTATGCGATTTATTTCGGGGAGGGGGGCCCGGGCCCCCCCGGCCCCCCCCCTGGGTACGTGCCTGCCTCTTCCCATTGTGTTGCACCAAACTTCTTGGTTGCACCACTGTTCCGCGGCATCTGCAAGTCTGCCGGTCTGACAAGGTCGTCAGACAGTGTCACTTGTAGTTTTGATGCATCTTTTTGCTGCACCACGCACTTTCTTCGATGCTTCCTGAATTTATGCACTGTACAGAATTTCCGTGCACGGCTTGGCATCTCGACTGATCACGACCACGCTGAGCGATGGTTTAGGCAAAACAGCGCCACCAACACGCGGCGTTTCCGCGCTCCAATCAGAAGGCGTGATTTAACCACATGATGGTCACGGACCAACAGGATGGTGGGACTGCCTCTCTTGTTGTTGCCTGGTGGCTCCCTTCTCAAGCAACCTTGAATGTTCATTTTCGGCGGGAAAGGGAGCAGAAATATGGGGTTCCATACAATAATTACTAGAGGGAGCTCTGGCGCTAGTGTCTATGGGAGCTGCAACAAGAACGGTTGTGACAGCATGGAAATTACGGGAAGTACAGTCGAACCTCGATATATCGAACAGCGCGGTGATCGCAAAATAGTTCGATATAGCCAGAATTCGATATATAAAATCACATAGAAAACGCGTCAAAAACTAGCGCAAATCAATCAATGAACCAATCGTGGCGCAATAGATACTCACATGAAGCTTCAAACAAAATATTTATTTATTTCGCTGAAAGTACTGAAGCAGCGTAGCCTGCTTCAAATTGGCAACCGCGTGCTTGACCACGGCGTCCTCAACATAGTCCAAACGGTCCACAAGAGACAGTCCAGTGCCTTCTATTGCGCCGCAGTAGCGGCGTACAACGGCCAAAGCAGCTACAGTCTCAGTTGCAGTCGGGAGCGGGGCGACATCAGCGCTTGCTGGATCAGCCTCGGCAGCGTCTTCGTTTGGCCGCTCAGCAGTCGCTTCAACCGCGATCTCCATGTCTGCTAACTCCGCCACTGTTCCGGTGCTGTCACCGCCAACGAAGTCCGCAATGCACATGATGTGTGGCTCAGCACCGACAAAGCGCTCCAACTGGCTCCACGGCCGCCTCGATCACGCGCGCACGGCGGGGGCAAGCCTTGCCGTGCGCGCGTGATCGAGGCGGCTTGCCCCGCCGTGCGCGCATAGGTGTGCGCGTGATCGAGGCGGCCGTGCTGGCTCCAAGCCGCCGCGTGTGTACGCCGCTACGTTCAAATGGCGCCCTCGGCGCAACCGATGTAAGCAGCTGTCGTACGCAGCAGTCTGGAACGCCGATCGCGCCGCCGCTATCTTCGAGAGTGTTGCAGGAAAGCTCGCCTCCTGTCAACAGAGCGCACTTGGTCTGGGGCGGCGGATTCGATATATCCATTTTACATCCGGCCCCGTTCGAAATAAAGAATTAAAAATGCATGCGATTTTCCGTGTGATATAGAAATTGTTCGATATACGCAATAATTCGATATATCCGTGTTCGATATATCGAGGTTTGACTGTACATGGATTTGCCTAAACTTCGTTTTTTTGGCTTCAAACGGCTTTGTGACTGTCAACTAGTCATTTTCAACAATGTACTGCATAATAAATATATAAATAAACATTAAAATTGTCTGACGGCAGGATTCGAACACAGGAACTCTAGAACAGAAGCCTGATATTGAAACCATTAAGCCACAGACACTTGTAACGACAAGCGAGTGCAACGCCCTTATGTATTTATCGCAGGCATGCCAGTGCCTTGAGATGCTTGGCACGTTTCGATTTGTCCAGCTGGACAAGCTCAATCGTTGCAATTAATAGCAAGTGTGCATGTTGGCGGTGTCTTCCGCACTTCAAAGAGTATAGACTGCGTTGAAATTTACAATAAGATTTATATAGCGTAATATACAAAGCCACAAGAACGTCTGAACCTACAAGTACGAAGATCAGACAAATCCATGTACTTCCCATCATTCCCATGCTGGTACAGTAAAAAATCGTTAAACCATACCCGCTTAAACAGTCATCATCATCATTATCAGCCTGGTTACGCCCACTGCAGGGCAAAGGCCTTTTCCATATTTCTCAAACTACCCCGGTCATGTACTAATTGTGGCCATGTTGTCACTGCAAACTTCTTAACCCTTTGAAGGTTTTCGCCGTACATGTACGGCGGCGGTTTTCTGTCCCGCAAGGTCTTTGCCGTACGGGTACGGTTTCAACCCTCCGTTTGAAATTTCGCGCCATTATGACGATTCGTGTTCACTGGGAGGTGCTGCCACCTCTTGGGGCTTACAAGAAGCGTTTGAAATTTGTGCTGTCTACTTGGGGAGATAAACGGAACTGATTTCTAGCTTCAGCGCGTCGCGCAGACTGCGGCAACACACCCCTTTTGCGGTTTCGGTTTCGCCGCGCGATCGCAACGGAGGTGCGCGAAACGTCATTTTTCTTTTTGTTGGCACTCTCTTGCAGAGGTGGTGGAAGTTGATTTCTATCTTGATTGATGCTGCTCTTAGCTTGTTTATAACCGCCCCTCGCGACGTATTCCCGCTCTCAGCGGCAATGCGCTTTTGCGGTTTCGGTTCCTCCACGTGATTGCAACGGAGGCGGGCGAAACGTGATTTTTCTCTTTGTCGGCACGCTATCGCAGGGGCGGCAGAAGTTGATTTCTATCTTGATTGGCGCTGCTCTTAGCTTGTGTATCACCGCCGCTCACAAGGTATTCTCGCTCTCTGCGGCAAAGCGCTTACGCGAAAGGGTGCCTCAGACCTTTGCCCAAGGCAGCCGCACGCAGAGACGATGTCATGTGTGCGCCAACACAACTCGTCGCTCCGACAGAAGAAAATACACGCATTTTAGGTGTGCAGACTGCGATAAGGCGCTGTGCGGAGACCCGTGTTTCAAGGAGTACCACTCTGAAGTATTATTGAACATTTTGCAGTTCTGAGGGATGCCAACACCAAAATACTGTTCCTAATTTTTTTTTACTATTTATTCCCGACTTTATACATCTTGTAGATTAAAGATCCGCACTAAAGTAATTTGACCACTTGGGAAAGTTTTTTTCAAAATATTTCAACCCTCAAAGGGTTAATCTCATCTGCCCACCTAACTTTCTGCCCTCCCCTGCTACACTTCCCTTGGAATACAGTCCGTAACCCTTAATGACCATCGGTTATCTTCCCTCATTACATGTCCTGCCCATGCCCATTTCTTTTTCTTGATTTCAACTAAGATGTCATTAACTCGAGTTTGTTCCCTCACCCATTCTGCTATCTTCTTACCCCCCCCCCACCCCCACCCCTTAACGTTACACCCATCATTCTTCTTTCCATAGCTCGTTGCGTCGTCCTCAATTTAAGTACAGCCGAACCTCGATATATCGAACAGTGCGGTGATCGCAAAATAGTTCCATATAGCCAGAATTCGATATATAAAATCACGTAGAAAACGCGTCAAAATCTAGCGCAAATCAATCAATGAACCAATCGTGGCGCAATAGATACTCATATGAAGCTGCAAACAAAGTATTTATTTAGTTCGCTGAAAGTACTGAAGCAGCGTAGCCTGCTTCATATTGGCAACCGCGTGCTTGACCCCGGCGTCATCAACATAGTCCAAACGGTCCACAAGAAACAGTCCAGTGCCTTCTATTGCGCCGCAGTAGCGGCGTACAACGGCCAAAGCAGCTACAGCCTCTGTTGCAGTTGGGAGCGGGGCAACATCAGCGCTTGCTGGATCGGCCTCGGCAGCGTCTTCGTTTGGCCGCTCAGCAGTCACTTCTGCCACGATCTCCACATCTGTTAACTCCGCCACTGTTCCGGTGCTGTCGTCACCGCCAACGAAGTCCGCAATGCACATAATGTGTGGCTCAGCACCGACAAAGCGCTCCAACTGGCTCCACGGCCGCCTCGATCACGCGCGCACGGCGGGGGCAAGCCTCGTCGTGCGCGCGTGATCGAGGCGGCCGTGCTGGCTTCGAGCCGCCGCGTGTGTACGCCGCTACGTTCAAATGGCGCCCTCAGCGCAACCGATGTGGGCAGCTGTCGTGCCCAGCAGTCTGGAACGCCGATCGCGCCGCCGCTATCTTCGAGAGTGTTGCGGGAAAGCTCGCCTCCTGTCAACAGAGCGCACTTGGTCTGGGGCGGCGGAGTTCGATATATCCATTTTACACGCGGCCCCATTCGAAATAAAGAATTAAAAATGCATGCGATTTTCCATGTGATATAGAAATTGTTCGATATACGCAATAATTAGATATATCCGTGTTCAATATATCGAGGTTTGACTGTAGAGCCCTTTTCGTAAGCCTCGAGGTTTCTGCCCCGTAGGCGAGTACTGGTAAGACACAGCTATTATACACTTTTCTCTTAAGGGATAATGGCAACCTGCTGTTCATGATCTGAGAACGCCTGCCAAACGCACCCCAGCCCATTCTTATTCTTCTGATTATTTCCATCTCATGATCCGGATCAGTCATCACTACCTGCCCTAAGTAGACGTATTCCCTTACCACTTCCAGTGCCTCGCTACTTATTGTAAATTGCTGTTCTCTTCCGAGACTGCTAAACATTACTTTACATTTCTGCAGATCAATTTTTAGACCCACTCTTCTGCTTTGCCTCTCCAGGTCAGTGAGCATGAATTGCAATTGGTCCCCTGAGTTACTAAGCAAGGCAATATTATCAGCGAATCGCAAGTTGCTAAGGTTTTCTCCGTTAACTCTTATCCCCAATTCTTCCCAATCCAGGTCTCTGAATACCTCCTGTAAACACGCTGTGAATAGCATTGGAGAGATCCTATCTCCCTGCCTGACGCCTTTCTTTATTGGGATTTTGTTGCTTTCTTTATGGAGGACTACGGTAGTTATGGAGCCGCTATAGATATCTTTCAGCATTTTTACATACATCTCGTCTACACCCTGATTCCGTAATGCCTCCATGACTGCTGAGGTTTCGACTGAATCAAACGCTTTCTCGTAATCAATGAAAGCTATATATAAGGGTTGGTTATATTCTGCACATTTCTCTATCACCATCGCATGGTGGTCATTAACTGCCAAACTGGCATCCATAAAGATCATTTCAGCGGCTTGCCAGAGAGCATTGTGGCATCGTGCATGCGAGGACTCGCATCGTGACGAAGCTTGGATAAAGAAAGATGCCAGATGCTCAGCATAGAAGAAAAATTAGACATCGTTTGTGCTATTGAATGTGACACAAAGAAGTTTACGCTGGCACGCGACAGGGATCTGCTGTTGACTACGGTGTGTGGCATTCGGAATGCGAAGAAGTTGCTCGGCAGTGCTGCTGTGACCACGAAGAGGTGTCAGCTACGAGGTTCCGACTTTTCGCGATCGTTGCCTCTGTTGTTGCCAAAGTGTCGGCTAGACTTGAAGACGCAGTTGTACTTTAGTCATGTACGTTCAATACTTGAATATGGATGTGTTTGTTGGGACCCACACACATCTGAGCTTATAAACAAATTAGAAAAAATCCAGAATAGGGCAGTTAGATTTGTTCTTGGTGATTATAGCCGGCAGCTTAGCATGACAGAAAGCAAACTTAAACTTAAATGGCAAGAGCTGAAGGATCGTAGAAGGCATATTAGATTAAAATTTTTCCACGATATTTATTATTCTAAAACAGGCATAAACTGCGAAAAATATATCCAGGCACCACACTATATATCTAGGCGACTTGACCACTGTTTGAAGGTCAGGGAATTTTCTTGTAGGGGTGACGTCTTCCGTTATTCTTTTTTTGTTAGAACTGTTCGAGATTGGAACAGTTTGCCATCGACCATTGTATATATTACAGAAAATGATGCTTTTTACCACGCATTGAAATAATTTGTTGATGTATTGATTCAAGTTTGTAACCTCCCTGCTGTAATGCCCTACAAGGCGATGCAGGTAACTAATAAATAATAAATAAATAAATAAATAGGAACAGTGATGAGGATGACACGGAAAGGGACAGCACGGGCGATTCAGGCGCGACAGTGGCAGAAGCTGCACGTTACGTCAGCCTCATGAATGCCATCGTCGCGACGAGAACAGCACCCCACAATGCAAAAGGCGCCCCACCACTTCTGCAGCACTACCGCACGCGTGCATGGAGAATACATAACGCCAACAAGGAATCTGCCATGCGAGTGTTTGCCGAGAAAAGGGGGCTGGCTGAAAAGTTGGCTCGCAGCTTCAGTAAGTTTGAGGCCGCTGTCGTCGCTGCTAGGCCGCCGCGGCATCAAACGAAAATAACACTTTTGTCGCACGAAGTGAATAAATACTGCATGTTTTTTCCCCCTTTCATCGCACTTCCTCCGAGTTCCATTTTTGACAGGTAAATGGTCGATCTCACGCTATTTCGGTTAAACAGTACTACTGATTAGCACGTACTTTTTCCGAGCTCCAGCCAGCTACGGTTTAACGAGGTTTCACTGTACAACGACTGCAGTGCCAGAGTTCCCTCTAGTAATTATTGTACGAAACTCTATGAGCAGGAAGGACACGCTTTCGAACGAGGCCAAAATGGTGGCGCTCCTTTGATCAGTTTCGGAACTGTCAGCGGCGCAGGATGGGGCAGTTTCGGTGCGTCTTGCAGACGAAAATGAGCGTCTCACGTGACAAATACGGCATTCTTTTGGCCAAAGACGTGTGATTTCACGTTAACTTTTTGTCAACAAGCACGTGAGGACGTCTAGATTGCGAAAATAACAAAACTAAAAAATCGACTTTTTAGCTATTTTTTCCGTCTCCAAGACCTGTGTACCCCCTTAAGAGAGGTACAGATGATTGCAAGTTACCCACCTCAGTAGCCATGCTTCTCCCCCTCAACTTGTTCACCGAGCAATTGGGGCTAAGTCCGCCTTCACTGGCTTTGTATCATGATGTGGTGTCATTTCGTCTACTTCTGGCATCTTCCAGCCAGCATGTGAAGCCTCTCCAAACTCTGTGCTAATCACCTGGATGTCAACACCCAGCGACAGCTATCAAAGCAGTATGCGTTGCGTGCGTTCAGTCGCAGCGCCATGAATGCCCAGTATTCCTGTAAACGCAGGCGAGCTTGGCATTTTGACCAATGAATAGAGGCGTAAATGTGAGCAGCCTGCACAGTGCAGCAACCTGGTGGCACAGAGCTTGACCAGCTAAACACAGACCTAATATTGCCGTAACCAAGTATAAAACATTTTAAACATTTAAAAAGACATGTTCACACATACACCACTGCCGAAAATTTACACCAGCAACAAAGTAGAACACACTTGGTTAGTGCTATATTATCTCTGTGTATGGCTGAGCTCTGTGCCACTAGGTGGCTGCACCCTGCAGGCCACTTACGTTTGCAGCTACACCCATTCGGTAAAGCGGCCAGTGCATCTGCATTTATCAGAATATTGAACAGGCCAAAACTTTATTGTGGTAATGCCTTGGTGTTAAGTGACAGCCGCAAACACGTAGGACCTGGCGCTGATCGGATATCAACAGCCAATGCGCTGCAGCCACTCCATTCGCCTGTTGCCTTGCAGAAGAACACGCCATCAACCACTACATTTGCAGCCCACAACGCAATGAAGTCAATTCATGGTTCTCGCAAAAAGAAATGTCGGGACCAACACTAGACCAACCAACACAAGACCAACCGCATGCAGCTTGCATCAACGCGGAGGACATTGTAACACAAGAAGACGACACTTGCTGTGTGCCGTAAGTGCCCAAGTGTGGTGATAAATTGTTCGTGTATTCTTGTTTTGTAGAAACAAATTAGCCAACATTCAAACTATTACGAAGATTTGTTTGCCATGAAGTTGGAAAAATTATCGATGATGTAACGTGGGCAGCCAATAAGAATAGCCTGCCCGACTGACATCACGCACAATTGCTATGCCTATGCTAGGTGATGGGGCAGCTGAAAACGTAGGGGGAGTGGTGTCACTGCAATCAGTAGCAATGCGTATTTGTAAAACCTTATAAATTACATGCTTTACACAAAGCACTTAAATGTGCTCTGGCACGGTTGAGGTGCTATTGGCGGTTTCCCACGATGCGAAGCGAAGCGCTGATTGGCCAGAGCCGTGGGTTCAAAACCCGCGGGCTAAAGCGCGCCTGCAATTGGCTGCTGCGCTAGCGGCGGCGGCGGCTGCTCCCTTTGATGCCGCGCAAGCTTCGTTGTTGCCCCTTGCTCCGTCCGCCTCAACAGACGCCTGCTTGTGAGCTGCTCATCGCCTTGCGCTATCTTTAGGATTATTTTCTCAGCTTTTTTTTTTTTTACTAGTTCTTTGTCACCTGCGATGCTGGCAACGAAGCTCAAGACAGTGCAAATGTTTGGTGCACGGAAGCGCGATATGCGACTTGTACGAGCATCGCTCTTCTGCAGCGAATGTCGACTGCGTAGATGCTTTCAACAGCGTAACTGTGCTGTCGGCTGTCGCCAGTCGAAAATCCGACACATTGAGTGTGCCTGGAGCCACAAGAGCGAATTAGAAAAACCGCTCTTCAAATTTGTGTGCCGTTTATTTTATTCTGTTCCTGAATGACTTTGCCAGGGGATAACAAGCTTCTTTTTTTGAAAGCTGGTGCAGTTAAATTATAATCTGCAATTAATTTTTGATGAATGTGGTCATTACTGACTACATCAAATTCAAAGTTGTGTCAAAATTTTTTGGAGGGGAAATTAAAAAAAGGGCTTTGTAGCCCCCTGGGATATCTATCAAGGGATCATCACAGTGAATTTCAGCTTTCTACGATGTCCTGGCATTTCTCCAGGCTCTTCCTCAGGCATATCCAGCCGCTGACCGATTTTCCGGACTCCAAAAATTCGGACATGCTCGATTATTGTCCTGGCATTTCTCCAGGCTCTTCCTCAGGCATATACAGTCGCCGACCGATTTTCCGGACTCTAAAAATTCGGACATGCTCGATTATTGTCCTGGCATTTCTCCAGGCTCTTCCTGAGGCATATACAGTCGCCGACCGATTTTCCGGACTCCAAAAATTCGGACATGCTCGATTATTCGGTCTGCTTCGCGGCACCGCCATTTTCCTCATAGACCATAATGTATAACAACTGCCGAAACTTCGGACACCTTGTAACCTCTCGCCTGATTTTTCGGACACTCCTTGAGCTAATTCGATCGAGAGCACCATGCACCAACTCTGACCGGTGCATGGTTCGACCTGCTGAACGCCATTTTTGTTTTGAATGGAGCCTCCTTGCTGCCCCACGAAGTGGCGCTACTGCAAATCCCCGCTCATCATCATCGTTTCTGCCTGGTTCGATAGAGTGGCTCTACAGCAGTTCCGGTTTCAGCTTAGTAAGTCATGTCAAGACAGTCCAGCAGCTTATCTGTTTCTTCGCGCATGTTCGCGCACGACGCTGGGAGTAGGCGACTGCAGGCCATGTTTTTCGTTTGTGCAACTGGTGTCGGCATCGTGGTGTTTGCTTTTTGTGCTGTGTCGAGGTTCCGGTGATGCAACGTGGCATACGGAAACACCGCGTCAAGTGTCTAATGGCGCCGACAGTGCCTGCGCAGACTGCGCTGGGGAATGCCGGCAAGCGGGTGCCGGGAGGCCTAAGATGTGTCGCCTTCCGATGTGCTCCGTACTGACGCGGAAAATGTTCTGCTGAGACCTGCGCAGTGGTTGCAGTGCGATTCCGGACACCATCTCATTTGACAGTTTCACAGGTGCTGACACTGCTGTACTGACATGCACAGAACTCGACGACGGCGAGATCACTCGTCAGCTTTCTGCTGCACCGCCGGACGATGACTTTTAAGTCGGAAGGTGATGCACCCTGTGCCACGGTGCCGCCGCATGCGGAGCGTGTACAAGCAGTGACTGTGCTTTCAGCCGTCTATGGTCACCATACAACCCTCTCCGAGATTCAGGCTTATCTGATTGCGCGTAAACGGAACAGCGTGCAATGGCACATTCACGATTTCTTCAAGCCTACTGCCAAGCTTGAATAAATGCGTGGAAATAAAGGATTTAGTTTCTTTTTTCTTAATCTGCTTTTTCGGACACCTGTTTATTCGAACATTTTCGCAGTCCCCGTGATGTCCGAATAAACGGTCGGCGACTGTAGATGAACCACTTAGTTAGACCTCAATAACTCTGGAACTAACAAACACATCTTCATGACACATTGCAGTTCCTCAAAGTTAGGTGGTGTAAACGTACCCTGAAAGTTTCATCCGGATATACTAAAAAATAAAAAAGTTCGGTCTCCAGGGTAGCCTCCCCCCTTAATGATCAGAAAGATCTACCCTAACGACTGATTATGCTTGTACAAAATCATTCCAAGTCCCTTTAATGTATATAACTTGCAAAGTTGAAGTACAGATGAGTTGGTATAACAAATGTGCTAGAGGAAAATGCACCGAATCACGTAACATAAAAGAAGAGGAACACACTAACGTCAGCAGCATCGCCGGCATTCTCTTGTCAAGCGCGAACAATCACACTGGCACTGAGCTCGATAGGGAAGGAAAGCTTTCACAAATGCACCACCAAGATGCAGTGTACTCCCAGCGAGGTTGTGCTCATTGCTAACTTTAACCTTCTTCCTGTATATCACTGCTCGAATGGACTTAGGTACTCGCTGCCACTGCATAATGGCCTCGCGTAGCAGAGGTGAGCTAAGGGTAGAGCCTCTAGCTCTCTCTCCCCCTTATTTAGAGTGCTGTCAGTTAAGAATCAACGTGATTACAGCCACCATGACCTTGAGCAAGACGATCCACGCTTTTGAGCAGGCATTATCAGTCTGCATGTTCTGCACAAATGAGGTGAGCATGCAATGTGACAGTATTTCAGCGAAATCGCAGCTTCATAAGAACGGCATGGCACTTGTGGGCGTCGACTAAAGGCATGACAGCGGCACTCTTCTGCAATTCAGTTTTAGTTTGTGAAATGAAATTGTCAAGAATTCATTACGCTGCAGAAATTAGCGACACCAACTTTTTGGATGCCTGCAACCGATTATGAACTCATCAGATGACTGGCTTCAAATCTTGCAGTATGATCAATCGTCTTGATTCAGTGCCAAGCACGCAGTCTTGGCATAGTGTTTGCATGCTATTGCCCATATACACCGGCGTGTCCAGTGCTGTGGCATGCGAGAGTGATAGAAAATATTACTGCCCCCATTTTGGAAACCCTCCATGTGATCTCTGCCAAACCAATGGGCTTGTATTTTGTTATTTCAATTAACTTGAAACTCCGTTTATCTAAATATTTTTCTGGTTTTTACAGCTTCGAGTTAATGTGGTTTTACTGTATTTCCATATTCTTCTACAAAAAGACACATGGCATTAATACACATACCTGTCATCACGTTTAAATTCCCGTTCGTCATAGTCACGGTGCACCGGTGACCTGTCTCTTGGCATACCTGCTTCGTGTCGACGGTCGTGGTCAGAGTACTCCCTAAAAAATTATAACAATGAATATTAAATTACAAGACATTCCTTGCAAACAAAAACAAGGTAACCACAGTGAATGAGCAGATGGGGTTTTGTTTTCCCTAAAAGTGAAGGCCATGCTACAATGGTTCGAGAAGGTACCTAAAACAAATTCTTGAACTTACTGTTTAAAGAAAATTGCACCTTTCAAATTCCTACTTAACCTCTTAAAACATAATTCCACCAATTTCTTTGGTATACAGACCTCAAAAAAGATTTGCACTGTATCTCGGCAGCGGAGGGTTTGAGTAAAAATACAGGGCCAATTCGAATGAGTACAATAGCTGTGCCATGCCAAAAAAAGGTGGCGATCATTCTTTGCATGCATAGCATCTCACACAATTTGAAAAGGATAGTGGGAAGGATCGCCAAGAAAGTAAACTCGGACAAAGAAGAGACGATCGCCTGTACCACAAGATACAGCATGCAATTTCTGAATTGCAAACAGAATGCTGTTTAATAACCTTGTCATGCAAACGTGCATATATAGCAGTCAGACAGGCCACTGTATTAATCATAGACTAAAAGAGCATCATTATAATTCCACAAAAGTAATTTCAGGTCACCTAGACATGCATTGCCGGGAGTGTACCTGTGTCCTGGTCTTTGAAAAAACTACTACAGTGGAACCCCGATTAAACGACTTTCTCGGAATTGCGAAAAAGCGTCGTAAAATCCTAACATAAATTATGCCTACAAAAATACCACTTATTTCGTTGGACGGATTTTTAGAAATTTCAATGTAAACTACTAACATACTCTGCAGTGCTTGGAAACCCAAATTGCCAAAAAACGAAATGCGATAAGAATTAATGCTGCAGTACAGGTACCAATCATGCTTTATTCAAACGAACCTTTACAGCACTCCACTGCCCACTGCCGTGATTCCTGCCAGCAGGTGCGAACATTAAAAAAAGACAGTAAGTTTCTTTTGGACCTCGTTTGATACGTGAACCAAGAGCTTTCGCTCGAGTTGGGCAACGTCCAAAAGGAGGGCCTGCGCCTCCGTTTGGCCCGACTCACGTTGGACATGGAGGAGCAGTGTGCCTCTCTCGTTAGACAACAGTGGGGCCAGACCTGCGACCGCACGGCAGGCAACCTGGGCCTCCGCGACACGTGGTCGCTTCTCAGGGTGCTGCTAGACCCTACACACACTAAAGCTTCCCAGCGCAAGGATATCTCCCATCTCCTTCATTCCTCCCCACTCACTGATACTGACTTCCTGGCGGCCCTCCGGGACCACTCCCTCTGCACCGACCCACCTACTCCGCTTCCCACCTACTCCAGCTCCCCAAACCCTGACCTTGAGGCAGACATCTCCGTTGGCGAGGTTCGTGCGGCGCTACTCACACTCCGCACCACCTCGGCCCCGGGGGCAGACCGCATCACCAACAAGGTACTCCCGCAACCTAGACACCCCCCCTCCCTCGAAGCCCTTACTGATCTCCTCAATACACATTGGCAGGCTGGCACTCTTTTATCCTCCTGGACCCATGCACGTGTCTCATTCATCCCCAAACCCGGCAAACCTATTGCCCTCGAAAACCTCCGCCCCATCTCTCCCACCTCCTGTCTCGGAAAGCTGTTCGAGCATGTCATCCTGGCCCACCTCCAGACCTATCTGAATGATCATGATTTTTATCCGGACTCCATGTTCGGTTTTCGTCCCCAGCTGTCCACCCAGGATGTCATGCTCCAACTTTCCGAGGATGTCCTACACCCCTCCCACCACAAACGCACTTGAGCTATCCTGGCGCTGGACCTTACTAAAGCATTCGACAATGTACACCACACCGCCATCCTGGACGCTCTCTCCTCCCTCCATGTCGGACCCCGTGTCCATGCTTACGTCACTGCGTTCCTCGCCCACCGCACAGCCGAAATCTCATACGGACCACCTTCTTCTCCTTCCTTCTCCCTTGGCAACAAGGGTACCCCCCAAGGCTCTGTCTTGTCCCCTCTTCTGTTCAACGTCACCCTTTTCCCGCTGGCACGTGCTTTACGAGCTATCCCAGCTCTGTCTCAAGCTTTCTACGCCGATGACATCGCCCTCTGGGTGACCACCGGCAATCTTGGCGACATGGAGACCACTCTACAGGCAGGTGTGGACGCGGTAGCAGCTCACGCCCGGGCCATCAAGTTGAGCTGCTCCCCGACCAAATCGGAGTTTTTGCTCCTTCGGCCTGGGTGGATGGCCCCCCTATCGCCTTCTCCACTCACCGTCTACCTTGACAGCACACCCATTCCTCTCGTCTCTACCCTCCGCATCCTCGGACTCTTTCTTCAGTCCAATGGCAAGCACACCACCCTCATCACTCGACTCACAAACACTGTACACCACACTGTCCGCCTCCTACGCTGCATTGCAAACTGCCACCATGGCATGCGCGAACACGACCTCCGCCGGCTGGTCCAGGCCTTTGTTCTCAGCCGCTTCATTTATTCTCTTCCGTATCTCTACCGTTCTCGTACCGAGGAAGACAAAGTCAACAGCCTCATTCGCCACGCATATAAGTCAGCCCTGTCCCTTCCCACATCTACGTCGACGGCTCGGTTACTGTTCGATGGGCATCTACAACTCCCTGACGGAGCTGACGGAGGCCCATCGCACGGCCCAGCTCCTCCGTCTCTCCCGCACCCGCTTGGGTAGCACACTTCTCTCCACCCTTAATCTCTCCCCTCTTATTCCTCTTCCCACATCACTGCCCATCCCTTCCCATGTCTTCACCCTCCTAACCGTTAATCCCCTCCCTAAAAATATGCATCCCAAACACCACCCCTCCCGTAGATCAGCGCGAGCCTCCACGCTCTGGCGCCAGTACGAACGGCAGGCCGCCGTGGCTTACGTAGATGCTGCCCCGTACCGCCGCTACCCAGCACATGCCCTTGCTGTCACTGACAATTCTCTCCGACCCACTCTTACTGCCTCAGTCTACACTTCTACCTCTGTCGAGGCCGAGGAGGCAGCTATTGCCCTTGCCATCACGCAAACCTCCGCGAAGTACATCTTCAGCGACTCCAAACCTGCGGTCTACAACTACGCGGTTGTACGGGTGGCACACCCGGTCATCGGAATCTTGCGTTCCGATACCATTCCCTCTCGCCCCATCCAAATCATCTGGGTGCCCGCTCACGCGGCCCATCCTGGTGACGAGGCGGCCAATTCCATCGCTCGAGATTCGACTGACCGAGCAAGCCCGCCCCCGCCGGGAATGGATACGCGCGACGCGCTCCTCACGTACCGCGATATCACGCAGCACTATCGCTTCTCTCGTCTCACCTTCCCCCCTCTGCACCAATCCCTTTCCCAACCCCACCAACACTTATGGCGCCACCTTCAGGCCCATACCTATCTTACTCCCGCACGTCTTGCCCTCTTCCACCCCGGGACGCACTCGCCGGCTTGCCGCTTATGTGACGGCTCCCGCGCCGATTACGATAACGTCCTATTCTCCTGCGCAGCACACTTGCCCCCTGCCTCTTGGCGCCTAAGCAATCCGCAGCAGTGGGAGGCTGCTTTGTCCAGCAACGAGCCGGATATCCAACTCCGGCTGGTGAACTGGGCGGAGGACGTCGCGACTAGGCATGGCCTGGACTCCACAACTGGCAGCCTGAAGGTTGCCCACAACGCTGCTTTTGGATTTTTTAAAATTTGTTTTTACTTTTGGCCTTCTCATCAAAAAAAGTTTTTCACCACCACCACCAAAAGGAGGTCCTCTGCGGCGTCGCATGAACAGATGAAGTTCCGAATGCCGTCTAGGTGCCGTAGCACGTCGGCAAACGTGGTAGGCACAGGCACGGCATCTGTGGCATCATCGTTGTCCTCGTCCAATGCCGCAGCGGTGTCGGCACTAGGCGAAGCCTGCTTGATGGCGTCATCCAGCGACAACTCACCGCAGATCGCAACATTGTCGTTGGCCTCCACGGACTCCACGAAGGTCGTGGTGAGGTTTAAACCCTCGAAATCATCGTCGACGAAGCCTGCATCGGCCTTGAGCGGCATCGGGGTTGTTGCATCCCCAGCAGAGGAGGCAGTCTCTCGCTTAAAGCTACAGTGGTTGAACGAGTTAGCGATTGTGCTTTGTGACACTGTGTTCCCTGAATTGGCAATAAAATACATGGCGTCGAGCACAGTAACGTTTTTTTCCGACTCACTGCATTTATAACCGCCAGCCGATGCTGCACTAACTGCTTCCGGCACCCTTGCTTGACACACTTAATGATGCCGGCATCCAGCGGCTGCAGCATGCTTGTGCAGTTGGGCGGAAAAAGAACAACCTTTATGTTCCTCAGGCTGGACTTATCGGGTGGGTGGCATGATGCATTGTCCACGAAAAGCAATATTTTCCTCCCCTTAGCACCCATCTTGTTATCCAGCTGCTGCAAAAAATTGCTGAAGAGCGAAGACGTTATCCATGCCTTTTTGTTAAAGTTGTAGCTGCACGGCAGCGTCTTCGAGTTATTAAAGCACAGTGGCTTTGCAAACTTTCCAACAATGAGCACGGGCTGCCTCTTGGAACCGTCCTCGTTAGCACAGAATAGTGCCGTCACACGCTTTTTACTACGCTTTCCACCATGACAGCTGTCACCTTTAAACGCAAAGGTTTGCTCGGGCTGCATATGGTAAAAAATACCGCTCTCATCGGCGTTGAAAATGTCCCAGGGCTTGTATGCAGCAATCATTTCCGGCAACGACTCCATCCACTCGTTCACAGTCGAAACATCCACGGAAGTGCTTCTCCGCAGGAGCGGCTGTACATAATCCTGTTTCGTTTTTTAACGCAATCCAGCCACCCGTTCTATGCCTGAAAGTCGCCAATGCCCAGACGCAATGCCACAACGTCCACCTTTTCATTTAGAATGGTGCCGCCAACGTTGATTGCAGAGCTCCGGGCTTGATGCAGCCACTTGACGAGAACTTTTTCAAACTTCTCATGCTGTCATTCTTTTGCCGCTTTCCGCTTGAGCCTGAGCTTGTTGGCATTCTGCAATATCACCGCTTTGTTTGCCAGGATCGTCTTAAGCGAAGATTCGGATATCTTAAGGTCCCGGGCAATGCCGGCTTTCAGGGCTCCATGCCGCTTTTCCGCTTTCTCGATAATATTCAGCTTATCGCCGAGCGACAGAACTGTCCGCTTTCAGGACACCGTGCGTTGCGTTGCTCCACACAACTCAAAACCTCCACTGACCACTGATCGCTAGGATTACGATGAAGAACACGTGCGATAAACCTAGGCCTCTCCGCGCTACCTTGTCGGTGATCTGCTGCTGGGAAACTAGAAGGAGAGAAACGCTTCCTCAATGCGACGAGAGGCGACGCCGTTGAGAAGAGAGGGAGAAAGTGATTGTGGAGAAGAAAAGGCACTATTTCAGCACAGCTAGCCTCGCAGGTGGCTGCTCGTGGGGAGAGAGAAACGAACGATGAGACGAGGCAGGGAAGAAAGCTGCACCGGAGCGAGCGGTGTCAAGCGCTCCGCATGCGGAGAGACGGAGCGAGGAAAGAGACCCACGGCACTTTTCTTTCATCCGCCGTTCCGTCCCACGCTTCGCGACAGTTGTCGTATAATGCGGGTCAGGTGTACAATTGTGTCGTATAACCGGGGTTTTTAATGCATTGATTCTATGGGGACTTCGCTGGGACTGCGCTAATCCGTCATAAAACCCAGGTCGTTGCAAAACCGGGGGACATATAACCAGGGTTCCACTGTACTTTGAATCGGGTGCAATGTAGAATGACAAGAGAAATTCTTCAGACTTATGAAATTGAAAAAATTAAGGGAAAGTGTGCAAGCATGCCTTCAGTGGCGTTATCGGAGAAAGAGATGCGATTTCTCAAGTTATCGAGATAGGTATGGAAAAAGTGCAGGCAAATTGCCATTTTGACACGTATTGGTTCCTTGGTGTGTGCCTCTCAATGATGACAATTTTCTTTTTTTTTTTTTGAACGTTCGGTTGTGTATATATATTGTGCACATGCAAAAATAAAAACTTTAGTTGAAAGTTCAAAGTTCGCGCTTTATAAATATTCTCTATCCTCGTCGTGTCGCACCGCACTGTGTTACGATTAGCTCATTACACATTTGGCGCATGCTTACGTGAAAAGGTTGGGCTATTATTTAACACAAACATTTAAAAAGCCCAAATTGTAAGGCAGACAAGCAAGCCAGCGAATTTCTTTCATAATTAAAATGAAAAAAGAAAGAGAAGCTAAACCAGGGATAGTATTTTAACACAATTCTTATCATTCACATCTACTTAAAGCAAAAATCAGAGGACATAAATTTTTTTTTTCTCTCCAATGTTTCAAGGAAGACAGCACACTCATTGACCCCTACTGCATTTACGCCCTATGCAAAAAATAAAAAGGCCAGTCACCCACTGTCAACATCTGCAGACAAACCTTTAAGTTTTAGTGATAGGCTGTAAATTGTTGCACAGTAACTACATACCTGCCAACCTGTGCACTTTAAAATTTATAAAATATCCCAGACATAACAACAGAAGGGGCGGAGTGGGATATAGCCCAAATTTTTAACCCTTTGAGGGTCACTGCCGCACGTATACGGTGTCAGAAACCAGTCCGAAATGGTCAGAAATGCAGATGTACGGCGAAAAAACGTGCCTTTTCAGAATGAAGCACCACCTGGCGACTCTGGCATGGCTGCAACCTCCCATAACTTCAAAAAAAAAAAAAACATTGTGCTGCTGCCTCTCAGCTTCCACCAGAACTGATTTTTGGCTTCACTCTAGTGTGGCTGCCACAGTGGTGGTTTAGGACTATTCCCATTTCGCTTTTACTGCCCCGTGCTCACGTTCATGCTTGCACCCTGTATTTGGCATTCTTACACAGGTTTTCAGTTACAGGCATAGCAAAACTGATTTTTCGTACCAATCAAAGTGTTGCCACAAGATGCTTACACAATGCTTGTGCTTAAAGTGTGCACTTACTTTGTTTAAAGGCGGGCGTTTGTAAAGTGGTGATACTGCACGAGTAATTTTGTGAGATGTACAAGAGGTGATAGAATCTAATCTGGCAATCAAACAACTGACCACTGCACATTCCTCGCTTGCTTCTTTTTCCGATGGGTGCTCTCTACTGAATTTGGTTGTGGGCGCTCACATGGGATGCCCCGCTTTCACTAACCCCACGCATTCCTGGGGTCGTATATTCTAACAATTCCACTTCATTTTCCATTAATACAACCCTTCGTTATTGGTTCAGACGCAGCTCAAACGCCGCTTCACCACAATCTTTGCTGGGACTGAACCCTCTGCGCAACAACGATCAACATAAAAAAAAAAACGAAATGTTACAAAATACAGGCCATACTTGTGTGAAACATGTTTAAAATATAAAAAACAGGTTGTGTGAATTCAATAACATGTGTAAACAAAAGAATAATTTTGTTTACTAAGTTTATGTATTTAACCCTTTCATACACTGTATACACAACTGTGTACTCCAAGATAGTGCATCAACAGCAAAAGCACTGATGAATGTAATCATATAAGAAGCCAACAAACACTGACACCAAGGAAAACATAGTGGAAATCTCTTGTGCTTAATAAATGAAATAGAGAAACGATAAATTAATGGAAATGAAAGTGGATGAAAAAACAACTTGTCGCAGGTGTTGGGCACCGTTTGCTCACTGACGGTAGTAAAGGTGTATGCAATATCATCACTCCCTGCTCAAGAGGACGGGCGATCTGAATTATGCTGAAGATATGCGGACGATGTTAAAATAACTTAATGGTATTTTAACAGTCCACATTGACTTAATATTTGCCTTTGGTATCTTTTTAACAACAACACTATATTTTTAGATCGCAGTGTCTTTTTCAGCCACTTTGCTATTGCAGATTTTGCCTGCTTCAGGCACTTATCTGAATAAACTTGCTCAAACAAGGGCCCCACTAATATCTTTTCACTGACTTCCAAGAGCATCGTCTAAGACTGCCGCACAAAACTTTTTCTCAAATAGAATTTCTTTGTTGTAAAACTTACAGCAACACTCGTAAAATCAAAGGATTAGCCCAATTTCGTAAACATTATCGAATTAAAACTGAAATTAAATTATGGGGTTTTACGTGCCAAAACCACAATCTGATTATGAGGCACGCCGCAGGGGGGGGCTCCAGAAATCTGGACCACAAGGGGTTCTTTAACGTGCACCTAAATCTGAGTACACGGGTGTTTTCGCATTTCACCCCCATCAAAATGCGGCTGCCGTGGCTGGGAATCAATCCCGCGACCTCGTACTTAGCAGCCCACAACCATAGCCACTAAGTAACCAAGGCGAGTAACTTTATGGAAGATTCAAAAGAGTAGGCAGGTATGTAATTACGATGTCACCTTCCACCATCTTCTATAACTTTCTATGCAATGCACATTAAATGTATATAAGCTGTTTAATGGATAAGAACATGTTCATATAGCAAAGGAACTACACCAAAATGGCCTTGAACATGCAAAAACTCAATCAAACAGCCTGGACAAGAGACCTTAAATATGCCACAATGAAGCAGGTGCACGTAATGCATCAAAGAAAATACACGTACCCTTGCTAGTCACACACGAGCGATGCCTATGCAAGGGCACCTTGTATGCTCTAAATGTACAACTGCTTGCCGCGAAACGGCACTTTATTCTGACAATCAAGCTGAAAATAATTGAGGCGCGACATGTGATGCGCGGTGTCAGCCAGGTGGGCTCGCCGGAGATGGAGGCCATGGGAGAGTCCACAGCGTCGCAAGTGGCAAAGGGGCAGTCGGCACCAAGTTGGCAAGGCTTTGGTTACATTTGTTCCCATCAATGTGAAGCATAACATTTTTATCTGCACCATAATCTTAATGCACAGTTGACCACAAAATATTATGGACCGAACAAGAGCGTGGTGAAATGGCTATCTGCAGCATGTGCTGTCGAGAACATTGCTTACGTGGTTGAGCGGCCGTTTATGCTCACAGGTATGTTAGATTATTCCTTTTGCCAGTGCCACACAACTTTCCACACTCATGGCACAAGTGGCCACCTTGATGCAAGCACCACGTTGGCGTAACAGTTTTACACAACAAGCATTGCAAAGTGCGAGTGCTGTAATGTGTGCCAATATTTGGTTACAGTTCATTCCTCATCCACATATTAGCAGAACTATAAACATGTCCTGCTATCCAAACAGCCCATGTGAAGCGAGAAGAAAAATATTGCACACTGACGTTTTCAGGACACCGTGAATGCTATCTAACAGCTTGCAGGAAACACGAAAATGGGCACTTAACAGCACTGTTTGCAGAACAGTCATGGCAGCACTCCAGCCATGGCCTCGTGGTTCATCATGATGTGTGGTGTTTAGTGGCACAAGGGCCAGGGATGGCCAAAGAGCCCCATGCAAGTAGTGATGTTGTGCCAATGGCTTGTGAATGAGATTGATAGGTGAATTGCAATAAGTAGATGCTACTTGGTTGTTAAAGGGTCTAAAGCTCAGTCGCTGTAAAGTGCGTGAAATGTACAGATATAAAAATAATGGCAATGAGCGATGGCATATGCTATGATCATAAAAGCTCTATTACTGAAGAATGATCTACTGAGCATGTGGGTAGCAGTAGCACTCGTACCTCACCAGTGAGCATTTGAATACAAGGGCTGGGAGGTCACTGCTTTACAAAAACGTAATCACATCAGCATCCTCTAATTGGAGGAGGCCTCATAATTGAGTGCACCCTTCATAGGTGCAGAATCCCAATGTATTTGGTTATCCACAGGTTAAAAATGAGTGCACGCATCCCCCAGTTGAACACCCAGATTCCTTCAGGGTTAGACGATCTAAAGAAGGAGCCTGCACTATGCAAATCCTGCTGAAAATTGGTGGGTAAAAACCCTGTACTGTGACGGCCCCTGGCGCCAAGGTCTCGATAATCTGCACGCTGCCAGTAGAAACAATAACTTAACAGGCCTGTGAGTAAGGCTCAGCAGCACAAGTACAGTGGAATCTCGATGATACAATCACGGCTAATACGAATTTCTGGATGATACGAATTTTTCTGTGGTCCCGGTCGAGCCCCATTGCTTTCCAACGTGCTAGAGAACGGTTGTTACGAATCAATTTTCGACCCGCATCGGTTTATACGAATATTACCGAAGACACTTTGGAAATTTGAAAGTGCTTGGCGAAGGCCAGACACTGCTGCCGTCTGCGCTCCGCTTCCCTGGCTTTACTGTTCTGTGAAATGGGCGGTCGCTGCTGCAGTCTACGCTTCAATGCATTCGCTTTGGTGTTCGGCGATATCGCCTGTCGCTGCTGCCGCTTGCGTTCTGCTTCCCTGCCTTTAGTACCCGGCGATCTAATCAGTCGCTGTTGGCGTTTCCGTTCTGCCTCCCTTGCTTTCGCATCTGGTGACATGTTCATTCGTCGCACGCGCATTCGCACCTTGTTCTTCTGGCGTTTGATGTTGGGGGAATCCGGCGTCCGCTGCCGCTTCCAGAACCGCTTGGCGCACAATCACTGGGCCGCTTCGGAGCTACGGGTCTCACTCGACTGCAACGAGACGTCTGACGAAGGAGCGGCGGTGCAGCTGCCACCGCCGACGCCCGCGCGCTCGTTCTACCGCTACTGTGTGACGTCACAGTTGCTATGCGCAGCTACTAAGGAGGGGAGGAGGTTGCGCCGCTGCGCGGAGAAGAGGCCACAGTTGGCACTATTCCAGCGCACGGACGGACGCGACCGCGAGCCCCACCGACGGCAGTGAAAGAGAACAGCGCGCAGTTACGCGATTTCTCCCTCTCTCTTTTGGTGCAGAGGCGTGGACGTGGCGCCGGACAGCGCGGAGGCCGCGACTGGTCGCAAAGAGTTTGAAGCGGTGGCACTTTTGTTGCTTTTGTGCTTTTCCTCCTTTTCCGCGTGCCATCGGACGGAGTGGCTGCTGTGCTTCTAGCCGCGTTCTTGTCTTTGACGTGGGCGACGGCGAAGGACCACCAGCAGCGGCTGAAACGCTGCATGCGCTCGAAGTTCTGAGGTGTACTATGGCCGCGGATGAAATCAGCGACGACACGTGCACGCGTTTTCATGGATTTGAACAAAGTCTGCTAATTGACCTGACAAAGAAAAAAGAAGCAGAAGGACATCGGAGACTTTTCCTTCAAGAATTAAATGCTTTTTACGTACGTGTGCCTGAGTGAATTCACCTCTCGCTCTTTAATTTAGCTAGATTTTTTTGTTTGGATGATACGAATTTCGGCTAATACGAATATTTTTCGTGACCCCGTGAGATTCGTACCATCGAGATTCCACTGTAAGACTCATTAAAGCAGGTGCACCACTAGTATATGGCACAGAAACTTCGCTACGCACTCGCGTGGTCTGTAACATTTCATGGTTGACTGCAAATTCTGATCACTTGTTCATCCCTTTGAAGTGCCACTGTAAAACATCCAATAGAAACATCTCTCTGAATATTAACAAGCACAATGCTCTAAATGGAAGCACTTGACATGCTGCAGTATCAGCTGTGGATACTCATCTAACACACTAAGCAATTGCAGGAATAATGTTAAACCTCAATATAACGATCTTCATTATAACGAAATTCTCAATACTATAATGAAGTATTTAACTTTTCCTAACCTCTTGTTCATAGAATACCATGTATTTAGAACCTCAATATAATGAAGTGTGTTTGTGTGCAATTTCAATGTTATGAAATTTCGCTTCCTCCGCAAAGGAATGCAGAGACAATAAATGGAAACTTCAGTGGACGCAGATGGTCAATGATTGAAGTCCAAGCGGCTGCTTGCTCAAATCGGGGGAGTCGCCTCATGTTCTGTAGAAAGCTAAAGTGCGATAAGATCCTAGTGCACCCTGCGGCACTTTGTGTTTCAGGTGCAAGTGAAAGTGTGCGAGGGTGAGACAAGAAAAATGGTGGCTTCGCGAGTGCTGCCTTCCCTTCACGCGAGCAAAGGTAAAGAGGGGAAGGGGAGCGAGTTCGCGGTAACGCATGTGATAAAGTGCGCACCAGGGGCAGGGTCAAGATTTCCTGCATGCCTCTTGGTCCTGGCTCAGCATGGCTGTAAGCACACCTGAGCCCCTACACAGCCGCACGCCCTAATTTAGAGGTAATGTGCCATGTGTGCAAAGAGTGTGAATGCCGAGACACGGCGTGGCATCATGTAAGCTGTGTTCAGACGCATTTAGTATTTGAGGTTGCGTAATCTCAAGTTTCATTTCAGAGCTAGAGCCAGAGAGGCTGACAAAGCATTCGCTCCCCACTTGTGGCGCTGTTCCTGATAGCGTGGTCCTAGTGTGGACGACACTATATCTGCTGCGATAATACAGTAGAACATAGTTCACATGTTCTGGAAAAATCCGTGAGAAAAAAAAATACTCATCGGGAAAACGAGTGATCCAAAGTAACTAAACAAATTTGACAGACTCAAATATTGCTGACATCGACATAATGCAAAGCGTCTCGTGGATCATTGCGGCATGGGATGCCGGCGCGTGTCGAGCTGATGGTGCACCGAAGCAAAATGTGATAGCGACATTGCACCGCCTGCAGCAGGGAACAGCGGCGCATTTGGATTATTGCCTACTAAAAGCGTGCAAGATGCTACCACGGGCACTACACACTATGTGCTGTAAAACAGATGGGTGAAGATGCTTATTGCGATATGTATGGTGGCGATAGCTGTGAATGCGGCGTGCGACTACCGGGGAAGAGATTTGCTGGTACCGGAACTGTGCGCGCTGTCGTTTTCATGCGAGACGGGCAGCTATATACTGTTCTCAATAACACAAGCCTTGCACCTTTTCTTGTTCACATGGGATTTAGTGGCAGGAAAATGTATACGATTGTAGTCTGCAGCAAGGAACAGCGGCGCGTTTCGGTTATCGCCTATTAAAAGCGTGCACTACACTTCCAACGGCACCATGTGCTATGAAACAGACAGGCGAAGATGCTTATCGCAAAAAAATTGCCAGTGATAGCTGCGAATGCCATGTGCGACGACCCTGGAGAAGATTTGCTGGTAACGAAGTTAGGAACTGAATGCATGCCGGCGTTTTCATGCGAGAAAAGCAGGAGAGTATTGTGGTGAAGCTGCCGCGGTGGGCAGCTATACCGTTCTCGATTGCGCGTGCCTCACGCATTGCTTGTTTACATGGTATTCAGCGGCTGGAAAACCTATTCAGGGTGTCTACCAAGTTGACATTTCCAAATTCCTTGAGTTTTCCAGGTTTTCCCTGAGCACCTTTGCAAAATTCCCTGAATGAGCCAGAACATTGTTTTATGTCAAGACGGGCTGACAATATGTTGCCCGATGCTGTCACTCTCTAGTAAGCATGTTGAAACAAAAAACAATGATTTAATCCAGTTTGAATAGTAAGGAGTAATATCTATTTTATTCAAAAAGAGAACAGAAAGAAGGTGATAGTAAAATGCACAGCGGAAAAAATGGTAAAGCCCATTCTGAATTGAGTGGAACATTTTCAAATACGAATTAAAAAGAGATGCATACAGAAGTAAATATTTTCAAATATGAGCTATTTCTATCAACTGATAACAAGCTCATTGGTATGAGGCCTGAACATTGTCACAACTAAGATTCTCTCTCAGCAGTTGGGAAGTCAACCTCAACTGTCCTGACATACTCTCAGCCCGTACACAATATCTCAGTGTTGAGTTTCACTGCTTTAAAGGGTTTATTTTGGTTTGGATGAGGGACAGCTGCATCTCGGCTTCAGCCAACACTTTGTTTTCTTGAGCTCAACCTCCTTCAAAGAGGCGGTGGCACGCTTCCTTTCTTGTTAATTCCTCAGTGCATCGGTCCTTTCTGTTCTCATCCTCCTTCTGCCATGCGTTCACCCTATGAATCATTTGAAGCATCCTCTTGGTCATTTGTACAGTTAACGTTCGATTTTTCGGACTCCCAAAAACATCCGAAAAATCGGGCAGTCCGAAAAAAAAAAAAAAAAGAAATGAATGCACGTCTTTAACTCTATTGTTACCACGCATATTAAAATCGATCCCCAGTGATCAACACTTTAGATTGCCGATTTCGACATGTTGGAGCCGTTTTATCCACTTAAAGCCATCCAGTAGTTAGTACAGGCACTGAACTTTCAGAATCAGTTAAAATTTTCACGCTCCGGTGATGTTGCGATTTTTGATGGACCTTTTTGTGAACGAATGTGCGTATGTTGTAATAAAAAGAGGCATGGCCGTCACCTGCCGCACTTCAGAAAAAAATCATGTCGCTCGTGATTACAATTTCGTAATCAAATGACTCCTAGTAAGTGAAGAATTAAATTATATTGCCGGCTTTGCCGTCCAACAGTGCTGAGCGGTGATAATTAACCGAAAATGACGTCAGCTGTTCACTAATTAGTTTTGGTTTGGAGTATAACTCGTTTTATTCTACCAAAGTTTATTTCTGAAGGTCCGTCGCATGTCTAGCATGTGGACCTGGCATTTTTAACCAGTTTCCAAGAGTATCGGTTTCGCTTCTCTCGTAATATCCAGGCATGGGGAGCTGCCGGTGTCACTGCGCAGTTATTGAAAGTGGCTTCCACGGCGTCATCCTGGACGGCTGCGTTGCAAGAAACGCGTCGTGCTCGAAATTCTGCTGCACCCACACTTCAATTTAGTAATGAGGACTCGATTTATGATTCCGAAGATGACAGCAAAGCAGATTCAAGCTCTGATGGCGACAATGTTTTGAGTCAGCATGGGACATCCGCAACTGTTCACCGGCGAGTTTTCGTTACGGCCATGAGCAGTCTCCTTCCTTGTGCGCACTTATCTGCCAATCTTCTTGCACGACCTGAGCGCTCTCCTGATTATCTTCAGGGTGTATACTTCGCTTCGTTACGATGTGCTGCCATCGGCAGCAAAGGAACTTCCATTCACACCAAGAAGGCAACCTGTAGCACATCTTGGCCCAGCACTGTGGATTAGCGCAAGACAGTCTGCAACCGGCGTGGGATTTCTTTCTACTCTTCTTTTCAGAAGTGATAAAGACAATCTGCAAAAATGCAAACAGATTTGCTTGGATGCATAATATTGTAGTAGTTGCCCAGCTACGCTGAGAGCGATTGGTCCTGAAAGAGGTGCATGACTCTAGACGAACTGGTGAAGCACATTCCCTGGACTTCTCATTGGACCATCCTCAGAAAATGCCGAAAAGATGGAACTGCAATATGTGTGACGAGAACCGCAAAGATGAACAAATACCAGACATGTTGTGGGAAAAATGCAGAATCCAGCAACTGCTTCACCGCATGCCATGAGCGATGAACCGGTCTTAGTTTCTTTTTTTGTATCCGAAGAATGGCGGTGTACTGAGCATTTATTTTTTCAGACGCTATTCCTTGGTTATTTATCTTTGAAATGTATATTCGTAATTTCCTTTGATATGATTGTTTTAGCAGATATCGCTTTTTGATTGTTTTTATCAAACTGGCAGCAAAAATGGTGCTTTCTAGAATTTTTATGTTTTACCTAAAATTATTTTGTTTGGCAACGTATGTTTTTGGAAAGAGAATTTCATTATGCAGAACATGCTATGCTGTGATGTGTGCTGAAATATTATTTGTTGTGGTAAATATTTTTTTTTTCCGAGACCTATAAAAAACTAAAATTTTCTCGCGGTAACGAAAGAGTTAAGGGCTCAAATTGCCACAGGCACGTTCGAAAAAGCTTCAGACGCGCCTCGTGCCACGTTTTCAGTCAGCGGTTACTGCAGAAGCGCAGGCATGCAGCGTTCGCGACTCCCTTTGCGCAGTGTCCGCAGCTGAGCGGAAGTTCAGTTTGGTGGACAAGCAAGGCCAAGAACAAATTTCGGCCCCTTGTGACTGTGAGCTCATTATTGTGCCTGTTTCCGCGATGAACTCTTTGATCGCTAAAACTCTGTGCCCAAGAAGCCAACAGCGTTCTGTGGGTGCACACTGCGATACCAGGCTCAGTCTGGCAGTGAAAATGGTGGTCATGCACTACTCCAGACGGCTCAAGAAAGGATAAAGAAAGCCTGAAGAAGGCATCCAAAGCCCACCAAACAAAGAGGCAAAGGTGTACGAAGATGCCTGACAGCAATGTTTAAAAATATTACAGCCCTGGTGCTTTTTAATAAATTTGCAGTGCTTTTAAAACTTTCCAGCCAGTTTTGTCAATTGCATATTTTTTTGTCAATCACCTTGCTCGTGGAAAGCGTAGCACAACAATGGCTGGACCGATTTTGGTCCAGTTTGTTTTGCTGTGATCCACAAGCTGTGCTGTACTTAAAGACAGTCTTGAAATGTTTCTTTATCTTTCCATTATTTAATTATTTCACAATTACTACATGGCTCCATGCAGTGAAGCACAGTCATGTGCATATTATGTTGAGCAAAAAATTATTAGCGCACTAAAAAAAAATTCGAACACTGTCTTGATGTAGATTAGACATTTGGGCAAACATGCAAAGTATTCCCAGCTCCCTATCGTGTTTCGTTACTGTGCCAGGCTTTCCACAAGCAAGGAACTTATAAATTCTTATAAAACAAAAACTAATGAAGATATCCTAATGAAATTTTAGATTTGTCTCTTTATTGCAATGTGCAGTGTGTCTGCGAAATTTCAGCCCTTTTTGTCAAGAAACAAAAAAGTTTCAGCCCCTCCTCCTCCCTTCAGGCTTGCCAGTACACTTATTAGGCATATCGGTGCTTGTACTGTGACAGGAGATGGGGGTGCACGCATGTATAATTAAGGAATACATACTGTATCCCGCGACAATTGCCCCTTCCTACACTTGTTATGCTTCGGTGTGTAACATTTTTCTATTGAGGCGAAGCTGACTTTTGGAGACTGGCATTGCTCAACGTGCTGTGCTTTGTGAGCTTCGAAGCCAATTGCGAGGATTACACAGGCGGAGTCAGTGCCATTGCTGACAGCATCGAATTCTCTCAATGAAAAATACAGCACCGCACGGCAAGAAGCTAGCGAACGTAGAAGCAGCTAGGCCTAACGCTGTGCGGTGGTGGCTACTGCTGCCAGCGGATCGGCGTGCGAGAGCACCGGTTCGAGGCGGCGAGACAATCGAAATGGCAGCGGTGGTGGCTTTAATGCCATTTCAGACCTGCAGTCAGGGCAATATACATGGACTATATGGAGTACGTGGTGGTGCCGCGAAGCCGCCCGAATTATCGGGCATGTCCGAAAAATTGGGCTTCTGGAAAATTGGTCAACTACGATTCGTTGCGATTCGTCTATTACTGGAGCCAGCAATTACACAACTTTTGTTCCCTTTCAATAAAATTACAGCTAATTTTCCCCGATAGAAGCATAAATTCCCTGATTATTTCCAGACTATTCAAATTCCCTGAGAATTACCGGTTTTTTCGGTTGGTAGACACCCTGCCTATTGTACGATCGCAGTTTGGCGACATAGTGAACGTTAGAGCCAAAAAATCGTGTTTTCCAGGAACGTATGAACCGATCAAAAATGAGGTAACTCTAGTGGGTCATTGTTGGTGTTCTTGATTGCGAACATTGGCGCCGAGAAAACGTATATAATGTGAACGTATCAATGAGGTTCTACTGTATTCACTCACGTATTAAATGTAATATCAAATGACCAAGCATAACGTTCAGAAACTTTGTGCCAGGTGTCAAACTTGGCACTTTGAAAGTGAATACACATGATGGACAAAAGCAGAGGATCCAAGAGCAAACGACATCACAGGACATCAATCTTCGCATGTAGTGCAGCTCAACTGCGATTTGCACACAGGAAAGGAAATATAGAAAATGTTGGTCACCACAAGTGTTTGAGAAGACACAAACTTTTGGCAATGTAACCTGAAAATCAAAACTCAGAAATTAAATTTAATGAAGGTTCGAGCTAAATGTATGACTGTGCCACATGAAATTAAAATATTTTACAATGATAAAATTTGTGGGAAGCTCTTGTTCTAGAACTCTAGATATTATCAGTAGCCTGAAGCTACTAAGTGTCCCCAGGACAAAAATGGTGAGAACAAAACATGGAGAATTGGTTAAAATTCTAGAGTAGCTTAAGCTGAGGTAATCTCTCGGCAATCAAGTGTCAAATTAAGAGAAAACTCAGGCTCAGGCCACTGCCACAAAATCGTTAGCTTACCTGTCACGTTCCCGCGACGTTCCTCTATAAGATCGCCTTGAATCCTGGCTGCTACAGACCCTCAACTCTGAAACAAAAGGAGTTACGAGAGGTCATAAAGCTTGAAAAGCACCAAATGGGCAGGCATGGTATGAGAGAAAACAACGGCTAAACACAATCAACCAAAAAAGCTTAAGTTCTGCACACAGTTACAACTTTTGCAAAAGCAGAGCATAAGTTACGAATTTTAATGCCAAATTTTGACTCGAGGTCACCAAAGCCTCATCCAGCCTCTTTTTTACTTTTCACAGAGCTGAACCCACCCACCCTTTAGTGTAGGAATAGAACAACACACTACGTGACAGCAACTGACCCATGACATGGCCAAACTGATAATGTAGGCTCGAACAAATTTAACTTGCCCACTATTAATAGACACTGTGCACTGTTAATAGCTTCAGGCTACTAGGGCTAAAATCTAAGGGCTATGACAAAGCTGCCAGATATGCAGCAAGAAGCCTCTAGTGGGCAGTTAACAGCTCTGAGAAAACTACTTACGTAGCAGACAGCCTTTAAAGAAGACGCCACCTTCGCCTTTGACAGCAGCTTCTGCTTCTCCTTCTTCCTTAAACTGCACAAAACCAAATCCCCCTTTGTGCAGAGAGATGCCTGGTAAGAGAGGAAAATAATTCATGGCTAACAGAAACAGTTCCCGTAAACAGTTCACCTTGCTTAATTTTCTCAATGAAATTACCTGTCAAGTTACAGTAAAACCTTGTTAAACCGTACCCGCTTAAACAGTAGTTTCGTTTTAAAAGTAGTAAACTCAAATTCCCGACTCAGCAGCCATTGAACATAATGTGTTTTGTATCTGCATAAATCGTACCAGCTTATTGCGCACGCATCGGTTAAAACGTAGCGTTTCCACTTTTCGTCGTGCAAACACGGCGGTGCGTCGTTTTCATCAGGCGGCCCGGCAAAACAACAAGCCTCACAGATCGGAACAACGGCCCTCAAGTGCCCTGTGCGTTTGCACATGAAGCCACATTAACATCAACATCATTACGACGCCGTGCCAGAGAGCGTTGTGGCGTCGTGCTAGCGAGGACTCACGTCATGCCGAAGCTCGGATAAAAAAGACGGCGGGTGCTCAGCGTAGAAGAAAAAATTTGACATCGTCTGTTCTATCGAACATGACACGCAAAAGTCGGCGCTGCCACGCGACGGGGATCTGCTGTTGACCACGGTGTGTGGCATTTGTAATGTGAAGTTGCTCGGCAGCGCTGCTGCAACCGCGAAGAGATGTCAGCTACAAGGTTCGACTTTTCGCCATCGTTGCCTCTGTTGTTGCCGAAGTGTCGACTAGCGACAGTATCAGGACGATACGGAAAGCGACAGCACGGGCGATTCAGGCCCGACAGTGGCAGACGCTGCGCGTTACGTCAGCCTCATGAATGCAATCGTCACGACGAGAACAGGGGCGTGATAATGTAACTCTATTCAAAACGAAAAGTATTCCAAACTCCGGCACCCAGCAATGAAAAAGGCGCCCCGGGACTTCTGCCGCACAAACTGGGTGCGTGCACGGAGAATATGTAACGCCAACGAGGAATCTGCCATGTGAGTGTTTGCCGAGAATATACGGCGCCGCGAACAAGCCCGAAAATGGTCGATGCCGTATATTTACGGCGCAGTGTGTACATTAAAAAAGCACACCAATTTCCTAACTTTTTTCTTTTCTGTCATGTGTTGCTACTATGTGGGGATACAGGGAATTTTTTTCACACGCCTCCCTCTCTCGATTTTTGTCCCATGGTTTGTTTTAGCGCTAGTTTGCTCCCGTGCGTCTATATACTACCACTCGCGCATTGGCGCACGTGCGGATGGCCGTTTGGATTTTGTTTCGCGGATGGTTTCGGCTTTTTGCGCTTGCAAAACTGATGGCTATCTCGTTACTAATCGCTCAAAGGGCGACCGCTTGTTTCTCGCTCGTTTAGTGCTCACAGGGGTGCGCATAGAAGGTTGCCGCCGTGCATGCGTTTCAGTCTTTTTTCTTTTTTTTTTAAAGACCCGCGAGAACGAATTGCCCTAACTGGTTGGCGATAAGATGAAGATTAGTGGAAGTTTGTCACACGTGTGGCTTTTCTTGATGCGCACACAACCAAACAGTTTTCTTGAGTGCGCACACCTACGCAGTTCGATTACGCTATGGACGTACGTATTAGTGTAAGAACAGGAAAATTTGAAACTTGCGAAATATTCCCGTGTACGGATTTTCAAAGCCTTGAACAATGTGCATAAAAATGCGTCAAGTTTTTAATTCCGGTAAGTTTATTTCCTTTTTTATTGTTGTTATTCATGAATGAAGAGTGCATATATACCAACACAAAAGATTTTTTTTCTCACTTTACGGTCACCCTAGAAAAATTACGGTAAATTTTTTCGAAATAAGTCCCTAAGCAGAATTTGAATCTGCAATAAAAAAAAAAAAGACGACCCTGGGTGGTCGCATATGGCAAAAAAAAATCGACCCTCAAAGGGTTAATTTGACTGTGTTCGAGTCCCTAAAGGCACCCATGCATTTTCATCATTTCTTTAAATACAAACTTTCGATAACAGAAGCCAACTTTTGCATGTCCTGCAGAGCACAAATGAACAGAAGCCTACTGTACATATATAAGGCAGGCTATGACATCTCATTATTAGCCTAGTATCAATTGAACATTATTTACTTTGAATCCACTTTAAGGACTACCATTGTACATCCAGGATGTCATCTCCGTCCGGCTTCGCACAAAAATATGAATGAGCATATGATACCTTGTATTTCACCGTACTTTGAAAACAGCTTCTGCAAGTCTTCACGCTCAATGTGTTTCTTGAGATTGCCTACATAAATACGTGATGATGCTCTGGCTGGATCTGAGGTGTCACTGCTCATGTGAGTGTCCATCAAGCTTTCTGAAAGTATGCAAAACATTACATATTTATAAAAGAGTCACGTCAGCATGCAACTGCATAATAGACAGCTCTCTTGGGGATTCACCATCATAAATAACCAAGATTATTACAGCAAGGTTAAAAAACAGATTATAACCAAATAAGCCAGGAAATGCTAAGTTGACATGCAATCACGAACAAATTTGCATTTCTTCCATAAGTTAAAACAAGTACCCCAATATAAAACTTGCTTTAAAAATGGCAGAAGTCAAAGCAATGTTACCCTCAAAGGCCATTTCCCCCTTCTAGAACTTTTTGTGAAACAATGTTTCTGAAATGCAAACGAACACAAAAAGATCCTAGCGCCCATGGGCCCCTTCCAAGCTTTCTGTTGTTTGCTAACACTGAAAGCTTACCTAGCACTGCAACTTGGAATTACATTCCATTCCACCTTCAAATGCTTGCAACATGCAAATGTATATACACAGTGTCCCAGCTACCATGCACCAAGTTTATATATATAAAAAAAAATGAAGCCACCTATGCGGATGAAACCAACTGCATATTATGTGCAGCAACTTTGGTACTTGTAGTAATTAACTTGTTCATTGCTATACCTATGGCAGATAGGTCAATATTTAAATGTTTCAGAACAGATTCGAAAACATCAATTTTAATTGTTTACAGCACACTACCTGTCACATTATTCCTTTTTCCGTGTTTAAAAGGCAGCCAATAAACTGCCAATAAACTATTTTAAAAGGCAGGCCCTGCACTGCTTTCGTGCGCCACAACAGTGCTGCTTTAAGGACACTAAAGAGAAAAATGATATTTGCCGCATTGGTAAATTACCCTTGCACAATTCTAAAAAAGCCACTTTACCATGAGAAGTTTGGCATGCCAGAAAAGACAAAAACCAAAGATGGGTGGCAACACCACCTTGAAATTCCTGCACCAGCACATCATGATGACGTCATGGATTTTGACGCCATCTGCCTGAGCCCGATTAAATTCTTATAAATAAAAATAGACATTTTATTCTAAAAGAACGAAAGACTGAAGTTGGGAAATGCGAAAAAACACTTTGCAATTTGTGATGTCACACCAATGTACCGGCCCTGGGGGTTTTGGCACTAAATTTGAAAATGAAACTTTGATTGTCATTTTCTCTTATAATCAAACAATTACCATAAAATCAAGCAAAGTAGACTGCTTCAAGAATACTTTTTCAATCTTAAGTGATTTGATATTCTGCTTTAGTGTACCTTTAAATGTGACGCAAAGGAACTAACCACACTTTATGCTTGATTAGGCTGCTGCACTGCTTTGACGGGGAATTTTTCTTGTGCAAGCATGAAATTCCTATCAAAGGGCCACACATCTGAGCACATGACCGTTTGTGACAGCGGTAAGCAGACTGCTAAAGGCCAAGCTATTAGCAACGCAAACTGCCAATCTGCTGTGTTGGGCCAAACCAAACAAGGGCATGAATATAGCAGCCACTTCAAAGATATCAATGTCATGCTTATCTTATCCCCTTCAGGCATTAGTTAATTCAGTTTGATGAAAATTTAGTTTCACTACATTTTATGCACCTTCAGAGTCAAGGAAAGCCCACTGCTGCAGACAAACTTTCAATGCTTCAGTGAGTTTTGCCAAGTTTAGAGAATGTGGACATCACGTGAGAACTCTCAACAGGAATGTCAGGTATGAGAACTACTTCATCTTTAGCATACTTGGAAAGCACCCATTCAGCCACTTGAAGTATAAGCTGGATGTAAAACATTGAAAAAGAATGAAAGTCAATATGCTACATGATGACATACTAATACCAAGAGCAACATCTGGACTGGACGTCAACCTTCTAACTTGTTTATACCTCCCCCCCCCCCCCCCAAACATATTAGACTTATTATTCGATCTTGCAGCATGTGTTCCAATGTCTGCAACACATCTGAAATATCATTATTTTTATCAGTGTGCTTGCTTTTGATCCACTATCTTAACACAATTGTGCACACAGCGCCATGAAGGGCTTATGACCGAAATCATCCATTACACAGGAACAATTAGTCTGTTCACCATGTATTTGAGAGTAGCATTGCTGTGGCGCGTAAGCGGGAAGTTGGGCTGGCTCTCTAAATTTTTTTTTGGCTTTCTTCTAAATGCTGACAAAAATTGCCACTCAAGAGATAAGCGCACAACAAATAACTGAAATTGGCATTTTCAAATGTGTTCTAAAATAATCTTGACATATCTACCATAAGTACCATATTAATTTAAAAGTTAGCAATTAATCATTACAAACTAATCAAGAGCAACACAACACACTTCTTCAGGTAGCTGCTGTATACACAGTTGGTTTCATCTGCACAGAGCGTTAAGGAGCCCGTGTCGCAGAAAATCCGGCGTCCAGCATCACACACCACCTCGGCAAAAAGAATTTCGAAGCAAATTCCGAACCATGCATACCCAACCAATTCTCTACCACCAAAGTTGCTCATACCTTGTTTTTCATTCTTTACAAACTTATTCCTCGAAATTTTGAGAACAGCAGCCCACAAACAAATGTAATGAAAAAAAAAACACCAACAGCGCATGTCCTAAATGTTAGCTCTTCTCAGACTGAAACATTAAAAGTGGGAAACAGTAAAAGGAGATCGACCCATGCAAAAGGCCGCGTTTCTACCAGAAAGCTCACCTTCGTGCATAGCATTCGCAGCCAGCGTTTCCCAGTAAATGTTAAGGTTACGTAAGCTGCAGTTGCTGGGAAGCATGAAAAGCAGTAAGGGGTCTTTGAGCACTATCGCACTCCACTCTTATGGGCGAAGCTTAAGCGACCTCCAAATTTTTATACAGAGAAAGAGAGAGAGAGGGAGAGAGAGGCATTCTAATGTTTCCACCTGCTGCTAACTGGAACTCTTGAACAGAAATCTAGCATGTATTTAGATCGACATTTCCCAAAATTTTCGAGCAAGAAATTGGCTTCGTCCCAAGTCAAAACATCAACGAGTGTCCCCACATGGAAGATGCTGCACACTTATTCAGATACAAGCTGATACCTGGGCGTCAGCTTACAGTCGAAGATGAAGCTCGGTGAGCTAGTGCTAGAATACAGTTCGACGATGTTTTATGATGATGTTTTATGGCGCAAGGACCAGGTATGGCCAAAGAGGGCCATGACGAATGGTAGTTTATCGGTGAATTGCAGATGGCATGGACAATGAATTCCTTATGGTAGATGTGACGTGGCTGTAAAATGGCTGAAAACCTGTCGTTGTAAATGGCGTAAAATATATAGGTACTAAAATAATGACGCTGACTAGTTAGTGATGTGGGCTATGGCAAGTGGGTTTCATTAAAAACATGGTACAACAAAACATACCAGTGGCACTAGAGCTTCAAGAGAGCCCTTAAATACAAGGGCTGTTAAGTGCGTGCTAAAAATTACCCGCCCAAATGATTTTCAGAGTGCCTGTTTCAGCAGAGAACTCCAAGACTATTTTTAGTTTGAAAAGTGGTTCATTGTTAAGGAAAAATGCCGGGTGAAGAGGTATATTTTCCCAATATGCAGAAGGGAAATACTTTTTCGTCTGCATCTATGGCAGGGCATTGAATAAGAACTTAGAGGACTATGAGATTATTGCTGCACTTACTACAAGTCGGAGGATCCCCCCCAGTCAAAAGGCAAGAGTGAGTACCGTTAAGTGCGTCCTATTCTTAATCGGCAAACAAGTACATCCTTGTACCGTGCTGTTCTCTCACTTATCCAGTTCCCTAGCTTTGGTTTTATCATGTGTAGCTTATTCAATGCTTGGGTATCCCACTCTCCTTGCCAATGATTCCTCAGTTTATGGCATAGAAAAGACTTTAGGTATGTGACAGGCATAGGGATATTTCCATCTGTGTCGCAAAAACTCACTGACGTAGCATTTTAGTCAGCAGCTACATTCCCTTTTATACCTTTGTGGCCAGGTACCCAGCATAAAACAAATCACTTGGTTGCACATATATGCGGAACGCAACAAGCTGTACAGTTTGCTTAAAACGGAATTCTTGTGTTTTCGTAGACTAATTAGGGCTCTAATAAGTTTGTGAAGACAATAGCCTTAGCAACATTTGTGAACCTCACACGTTGAATAGCCGAGAGTATAAGCATATGCTTCCGCTGTAACGATACCAGTGTGTGGATTTAGTGCCCCAAATGTTAAAAATGAGGGTCCGAGAGCTGCATAAGCTACACCAGCTGGAGTGGAGACTTCGAAGCATCTGTGTAAAATTCAGCACAGGAATACTTCTCCTGAAGTTCCAAGAAAATGTGAATATATATGTGCCTCAAGTGCTCGTTTTGACATTTCTATGAAAGAGGTGTTAAACTGAATAGTCTGCCACTTCCAGGTGGTAGAAGCCAAATAGGAGCCATTAGGACATTCTCTAAAAGACGGACCAGTGTTTTTTCGGAGAGTGCTTCCAACCAGAGGGACAGAGGAGGCCGGATGGCTGGGCAGTTACGAAACAGCCTGACAGTGGGCAAGTCACGAATAGTAAAGTGAGATGGATGCTAAATATGTGATTTAACTTTCAGGGCATAAGAGAAAGTTAAATATGTCCTTTGTAGATGTAGAGACCATTTGTTGGACTTAATGTAGGGGCTTTCTATAGGACTAGTCCTGAAAGCACCTGCGGCAAGACAGATACCCAAGTGGTGAATCGAATCTAGCATCAAGGCACTAGGCGTAGCAGAGTTATACAATATAGCTCCGCAGTCGAGGCATGACCTTACCAGACTTTTATGCAAGCTCAAGAGGCATGGTGCCTCTTCCCCAGGATGTGCAGGACAAGAGCTTCAGTAGATTCATTGTCTTCATGCACTTTGCTTTCAGATACTTCTAGTGGGGGATAAATGTTAATTTAGAGTCTAAAATGAGGCCCAAAATTTCTATTCATGACTGACAGGTAGCTGTTGTCAATTAAGAGAAATAGCAGGGTCAGGTAATATACCTCTCTTGTTTGAGACAAGAACACACATGCTTTCTTGCGGGTTTAGTTTAAACCCATTCTCGTCAGCCCATTTTGACAATTTCTTGAGCCCAAGCTCTACATGTCACTCACAGATCGAAATACTACACGAGTTAAAACCTATTTGTACATCATCCACATACACAGACACGTCCCACGTACCCCGTACACATCATTGTATGTGGTATGATAGTACGGAGAGTTCAACTTTACAATGAATAGAGTGCAGCTATGCACACTACCTAACGGTACACACCTTTCCTGTGTAAATAGATGAGATAGGACATTACCAACTCTAACACAGAATGTGCGGTTAGACAGGTAACTTTGAATGACATTCAGAAAATTGCCTCGGATTCCAATTACAGCCAGGTCACGGAGAATTCCGAAACACCACGTGGCGTCACATATGCCTCTTCCATATCAATAAATACTGACAAAAAGAGCTACTTCTGCACAAAAGCATCATGAATATTCGCCTTGATGCAAACAAGGTGATCAGTTGTGGATCTACCTTCCATGAAACCACACTGTGGGGGGTCTAATAGTTTGTTACTTTCAAGAAAATGAAGGAGACGCCAATTAACCATTGTCTCAAACAGTTTATATAGGCAACTTGTCAAGGCTATAGGCCTATAGCTGTTGACCGAAGTTGGGTCCTTGCAGCATTTTAGGATTGGAATGCTTATTGCTTCTTTCCAGGCAGATAGAATGCAGCTGGCAGAGAACACGGTGTTGAAAAGTGACAGTAGTGTTTAGTGGGTTTCAGGGTATAGGTGATCATTTTATACAGCATTCTGTCACTTCCTGGAGCGAACCACTTATGCAGCCTGAAATCCCGTTATGTTAAATGGATGGTTGTAAGGTTTATTACTATTTCCTTTCCAATCCAGAGGCAGTCGCTCCGCTTGTTGCCAGTATCTCAGAAATGTATCTGAGTAGTGGAATAACTAGAAATCTTTTCAAAGTGTGCCCCTAGAAACTCAGCTTTGTAAATAAGTGTCTCCTTGTGTATTTATTAATGGTAGTTTACCCTGTTTCAGGCTTTTCTTTCATCTCTATATGAATTAATGCTAGAGATGTATTTTTGCCAGCTGTCTCTTTTGGCACGGTGGCGTGTTCTACCTTCCGACTTTATTTTCTTGAAGCTTATCAGGTTCTCAGTAGTTGGAGAGTCGCAAAGGTGACTTCAAGCTTTATCTTGATTTTTACAAGCTTCCTTACACTCATCATTCCACCAGAGAATACTTCGTTTAGAGGGCGATCCATTTATTTCAGCTATACAATAGATGCAGCATCAGTCATAAACACTGTCAAACATGACACTGCGTCATTGACTGGGAGAGTACAGATGTCATCCCAGGTCAAATGTGTCAGTTCTCTGTATCATTTCCAGTCGGCAGTCGACCTTCCAAAGAGGTAGACGTGGAGAACACTCATCGCCTTTTGTCAATTTTAAGACAATTGGGAAATGGTCACTCCCATACGGATTTTTGATCCCGTTTCACTCCAAGTATGGTACGAGTGTACTTGATATGATGCTTAACTCTATAGATGAGAACGTTTTGTTTGCCACGCTGTAGAATGTGGGCTCTTCCTTGTTTAGTAAGCATGCACTTGTGGAAAAGAGCAAGTTTTCTAATACATGCCCTCTCTCATCGCAACAAGAATCTCCCCAGAAAGTGCTACGCACATTTAAATCACCTACTACAATGCAAGGTTCGGGAATTTCTACGATAAAGCTCTGGAATTCTGTTCTGGAAAGTTGATAGCTGGGAGGGATGCAAAGAGCTAACTCTGACTAGCTTATTAAATAGCACAGCTCTGATCACAACTGCCTCAAGGGGCATTTGCAGCTGTAAATGCTGGCAGGCAACACCCTTGTCTGCTATTACGGCCACACCGCCCAACGAGGCAAGGGTATTGTTGCGATCTTTGCGATAGATGTCATATGGTCGGAGAAAGTTTGTGTGTGAAGGATTGAGGTGTGTCTCTTGAACACACAGTACCCTTGGATTCAGTTTATGTAGCGTTTCCTTAATGTCAGCAAGATTATGTATTAGATCTCTCACATTCCACTGTATTATTTGTGTAGCCATATTGGAAGTGTTTTGTGCTGTGTGTCAAGAGAAATAAATTCTGCCCACGAGACCTTTCCAGGCTCCGTGATACGAGATTTTTCCTTTTGCCCGGCGGGCTCCAGGGAGATGCGCCATTTCTTTGGTGTCTGAGACGCCGCACTAGTGTTGCTTGCATCCATCACCTCTTCAGAGATGCTAGATGATGCCCGCTCGGCAGGCACATTTGGGTTTTCTCGGGCCTGTCTGCAAGTGCAAGCGCAGTGACTCTGTGACCGGCAGACCTGGATTTCTGCTGGCCCTTCGTGGCAGCAATCAGAACAGCACTGGCCACTCCTGCCAGAGGGAGCTGATGGTGGAACCACCGTTACATTCCGTGTAATTCAGGCAGCCGCCGGAGGATGTGGCACTGTCCCCCGGTGTGTCACATCACTGTATTACGGATTCAACCGATTGTGAGCAGAAAAATTCTTGCACGCTTCTGGGAACAAGATGTTTAGTTTGACCTTGAATTCAATTACTTATTTTTCTTTCTTCCATGATGGGCATGATTGCGAATAGGTGGGTTGGTCTCTGCCACAGCACAGTGGGTTGCGGAAGTACAATTGTCTGAAGTGTGGTCTTTAGATGCACATTTTGCACATGTATCATGCCCTCGGCAGCTCTGAGACCCATGCCCTAAACGCTGACACTTGAAGCATTGGAGCGGATGGAAATGTACGGCTGTACACGAAGTTTACAATATCTGGTCTCTATTTAATCGAAGAGTTCACTTGTTCCAAACATTATCGCATGCTTTGTTGGAATTTCCTTGTCATCGTGCCTTAACTTAATTTGTTGCACCTTTACCACGCTCTGGTCTTGCAATCCATCCAACAGCTCGCTTTCACTGAGTTCAAGAAGGCCGTCATCAGAAATGACACCCCGCACAGTGTTCATTGACCTGTGGGGGCTCACAGAGACAGGAATCATCAAACACAAGTTTTGTAAGTTTTTTGCATTCAAGCTTGTCACCGCTTTCCATCTTAGTTACTTTGTAACCAGAGCTGATTGCTTCTTTCAGACATTTTACGACAACAGATAGGGATATTGTACGGACTGTCTTGGTTTCATGTTGACTCTGGATTACATCGTACTTTGGAAATGTTTCTCTTGGTTTCATGAAAAAGTTGAACATTTCATCGGTGCGCCCCCTCTTCAGGGAGCGATCAGAGAGTGGAGGGAAACTGGAAGCCATATATAGCATTACTGGATTCGGTAGGAATGCCCACCGCCCACCTCAGAGCCCAACCTGGGGATGTCACCATGATTAGAAATATTATATTCTGCGTACACCAGCAGTACGTTCCCACTATAACCTAATATATATTTACCCAAGACTGGATATATTACACAAGGTTAAACCTTGCCACCCATAAAATAGGAAGTTAAAAGAAATAAATAGAAGAAAAGAAAGATGGAAAAGCGGGAGAGAAAGCAAACAAATTCAGGAGGGGGGCAGGAAAAGGCGACTGCTGATTTCCTCCGGGTGGGTCAGTCTGGAGGTGCCGTCTATATGAAGCAGAGGCCAAAGAGGTGTGTATAGGGGTCCTTAAAGGTCCAAACACCTGGTATCAACTCAACCCCCAGGATTGAGATCAGAAATCCACAAAATCAGACATCCACCTTTGCAGCAATTGCTACGAATGGGTGGATGTCTGATTTCCCCTTAATTAATAACCCCCAGGATGTCTCTTTCCCCAGACATGGCTAAGCTACGCACGGCTGCAGGCAGGAGGGTCCAGCCATCATGTAGAATGCAGTTTAGTATTCTACAAGTTGTTAGTGTAGATTTTGCTACCTACAATTCATTTGAGAGCTGTGCCTGTGTCACTGCGTCGAATATAAAGTACCTTAGCTACTGCAACTGCTGCTTTTTTTTTTTTTTCCAGAACTGCTAGAGTTACCAGAGGAAACAAAAGTGTGCTGCATAATTCAGATGCTATCAAGGAGGAACACTGATTATACCTTAAACAACATGCAAAACAGCAGACCTACGTGCTTTTTTTTTTTTTCATGCCGGGGTATACAGGTATACTTCAGCTCAACTTACAGTGCCATAGCCATGAAGTCTAACAACTCCCGTGGTGCATTTTTATGTAGCCACACTTCTCAATTTCTTTTTGTTAAACTGAATATCATGCCTCCCACATGCCACAATGGTTCTACTAATGCTTGCTCTTACTTCGTTTTCATTTACAGACAGTCATTGTTTGTCATTTCTTCAAAGTGCAGCAAAAACAAAGTCAGAAGCATCATAGAAAAATTCCTTTCTTTCCTGTACTGCAGTAGAGAGGGAAAAAGATGCACCTAGGCCTTTTTTTTTTTCTTGGTTGCATTAGTAGAATTAATGCAGCACGTGTTTTTGAAACAGCCCTGTTAGTCCCGATTTTGGCGACACTGGGTTCCACCATTCACTATGCCCACTTATATAAACAATTAGATTATCCACTCACAGGCCTCACTGCAGCTCACACTGCTTATTGAAAAAAGCATGGCCTAAATGGCATCACCTAAAAGTACCTTTTTCACAGCTGTCTTATAAAGTAATTTCTGATTACTGGCAGAAATCTTTAACAGATATGCTTAAACAGTGCCAAATGAACACTCAACAAAGCACTATACAAGCTCATCAACCTGTCAACACAGTCGTAGGGTTAAGACTCTCACAAGCTGCTTAAGCAAGGTGATGTAGGTTAAAGCAATTGATGTGGAGACTACTTAAGGTACTGTGGGTAACACTGACTTCAAAACCTATGCAGAAAAAGTTCTGTTCCAGCAGAAAGGGGGGGGGGGGATGCACAGCACAGCTGTGTTTAGCTGTCTGATGCCTCCATGGCATCTCGACATGCACAAAGATAAGAAAACCTAGGATCTGTGCCCCCTTTAATAATCTTACCCTTAGAAAAGGCAATGTGCAGGAGCCACACAGGCTGTGGCATCAGACAATGTTCAGTCCACTCACCATCAGTGCACACACAACAGAGACACCACACGAAAAAGCACAACCAAATCATGCAAGAGAAAGTGCAATAGGCCCCCGCTGGTTGAGACATCACTGTACCGTGGTTAATTTTGTTCATTGTATGCAAAACGCACAAGCTGTCAGATTGTTTTAAGCGAACGGCCATCTAATACTTCTTAGGGAACTTGGTACTGTAAGAAACTGCTCTTAATTACCAATAGTTTCCACTAAATGGCAACATTACATTACATTACAACTGTAGTGTATATGCAGGTTTCACTTGCTTTTTCACCTTAAAAGAAATCTTACACAGCTTTTGGATCTGCTTTTTCATGAATAAATAAAAAACCCACGTCTAATCATTTAAAACGCAATCCATTCTCCAATGCCCATCAAAGGTTTTAAACAATATTTAACAATTTCTATGTTGTGCTTTTGAATTTTAATGCTAAGCCTTTGGAATTAACATAATAAAAAGACCACATTTCAGGAGAACAGAAATCATACCAAGCTTCTCCCTAATTATAACTACCACACCACTCACGTTATTCTAGGATCAAATAAAAGCAGTGTATTTCACATTATTGCATGTAAAAATTAACAGGAAAAAAAAATATTAAAAAGATCCTTAAGCATTACTGCGAGCAAGTACCACTAATGTCACAGTTACATAAAGTTCTTACATTCCACAAAACGAGATATTAAACAAGAGTATACAAACAAAAGCTGGTCACAGTGTTGTCATTCTCCAGCATAATTTGGGCTTACATGCCCTTTATCTCCTTTAACCAAGTGTCAAATACATGTGCCCACAAACTGAGGAACCCCAACTTTCAGTTACAATACTGTGCCACAGTATCGCACAAGGCATCAGTCATTTGCAATAATGTTTGTTACGCTACTATGTACTTGTTAACCTACCCTTTCAATGTGACACTGATTTTGAAGTGTGCAACACCCCTTCATTATGCTTTGTGCAGACATCACTGCCAAGAACAGCACAAGCCAAATTTTAAAAACAGGTTGTGTGAGAGCCTATATACAAAATTATCCTGCTTGCCTAACACCTCCTTTGGAAGGTTTTGTACTCAAAAAAGAGTAACAAGCCCCGTTTCCACAGACAAATTGAACTAGATTACATGTTCACAATGAGCACCTTCAGATGAAGTGAATGTGTAGCTGGTTGCTGCATGCTACCAACACACTAGGTCTGCATAGTGGTGCTGCATAGCATAGTCTGCATAGCAAGGGCCAGGATAATGTAAGGATTCTATCCAAATGCTATTCCTTTTCAAGCTTCGTCAGTGGTCAGAGCAACACTGCACTCGCATTGTTAACAGGATCAGCCAACTGCGAATGGTGCATAATATGAATGGCATAGAATCAACCGGAAAGAATTCCTACATTATACCGGCCCAGAACTCTCAGAAATGTATTTATAAAACTTCAAACCTAAATGTCTTGCACTCAGTGAGCCTAAGAAAAATGATTGCGCGAAAAAGCACTGAAAGGCCGACAGAAAACTAGGCTAGTAAAGCTTGCATTCCTTTTTCCGAGTTCTATCGCTGTCATTATTACAACTAGCCCAACCTGGTGTTAAAGGGGAAATAAAAAGAAACTAACTAATTTAAACTGATTCCTTCGAAACTATTTTCGCCAGTCTCGATGGTGTCAAAATCCACGTCATGGCAAGTTAGTGCAGGAAATCGAAGTCGGCAGGCAGCACCACACACGTCTTTAGTTTGTGCATCTCTTTTCGTATTGTAGAAGGGTAAATTACTAGGAGTGAGAGAATACTGGCAACTTTTGAACAACAAACTGAATAGTCACTATTCGTCAATGCGAACATTTTTTGAACATTTCACAACTTCCAGTGCACCCAATTATGCACAAAATTTGGGCAAAAGTTCAGTAACATTTTACCCCTGCAGGCATAGCATAGGCGTGAAACATGAGAATCTGCACAGTGGAGGGCGCACATCCCTTAAGTAGCCATACTTTGTTCGCTTTTAATGCTCCATTTGTGCTTTTAATAAATGCACCATAATGTACTTTGCAATGACAGAAACTTGCTAACTTTAAGAATACTAAGATGTGAACACCATTTTTTAATTAAATGCGATAACGGCTGTTTATTATTTGAAAAGTATTTGAAAACCATTCAATACTCGATTCTATTCACTTTTGGCATTATTCAATTCGTATTCGATTTGATCTCAAAAATCATTATTCGCACACCACTATAAATTACTGTTATAGCTAAAGTTTTTCTCTTTAGTGTCCCATTAACATAGGCAGAGTGCTACTAGGAAAAATGACAAAGCAATAATTAAAAGAAACGAAACAATATTTACATTATTTTGGCCTAGTACATTGAAACACAACACAAATGGGGATTATTGTACATTGCCTTGAAAGCTGTAGATAACAAAATTGCATATCATGCAGAGCCAGCATGCTACTATCAGTATTTTTCTTCAATTTTCCACACTTCGCATTTTTTTAGCTCACAAACTTACAAGAGATAAAACTTTTAAGAGAATTCGTAATTGGATTTGCACAAACCAGTTTCTGTAAGCAAATTATTAAAGTGGAACCAGGGCACTCCAGCATTAGAAACAACCATATATTATAGAAGCAATAAACTATAAGCCACACTCAACGTATTTGACAAGAGGTGGGCAAATATCAACATTTTCGAATACAAATAGTAAGTATTCCATAGAGAATAGTCAAATGCAGATGCATATATTTACAGCAGGAAGATTTATTTTGGTATAGTTTGGTACTATGCCTGTATTGATTAGTTCAAACAAAGGTAGCCAACCATCAGGTACAAAGGATCAACTTTGAACGATAAGATCACTAAATCCCATTAAAAAAGTTGCACAAACTGCCTCTTAGCAACATTAAAGCCTGTAGCAAAAAATAATGACTGCTGTATGACTAGCTTAAGTAAACAGTTGCCGATAAATATCAGTAGTAGTGCACAAAAAAAAAAAAACTGCTGAAAGAGGCGTGCCGCAGACACATGTAAAAGGGCCCACTATAAGGAAAACATCTCAGGTTGTAGCATGAAAGATATATCTGCTACATGGCTTGACTGCCAAAAATACTAAATGGCAGACTATAAGCAAAAATCAGAGGTCACATAAGCTTCCACCACGAAAACAAAACCAAACCTTGCATTACTTCGGTAACTTTTGTCAAAGTCAAACTTATCATAACTTGCGATACATTAACACAGAGGGAACAGTAACCAGACTTTCACAGTCGGTTGATGCAAAATATTTGGTTCAAATATTCGAAAACAGATTTTTTTTTTTTTTCAAATAGGAATAATACGAACCAGTGTGTCATATTTGATTCGTATTCGAAACTTCAAGTATTTGCCCACCCCTAACCTTGACATTAAGCTATGTTCACCGTATCTAGTAATGCTAGTAATCGTTATAGAGATAAGGAGTCAACAAGTAGCATATTAGTCAAACTGACTTAAGAATGAGCTTCAGAACTCTTAGCTCTCTTAGTTCTACAAGATAGTACCACACACAAAAGAACATGTCGGCTATTCAATGTGCTGGAAAGCACGAAGCTAAGCAACCAGATTTAACATAGCAGTGGCAGCAATGCTTTTATACCAGACAGTTATAGTATTATTAAGTAGAAACAGATGCTCATTTTGCAGGCTGCTAAATCAACAAGTTCATGAGAAATACCAGTGGTTTGTCTGAAGTAACTTTTCTTGGCTCAACAGATGAAAATGCATGTCTTTGGGTTCATTCAGCTCAAGAATGCACACTTGTGAGCAAATGTAAGGAAATGTAACGTCAATCTACCACAGATCTTACATTTGGTGGACAAAAGCATGCCTCCTTGCCTGAACAAGGAGACTGCTAATTGACCAGTGTAATTCATCATTAGAAATTATGAAAACGTGGGCAAAAATCACTAGAGGAGCACTGTTACAGTTGCAAACAGTACAGTGTCATGCAAACATCGCGCCTGACTCATAGGTTGGTTTGATCCCCTTACAGAGCTAAACAGTTGTCACATACATACTTCGACACTTGAAATGCGACCATGACCAACGTGAACCAACAGAAAAACAAACAACACACAAATTCAATAGTGAACATTGTTCAACTGCACAAACAAACGAACCACAGAGACAGCATGGGACAAGGACGGACGCAGACTGCGCGAACAAACGGACCACAGTGGTCCGTTTGTTCACGCAGTTAAACAATGTTTGCTAATATGTACCAACTCGCCCAACAACAAGTTCTTTAGTTCTAAAATACACATGTTCTACAGCGGGCTATGGTTTCTGTGTTCCCTGCACCCGTCGTTGTCCCGTGCTGTCTCTGTGGTCCGTTTGTTCGCGCAGTTAAACAATGTTCGCTAATATGTACCAACTCGCCCAACAAGTTCTTCTAAAAGTTCATTCAATAACAGCTCTGCATGAAAAACAGATGGGCGAAAGGCTGTCGACAAAAGTGTTTTGTAGTCGTGCATAGACAACCCAAAGTAGTCATTGATCATTTCACAGGATACATTTAATCGATTAATAATTCATAGGTGTTACCAGCCCTAGTTTGCATTTGGCAGAAATAAGGGCTACATTATGCGTAATACACAGGCAAATTTCAAAATGTGTGGGTTAATTATAGTATTCGCAATAAATTATGTATGTAGCAGCAGTGCTCATGTATGATGATTTCTGTTGAGTGTAGTCTACCAACGTTTTACATCATTCGTAACGGTGACATTCACATATGCGGTAGGCACAGCGATCTATATTCCAAGAACTCGGTGTACATCTCCACTGAAAACATGAGCGACACGAGCTATCACAACCCTTCCTACATGAAACAGCACGGCAAACACGTAAGAGTTGCCAAGGCATTGCTAAAAACAAAAATACGTCAAGCTGTCGAGAGTGGCACACACGCACAACCAAAACTTGTTCCATAATGCCCACGTTTTAAGAGTCGCAAACGCGTACAACGTTGATTATATTCAAGTGCACCGATGTGGTTTGCAAACCACTGAGAATGTGCAATGTGTGCGCGATCACAGGTTGTCACACAATAAATAATTAAAAAGCATTGTGAATTAAGCGAAAGGCGAAAAAGAAGCTGCACAGACACGGGAGACACACTCCGGGCGCACTTTTTCGACGTTCTGTGCAATGTGTTTGCAATCGAGTGTAAGAAGACCGCAATATGCGTGCACCTCTCTAAAAGGAACAAAAAGATCCGAATATCATTCATATTCCTCCAGCAACGAATAGAATTCGACGTGCCAAGACGCATTTTGTCAAGTGAGCTTCGGCAAAACCCGGCTTAGAAATCAGTGTCAAAGCAACAGGAAAGGAAAAAAAAGTTATTAACCACCGACGAAACTTGCACACACATGCTGAGAAACAAAATATTTTTAAACCTTTGCCACAGTAACACTGCATGTAGTAACTTTTCTTCTATTTCTCTTAGGGTTACCAAGACGATTGTAGTAGACAACGCAAAGGTCTTACAGGGTCTATTTTAATGGGAAAGGGAAATCAACCTAGGCTTACCTTACAGTATTAGCGTCGCAACACGTGGAATGTACCACTGGTATCGCGTATAACACCCCGCTAACAAAGCTACCACAGTGCAACGATACAAGGCACGTATCCACGCCGCGCGGCAGCCCAGGCAGCCATCATAGGCACAAGCGCCGCGCATAGGCGAAACGCATTGCTTGATTGGCTGGGTGGTAAAGGCGCCATCTAATTGGTCAATCGGCCGGCCAAAGCGACCAGAGCCACAGCTAGATGCCTGTCGCATGGGCGTAGAACCAGCTGCCAATCCCTATTTATTCCTCTCCACTAGTATTGGTCGCGAGCGCCACTTGTTGCTACTGGAACCACTAGGGCAAAATTTTCCCTTAATTATTTCTTCAACTGGGAGGCTTTTCTTTCGAAGAACCCATATGGCTTTCCTTTGTAGCAATTGCGACGATTGGGTGAATTCTAATTTTCTCTTCGTTAATTACTTCTCGGCGGCCTTACTTCTCTCCACATTCTGGGTTTCTGAATAGCTTAGAGTATGTTTGCGGCCAGTACAGGCGACAGCTATTCTTGTGCCAGACAACCAACCTGTAAAATGCACACCATAGAATATGCACACCCCATGGAGTTTCATATTAGTATAACTAGAGGAAAATCTGGCGCTGCGATCGTTCAACCATCATGGATAGGGTGGCTAGAATTGGGAGGTGTGAAGACCGCGCCGCCGCCGCCATTGCTAGGGAGGCCCCGCTGCGCGTTCCTCCCACTGTGGGAAAATTTGGCGCTTCCGTCGGGGGCGTGGCTAGGATGGCTAGCGCGGGGGCACCGTGAGCTTGTCAGTCTCGTAGGCCACGGTGCAGTGCAAAGTGACTCTCGTGGTCGGTGTAGTGCAGCTGTGTTTTTCTAACGTTTCCTCAGTTTTTCTTCAAAGTAGGTGGTGTGAGCTGCTGTCGCTATCCCTTAACACCCTGTGAACATGTTACAACGACATGGAAGGTCGACAGCAGTGACTTTGAAAGTTGCACCCAAGTTGACATATTCACACACATATTCTAGTGGATTCGAAAAGATGCGGGTAAATCTAGCTGGCGTTCAGTGTTTTCAACGGTGCAGTTGTGCACGCCATGGACTTGCACAAAGAAAATATTGAGCAACAGTACTCAAATCCGGAGCCAACAAGGGTGTTCATTGACGTGATGGCTCAAGCAATTGAAGCCATGACATCACAGTTTCCAACTGAAGCTCTGGGATATGCCCACAGCAACTGTGCTCATTTTCGTGTGCCGGTGGTAAATGCTTTTCGTGTTTCAGACGTGGCAGTGCTCAAGAAACTGCACTTAACAGCATGCTAGCATTTCTGAATCAGTGGGAGGCCCATGCAAAAGGGCTCGGCTTCTTAAGCAAGGGCACATCAGAAGGTCTGCGTGTGACCATACATTCTACCAAAGACCTCTTGACGTATCTAACTGAGAAGGTTGGGTTCAGGTTCTTGATTACTTCCCGCCTCAGTTAGGACTGCTTGGAGCGTTCATTTGGTATTGTGAGACAGTCTAACGGAGCCAATGATCAACCCACTACTGCGCAGTTCATCATTATAATGAAGTATGCAAGCTTATGCATTTCAGTCTGGGGGTGCATGGGGACATGGGGGGGTTCTGTATCCCTCAGTCTGTCTATACAACCTCATGCAGACACTCGAGGACAGGTTCACCCGTGCATTTAGCCCTACGCGACTGCACGCACAAGTTGTCAAAAATTTCTTGCTTCTAGCAGCCAATGTGCCACAGATTGGCTGCAGGAAGCATTACGCTGATCTAACAGGATCGGTGTCTAGGTTTTATTGTATAACACGTATTCACTTTTTCCTCAAAGGCTTAAATCAGTGTGCCATACACAACAAAGCCAAGAAGGTTAAGCCCTGTGTTTTGTAAAAATGTGATTTTATGCAATAACTGTGTTATCTCCAATAAACATGCATTAAATCGCAAGCGCTTTGTGCTTTCTAGAATTTCTTCACCACAATGCTGATATATTGCATGAACTTCCTCCATTTAATGTAATGTTACAATCCCAGATATGTGACTTATGTGCGGGCGACACATTCAAGGTTATTCCAATGCGCTGGCCTTGCGCGGTGATTCCTATGAACTGTACTTTAGGCAAGGAATAAGCGCGCTAATCTCGGCAACAGGTGGTCGCAAAAACCGTTGATGTGTCGGCTGCATATATAGTCGGTGCTCGCTGTTTCCATGTGGAACGAGAGCAGCGAAACATTAAATTCTCCCAGCATCTACAATGTAGAGAAAGAAGTCTGGTCAGATTCTAACGCATTCAAACGCTAAAACTAAGCGCTACCAAATCATTTTCCCGCCCGGAGGTATGCCGACGCCGCGAGAAACTACGGCGCCCTAAACGGCGCCCCGGCCGGCAGCGCCGTCACGCGGCAGGAACGCGTTTTGGGGCCAGCTTCCGGAGGCCGGTCTTCACACCTCCCCATTCTAGCCACCCTATATGGACGAGAATGATGACAAGCACAGGCTTCGGATTGGCATTTTGTTGACTGGCGAACTAGTCTGCAAGTATTTTTTGACAGTTTTTGTTTCGGTAGCCCCGAGAACGCCCTACAGGGGCGCTGCGAGCGGCGCTCGCGTGACGTCAGGGCACGGACTCGCGCCTGTCGTCTGCTGCAGTTCGGGCGGTGTCCGGGCACCTTCTGCAGCGTTTACGTTTGTTCGTCCAAGTTCTCTATGCTTGCATACTTATGACGGTCGTCTCAAACATATTTTTAGGACGTCTTCGTTCTCGAAAATTAATTTAAAGAGCTTATTTCCTGGACGACAATATATTTCTAAGAGGTAACGCAAAGGTGCCAGCCGAATCAGCTCAGACCAGCCCACTGCGAGTTTTTCATACGAGGATCTACACTTTATAGTGGTAGCTCACGTGCATAATAAAAGTACAGACGTAAAAAAACGCACATAAGAATCCAGTTAGGATATCATACCTGCCGTAATGCAACAAGCACCTCACAAACATTGGCTATATACGACTTCCAAAGCATTTACCTTGATTTTTATCCGCTTTAACATCGTTGCTCACGACGAGTAGTTCGCGGTATAATATCGAATTTTTGCATTTCTTCACAGTAATGCTCGGCAGTAACACGAGAACTTAACACTGCAGTTTTGGTTCTAGCAGCACCACTTGCTTCTTTGTTTCTGAAAATTAATTAGGCAGTTCTTCACCATTAATTTTAAGTAGCGGTTATTTGAAGTAAAGCTAATTGAGGCTTAAAGCTGTCTGCAGCATACGGAAAGAAATGTACCAATATTTATTCCGTTTTTCGTGCTACACGTTCAACTCACTTGAGCAATTTACTGGTGATCTCTACTTGAGCAACAGACATGACGAATCTGTTTGGCAAACAGACGCAAGATGCTCGGCCCAAATGGTTGAGTGAAATATGCCGTTTGGACCGTATGACTGCAGCGAGAAAGAAGCCGAAGCCTCATTTATTAGTAGTGTGGGACATATTGAAGATGTCATTATTCCGCCGTGGAAGTCAACAATCAAGTGAATTCGTGTGAGGCTTGAGGTGTCTTTCTTGTGAGGCTGGTATGCAAGGTTTTCTTTTACGTACTGACGAAGCGAATAGTTCTGTTTGTATAATCAACAACGCCGTATCGAGACGTGGTGAGGCAGAAAGTCTTTGAATTTTCATTATCAAGGCAGCTTAAGCTGCACTGTAGCGCCTCAAGTATACTTTAAGCATTGCAATTGGCGCTGTAGGAAACTGCATCACAGTTTCAATTCGAAGTTGAAGTGAACGGATCGGTTTCCAGAACAATGCGTGCCTCGCCAGAACGACAGTCGGTTGGTTCCGTAACTTCCATTGCGTGAGGGGTACGCCGTATTGTCGATAAAGACGACTGATAGGATATAAAGGCCACATTGATAGGATACACATAGCGCCAATTAATTGGTTCTCGATCTTAATTACGAAACTTTCCTTTCAGTCGATTGTTATTATGGTATTCGTGAAGCATATTGTCAGGATTGACGCCCGTTGTCGCAACGTTAACGCCCGTTGTCGCAACTGGATGGCAACGCTTGCACTTCAGCTGGGCCGTTCTTAACAATATACATACTATACATGACGCGCCATCATGTTAACGCATTGTTCATGCATGAGCAATGCGTTAACTGTGTGCCTGTCTGAGAGAACCGTGAAAGTATAGTTGCAAATTTTTTCATACAGAAGGTACCTAACTCTTCCTTTTACTCGTTAATAAAATGGCCATCTCTGACTATAGCAACACACCAGAGTAATTTAGAATCATGATGAAAGCTTCGCTGGGCAGTGTCCTAACACGTATTTATAAAGTTGACAGCATATAGCAAGATTTTTCTTCCATGTAAAATGCAATGTCTCTCATAGATAAGTACTAAGGGAATTTTAAGTGTTTAGCGAAGCATCAAACACAACTTCGGGTGTTGAATTTGCAGACATTCTTTTTACGCAAAATCAGTGTAGACCCCTTCAATGCTACATAGCTTGCGATATCCGAGCCACGAATTTTTTCGGCTCACGCGGTTTGGAAAAAGGAACTGCGGTTCAGGCATGACAGTAGAAAGAAGCCGATATAACCTTCAATAAGTACGGTTCGAGCCTCCGATACCCTATACATGCACAAAAGGGACGAGTGCGTGCGGCAGCCCAGCGAGCCGGAGCGAGCGGCATCCTGGCCTTGACGTCACTCGCGAGAGGGCGCCACTCCAACTTCTCGCCACTAATAACCTGCAGTGGGACAGCAGGGACAGTGCAACGCAAAGCTATCTGCCTTTGTTATGTTGCTCGAAGTGGCGGTAGCGCGCTGGGCCAGCGACTGGGACAATGTTTATGTCACAGTGTGGTGTCGAAGCCCTGACGAAAAAGCGACGGCATCGTAAACGATGAAAGAACATGTTTTGACCGTTTGGACCTTGGTTTGTTAAGTGTTTTGGGTTGGCGGTGCAGCGTTACGTGCTTTATGAAACATCAGAATAGGAAAAAGAAGGCACTACTGATATAAGACATAGACAGTTGTACTTCTCGTGGCTTGACAACCAAATTTTATTGAGGGCCTTATTATGCATTTCTCGTTTATGTGCTCATTGAAATCTGTGTTTTAGGACTTTGACAACACAAACTTACTTGTGGTAGGAAAGGTTGCTGCTTCCTGGCTGTAGTCTAGTGTCGCAAGATGTGTAAGTGCAAAGCCACGCCAAAACGCTTCGGAAGCGGTACGTCAATATAAAATATGATGAGGCATACTCGTAGGAGGCCTCAAGCATCCCTGCTAGCAGTGCAGCAGGTGTGTTTAATGAAGACGTTCAGCAATCGTGACAGCCAACGCAGCCTTTCGAGGGAGCGAGAGAGTTCGCAAGTGCCTGTCGTCTGCGAGAAAAGTCTCGCGTTTGCAGCGAGCAGGAGTCGTAGCAGACGACACTTGCAGCATTCCTCTCAAGGGCGCAACACTTTCTCACAACACAAAATTTTTATTTCCATAAATATTTGATGGGTATTTTTATATAAGTACATGCACGGTTGTTATTGCTGTTGCAAAAATAAATAATTATTCTCTGGCATTAAATCGGGAACAGAATCACACAAGAATGCATACCCTGGTATGCCCTGTTGATAAACCATAGTAAACCGTGCTTCCATCTCAAAGTCATAACAAAGTTTATGTAGCGTGTTGTACATTATATAACATCCCAAGCAGCAGAACGTCCCCGTTACAAAATCGGCCCAACGTCTCTGGCCGACTGCAAAACGGTTGGCCCGACCGCGGCACCCGATGCGGGGCCGACATCGGGAATTGATACTGGCCTCATGTCTAACGACCATCGACAAGCGACTTAGGCCCGACCACTGTAGCCGACAAGGCCGAGTGCACACTGCACGCGGGCCGACTACGACCCAACATATCGTAAGCACCGGTTTGCCGTTGGCCATCAGCTGGGTGCGGACGTTTTTGAAGCGAAAAGCTTCACTACGCTCAACACCGCGCTTCGCGCGAGCCGGCGTATGTCGGAGCACAAGTGACGTCACGCACGGCGCAGGCCACGTGGCGCAGGCATAGAGAAAGAAATTTCAATATGGCGCAGGTGGCCACTGCCGCGCGCTATGCGTCATCGGTTGACGTTCGCCGCAAGCGCGTGTTTATCGCGAATTGATTGATTGATTGATATAATAAATAAAAAATAAATAAAATAAAATTAATTGAAAACATCTTTATTTCCAGAATATTCGTAGAACTCGTTGGTGGGCCGCCTAGTCCGGTAGTCCACTGGTTATTGCTGCTGCGCTGGTCCTCCCCACCAGCCAGTGCTGACGGTCAGGATCATCGCTGAGCAGAATAGCCTCCCACTGCTCTTTTGAGGGATTTGGAATGGGGTCAACTATGGAGGCCGACTATATAACCGCTTGCCAGAGAATAGGCGTGCGCATTCAACATGGAAGGAGAAGAGAGTGATACTGCCGATACAGAAGTGCTACCGCGTGAGTTGGCTCAAAAGAGCGATGAAATGAAAGGCTGAAAGCTCAACGAGCGTCCGAGACAGCCGAACAACGAGAAGAACGTCTCCCTAAACGACGCAGCAAAGCCGAGTCTGAAACGCCAGAAGTACGACAGGCACGTCTCGCTAAACATTTGGCACAAAAGTCTCGTTGAGCGGTACCAGCAACTACCAGGGAACATGGAAGATGTGACCTACGCTGAATTCATGCTGAAGTACAATATCAACACGATGAAGAAGAGGAAAAAAACCGGCTATACTCAGGTGCCGCAACTACAGTATAGACGATGTGGAAAATTACAAGCGAGAACACGTCATGCTATACCTCCCCTTTCGTAACGAAGTGCATATATAGACGGTAATGCCTTCGTCAAAATGTTTGACGAAAACGAGGAAGCAATCATGGAGGTAAAGCAAAGATACTCCGCTGGTGTGTCTGGCTGAACTGATGGCAGTTTGTGAGAGTGTTAATAATGACAACAATGAAGAAGAAATATCTGTTCAGCAAGCTTGTGGAGATGATGGCCCTTCTGTTGTACCCACATTGGTAGACCAGAACGATAACTCTAACCTGTAGGTCCATGTTTGATTTCAGCACAGAGACTATCCACGGATTGAAGGGATAAAGAAATTTTATAATCCTGCATAACTTAGGGTATATATAATTGATAAGCAATTTGCATAACTACACAGGGCAGACATATAGCATAACCATAAGCTAACCAAAGCATATCCATAAGTTAAACCGTAAGCATAACCACAGGCTAAATCAAAAAGCATAACCGTAAGCTAAACCGTAAGCATATCCATAAGTTAAACCATAAGCATATCCATAAGTTAAACCGTAAGCATATCCGCAGGCTAAATCATAAAGCAGAACCATAAGCTAAACCGTAAGCATCGGCGAACCTTTTCGCTTCGAGATATCCTGGCTTAAACTTAGCTAAGCCCCAGCCAATTTTTTTTTATATTACAAAACAGATCAGGTTTTTCTTTTTTTGCTGCGTGTTACGTTTTCAGGTCTACGATATACAGTTTATTAGAGGCGTTTAACTCGCGCGGACAATTAATATACGCGACATGCGCGTATAATTTACATGTCAAACATAATTAAACACCACTAATTATTCTCTGTACTTTTGTTAGTATAAATACGTAACACGCAACAAAAGAAACACGTCAACGCAATGTTTTTCTTTCAGGGGTTTATTTTGCAATCATAAAATACATTATTTTTTTCGTGCAGCAGTGTTAACAATTTGCAAGCAGTCCTTGTTCACTGAAATAGTACGATACAGCTAGAGGACAGTGCTAGCCTGCTGTGAAAGTTTTGCATGCTGCCCGGGAGTCTCTTTTTCAGCCGTTCCATGTCCTTGGCTCTGAACGGTACAACATCCGATATTTCTCTGTCCCCATCGAGAGTGAAGCTTGCATAGTTAGTGATCATACAAACTGAAACAAACCAACAAACAAATAATATAATAATGAATAACTCCGTGAACCATGCAGATGGTTTAGTGGACTTTTTCACATTTGTGTGCAAGAAATCCTGGCACAGCCACAGACAAAATTATTATTTCGTCGTTGCACATGTATTTATAGACACATACTGTGCACTTCCAGTGCAAATTAGTGCGTTCAACTTCTGCGACGTGATTCACGCTTTAGAGCCGCCCAAGCTAACATGAGGACAGGAAGGATCAATTTACTGACTTGGCTCGGAATATTGTTGCAAAAAATATACATCCAGGCAACGCGATCAATGAATACCACAAAACATGGTTGCACAAACAAAGTAGCCCGCAAAGAGCCACGAGATCAAAGTATACAGGTTTACACAACGTCGAGGCTGCAGTGACAAAGTTTCGCACGTAAACTATGAAAATGTGACAACAGAACAATTGAGGAACAACTTACATATCGGTTGCCCATAGTGTTTCACGTACATGCATTTTTTGTCTGATGTTCCTAGATCTACTCAAGTCCATATTCACACACAATCCTTTCTTACCAGCAATGCACCAGACGTATATCGTACAGTACTGGGTATTTACAGTTTTCTTTTTTCATCTGTGGGAACAAAGCGGCTTCGAATTACGACTTTTACGCAATGACAACCAGACAAACGTCTAACCTGATTTCTTCCCGAATGGTTTAAGCAGCTTTTAAGCAGTGTCGTTCCAGTGTTTCCTAGAAAAAAATAGAGGAAAATGGCGTCACGATTACAAGACGAAAAAATTATATCAAAAATATATACCTGAAAGTACGTCTCACATTTCCTTGTCCCAACTCTCGAACGCTTGATCCGTTCTCATATAAAGCTCTTCTTTTTTTCTTCCTGTCAGAAAAAGCAAACACAAAAAACAAGGAGTTCATACGTCGCAAAACCACTTGCGCAATACAAAGCGAGGTTTCTTCACTTGACAAAGGCGGTCACGCACTACACAACGTGAAATAAAATGCCACTTACGAGTACGCATATTTTGAACGGCGAGACACCGCGGGTCCACTCCATGTGTTTGCGTTTTTGTCCATGTTACTTTGTGTAGTTTGCGTTTATATGTGCGGTCTATGATAACAGAAATGCGCCAACTAGTCTACCAAGCTGTCGAGACGCGAAACGAGCTGGCGTCCAGAGCTAGCATTTGGTGGGAACTGGCGCCCCTGCCGCCCTGCCTGCACCCCCGCGAGCAGGCGGCGTTGCGCCTGACGAATAGCAAAGCCCCGCTTCGCTTTCTCGCCCCATCCCCGCTGGTGGGAGCTGTTGCTAACGGAGTGAATCACCCTTGAAAGGAGATTCTTGTGGAGGAAAAATTGGGGTAAAGTGCAGCGCAGTAGCTGTCTCTCAGTAGAGGACACCTCAACCGCGCTGCACAAGATGGAGGGGGAATAAAAGGGAGGAGTCAGCATCAGCAGCATCAAGGCGCCTCGTACGTAGAAGGTGGCTTGGGTTTCGGCGATCTGCATGGGCGACGGCCTCCGTGTATGTGGCGCTGTCGCGCCTAGTCACGTTGAAGCAGAGCTTCTTGTGCGGCGAGAGCCACGACACACATTTGTCGTTCATTGCCGTCAACGTTTGGGCAGTTGACCAGCAGGGCACGGAGTGCAGCAGCGAGCGCGGCTATGAGCGCGTTTTTTTGGGTCGCTGCTCGGCGCGGCTGAGGGGCCGTGAGACGGTCAGCTGTTTGGGCGCTGTGGCCACGCAGGGCGTCGCTTGCGGGATGGCCGCAGACGGAGTAGGAGCGGCTGTGTGCGGCTCGCGGGCGACGGCCTCCGTGTATGTGGCGCTGTCGCGCCTAGTCACGTTGAAGCAGAGCTTCTTGTGCGGCGAGAGCCACGACACACATTTGTCGTTCATTGCCGTCAACGTTTGGGCAGTTGACCAGCAGGGCACGGAGTGCAGCAGCGAGCGCGGCTATGAGCGCGTTTTTTTGGGTCGCTGCTCGGCGCGGCTGAGGGGCCGTGAGACGGTCAGCTGTTTGGGCGCTGTGGCCACGCAGGGCGTCGCTTGCGGGATGGCCGCAGACGGAGTAGGAGCGGCTGTGTGCGGCTCGCTCGATGCGGCGCGGGCTCCGGCCAGCTCAAGCGCTGTTTTGCGCGAAAGGGGCCGCTCCGAGGACGACAACAGTACGGCCGCCTTTCTCCCGGGCTGCCACTCGCGACAGCGCGGTTCATTCGTCGAATATCTGCAGGGCAGGCTTTCGTTGGATGCGACTCACCACAGCGGAGGCAGCGGGCGTCGCGGAAACAGGTGGCGCCGGCGTGGCCGTCTACGCCGCAGCGGTCGCATTGCAGTGGCCGTAGCAGTCGAGGACGAACGGGGCGCAGTTGCTTGAAGAGCCGCACGTTAATTGCCACGACGCTCCCGGCAAAGGTAACGGCGACGTTTGTGCCACTTCGCGAGCAAGAAAGCACCGCGACGGGGGCTTCTATGTTTTCACTGACTGTGTGAGCATCGAAGGAAGGGTCGACACCATAGATGATGCCCACACAGGAGTTGTTGTGTAGGGCTTTCGACCGCACCAACACGTCACCGATGACACACACTTCGAGGAGAGGCGCCAAGTCGGCGCTGCGCGCCGCATCCACAGTCACCACATTTCGACGAAAATTGACGCGAACGCGTCTCACCCCTAATATACAGGACAGCTGCGCGGCGATGGTGTCTCTCGAGAGGGCCAGGAAGGTGGCGTTACGCCCAGTGGGCCGGTACAGCACGGTGACGGTGGGATCGTAAGCGGCACCGCCGTCTTTGGATGGAGTTCGTGGCGGGAAGTCCACTAACCGTCGGAAACGGCGTCTCCTTTTTTTCCCGGCGTTCTTGGGCTTCACTGCTGTGGGCTGGCTGGCTTGCGCGTCTTCGCCGGGGAAGGGAGAGGAAGAAGGAGCATCGAAGAACATGTAGTAAGATTGTAGAAGAAGATTGGGGTGGTCCCATGCCTTCCAGCACCAGCAGCACCTCCCAGCAGGAAGAAGAACTTGCTTGGAGCGCAGCATAGGCGAACGGCGGTGACTGGAACGCGGGGCTGCGTTCCTGGTTCCCTGGTTCCTTCTGGCCTCGACAGAGCGACCGTTTCGTTGACCTGCAGTGGTGTTTTGGCTGAGTATCGGGTGGTTTCAGGTGTCTCAATAACCTTATTTTAGTTCCTGGTTGAGTGGCATTCCTTGCGTCAGCCGTCTTGAGCTGATGTCGACCAGTTCTCCTGGCCAGGCGCGATCTGCCTGGTCAGCATCCCTGCAACCCAATGAATTGCCCATAGATTTATTTTTTCGCAGTGGCGTCAGCACCATTCCTGTGGCGCTTGTGCCTACCAATGGAGGGTCCATTAGGATCACGAATCCACAGGCTGTCCAGAAGGCACTTAAGGCCACGTCCAACCACTTCCAGACCATCACTGATGTGCGAGCGTTCGGACGGGGAGGTATAGTGTGTCGTTCACCAGACCAGACCTGTGTTGAAGACCTTTTGAAATGCACTTCATTCGCTTCCACCCCGGTGAGTGCTTTCATTCCACCTCACCTTGCGTGCACCAAGGGTCTTGTACGGGGCGTAGACTCCCGATTAAGTCCTACTGAAACCCTGGACAAGCTTTCCGCAGCAGGCGTCATTGCTATCTACCGTTGCAATCGACTGGCAAATAACGAGAGGGTTCCGACAGAATCTGTAATTGCAACGTTTGTGGGCACATCATGTCCATCTGAAATAAAGGTGTGGCCTCTTGTGTTCCGTGTAGAGCCGCTTGCGTCACGTCCAATCCAGTGTAAGAATTGTTGGAGATTCGGGCACAGCGCAGGATGATGTAAGTCTAGTTTTTGCGTTGCCGCACCTGTGGGGATGGTCATTCTCCAAGCGAATGCTCTACTCAATCTCAAAAGTGCTGCCTCTGTGGGGGAGAACACCCAGCAGACTATTCGAACTGCTCAGCTCGCGCTCAAGAAATACAAATTTTTGAAATAATCGACCGCCGTCGCTGCTCCCGAAGAGATGCAATTTCAGTTATCAAAGGGCCTTCGGATACTCTGGTGTTACAGCGCGCAACCACTCGCATGGATCTTAATCTCTCAGAAGCAACTGACTCTGCTGTGGAAAAAGCAATGACTATAGAAAGCTATGGATAAATTAATATCCAGCCTCTCTGATTGCTTAGCGCAATCATTTCGAGTCAAATGATGCAAATAATGCAGACCACTAAGACACCAATGCAGTCCTCAGTATACAACGCCACACCTCGAATGCCTAGCAACGAGGTAGAGACGCCTGCCACAGTTGCAGAACATTCCACAGACACTACTTCGCTAGTCCTACCACGCGAGGATGAGCCCTCTTATTCAGACACTGTTAGCGTCACAGATATGGAACTTGACACTCGAGCTCCCAAACGCATGGGGTCCCCAATTTCAAAAACTATGAAACCAAAATAAAAAAAGAGTCAACCATCTTCTGTGCTTACTGAAAGTATTCTAAAGGCAGCAGTTGCCGCTGCTGTGCGTTCAACACCATTGGATAGTTGAAAGTGCTGCAGTGGAACTGTCGTTCTATATTTTCAGCTTTAACAGATTTGTCTTGTGGGGATGCGCGACCCTCGCGCCTCCCCTGATGTTTTTCCCGCATAGCGCGTCTCCTGTAGTGCGGCTTCGCCGCACACGCGGCGGTCCGAGTGGTACAGGCGCAGTCCGAGAGATGGCGCTAGTGTTGCGCGGCTGCGGGGTTACCCTCGGCGGGAGAGACAAGGCACGCTCTCTTGGGTTCGAGGCAGGGAGCGAGACGTGCCGCGCCGCGCGTGCAGCGGCCCTTTTTCCCGGCGGGTCGACGCACAGCGGGGACGTCTCCCGCGTGCCGCCACCCATGCTTCTGCGAGACCGCCTCGCGTGGCCGCCTTCGAACGCGCCACGATTCGCGTGACTATACACGCGAACGACCAGGCGTTGGGATCCAGCATGGGGCGAACATATTCGCTCGCTTCCGGTCGCGGTAAGTCGGACTTCTAGACTTGTCGCGAGCCCATCGGCATGTTTTGTGGATAGCAACTCGGCTAGCAGGCATTGATGTATGAAAGGTGCAATAAATGCCCTTGTGATTGTGTGCACTACTGTGTTGTCGTTCCTTTGTCCCAAGAGTACGGTGTGAGATATCCCGCATCAGACCCCACACAGTCTTGCCTATCTATTCAATTCAATCCGGATATCTTACTTCTTTAAGAAACTTGGCTTTCACAAGAGAAAAACTTTCATTTAAAAGGTTTTCGGTCTTTCCGATTAGATCGAGACTCGCGAGGTGGAGGATTAATGATACTTGTCTCCAGTAAAATTTGTCACAAGGCAAAAATTTCTTTTCAAATCATAGACTGCGACTGCGAAATTTTGGCCATAGATTTATGTCTGCCAGGATACCATCCATTTTCAATTATAAATGCTTATTTCCCCACCGGTGTGCAAAGTACACGTCAACTTGATAGGGTTGTGGCTGCCTGTAGAAAAAAAAAATATTATTTGTAGGGGATTTTAATTCGCATCACGTGTCGTGGGGGCTAAAAACAGATTTGTGTGGTAAGCGACTTTGGGAGTGGACTATTGATAGCCACCTTTCATGTCAGCACACAGGACAAGTAACGTTTGCTAGAGGACCCTTTCGTTCAGTGTTAGATTTAACATGTTGTAGCGCTGGCATCAAGGTTTTGTCGTGGGTAGCGGTTGACTCAGCAAACAACAGTGATCATCTTCCTGTGTCATTTGAAATCAATTGTCCAATAACATCTTTAGAATACCAGGCATGCACATTTGTGGACAATACAAAATTTAAGACTTTCTTGCGTTCTGCCGTTTCGAAACTTGCCAATGCCAATGATAAGGAAATCGCTTCAACCATTTGCTCAATTCTAGAGGATTCCCGGAAGCAAGCTGAATTTGTCCTCCCTTCGGCTAAAGGCACCGCTTGTCGTTGGTGGAATAATGAGTGTACGCGGGACTATAGAAAAAGAAAGGCCGCTTGGAAAATGCTTCTGCATAATCAGTGCCCGACAAATTGTATTTAGGTGTACTGTTAAAGAGGAATACGATATTAGAGGAATACGATATTAGCCAAAGAGGAATACGATATCAGCCAAAGAGGAATACGATATTAGACATTACGATTATCTATCTAATTGACGGTTTGCAAAAATACTGTTGCGCATGCGCGAACACGGCTGTCACGAGCGCCCTCTACATGGTTAGGTACGAGAAGCAGACGAACAACCAACGCAGCTATATAGCGCGCCTTGAGACGACGGTTTATGGTGGTTTTGATCGCGGTATTTTCGTGAAAAGGACGGCTCATTGTGTTGCGTATTGTGCACAAAGTGTTTCACTAGCAAGCGGAGCACGAGTTTATTTTGGTTTCCGTCCGAGAAGAGCTATAATGCGAGGAAAGCAGCATGGATAAGCGACGGCCGGAGATGCCATCACAGCACACAACTTGCTCGCTCCTCGCAGAGCCGGTTCTCATCGCGCTATTGTCTGCTACTGCCAGAGCTGCGAAGTTATTTCGGCCTGCAAGCTTCGAGACACCCTTAAACGCAGCCGCATTTTGCCGGAATAGGGAAAGTTCAAGATGGACGGGGACGGACAGCGCTTGCGAACGCGCCTTGGTGTCACTCAGTTGTCGCTGACATGTTATTATACTAAATATTATAAAGTGACGTCGAAAGTGCGCCTCATATGACAATCAGCGCCTAGTACTACGCCACTGAAGTGATCGAAACACACCATTCGAGGGCACTTGGTGTGACCGAGGGGCAGCGCGGAGCGACCACCGCGACGGAGTTCGGCTGGTTTGCTCTTTTCTGCCGACGGTGTACAGATAGGCAAATGTATTTCCTATTTAGCCTTTTAATACTGATGCATGAGGTAAAGAGCTAGCAAAAAAACTATGCGTTCACTTCCTAGCAGAAGCTTCTTCGTAACCGCGACACCCACGGCCAGCGAGCGAGGCCTACCGTCTTCATCGATGGCAATTAGTGCGTCGAGAGAACGGCGCGTCGTTTGAGACATTCCCGTATTTGCCGTGCGCGAAAAAAGCACCGTCGTAACAAGTCAAACAGCCCCGTGAAGCTTTGCTTTATTCCAGATGGGCCATATTAGTAGGATAAACTCTCCTAAGCGGAACATCACAGTCGGCGCGCTGACTTAGTCGGCAGCCGCCGAACGCTCGAGCCGGCAGGCCTAGCTCCCGGTTGTCGAAGCAGCAGCCGACGGCGCTTGTAATGAAAACGGAGCGGGCCATAAAGTGTTTATTTTCATGAGTATTTTAGCGTCTGGACGATTATGTCGCGGTTAAATGAACGCAGAGTTGGTTCTCTATACTCTGTCGGCAGCAAAGAGGAAATAATGCTAGCCGCCTTGCACGGTGGTCGCTGCGCACGGCCAGTCTGCGAAACCAAGTGTGGACACTCGGCGACACATCGGCAGCGTGTTTCGACGACGCGCACTCTGCTCGTTGTTGAAGGAGTGTATTTCGCACGCATCAGTTTCGTGCTCGCATCAGCAGCCCCAAATATACGACATCTTTAACGTAATTGTCATTCAGTGCCGAGCCTCGATGAGCCTGGAGAATAGTGGCAGTTATACAAAGCAGATATTTCCACACGCGATCAGTTTGTGTGGTACTCTTCGAGAAGTCGGAGGTCTATGACATGCACGAAAACTGGAACGGCGTGACGGCGTCTTCAATTATTTTTGAACCCGCCGTGGTTGCTCAGTGGCTATGGTGTTAGGCTGCTGAGCACGATCGAGGTCGCGGGATCGAATCCCGGCCACGGCGGCCGCATTTCGATGGGGGCGAAATGCGAAAACACCCGTGTACTTAGATTTAGGTGCACGTTAAAGAACCCCAAGTGGTCAAAATTTCCGGAGTCCCCCACTACGGCGTGCCTCATAATCAGAAAGTGGTTTTGGCACGTAAAACCCCATAATTTAATTTTTAATTATTTTTGACGTCATGAACACACGCGGTTGCCGCGGCACAGGCCAGGCAGCAGCCGAGAAACGAAACTCGCTCTCTAACCACATACTCTCGCACGCAGAGCACTGCAGCTTTGCCTGTTGTGCGCCAGGTGGCGCTCACTATTTTGCAAACCGTCCAATTAAGCGTGCTTTATTTGCATTCCTTCGTGTTAGGAAGGTGCTACCAACATCTTTGAGATTAGACTCGATTGTTTTGACCCCGCAGGAACTGAGCTGAGCGCCTCCCTAAAAGAGATTGCCGAAGGCTTAGAAAATCGATTTACGGCCAGATTTCCGGCTATTCATTACACATTAGATCCTTGGGATGGCTTTACTCCAATTTCCTTAGCTCAACTAAATGAGACTGCACTATGTTTACCGAATTCAGCCCCTGGCCCTGATGGTGTCACAAATGCAATGTTAAAAATATTGTTACAGGAATCGCCTAACGTTCTTTTAGACCTGGTGAATTATTCAATTATATATGCTTGGATTCCGTTGCACTGGAAGCTCGCCAAAGTAATATTGATGCTTAAGAAACAAGAAGGAAGGTATGGGAGAACATTAGGCCCATTGCGCTTACATCAAACGTAGTAAAATTCATTGAGAGGCTTCTTCACCGTCGTATCATGAAATTTATTAATGATAATTCCATTCTTAGACCCTGTCAGATTGGTTTCAGGGCCGGTTGCTCCATCTGGCATGCCCACGTCGACTTAGAAAGCCGAATACAACTCGCTCGACGTTATAAGCAATACGCTGCCTTAGGGACGCTCGATATCGCTAAAGTAGACGACAATGTGGAGCACACGGTATTGATCAATCGGTTGGCATCCTGTGGTGTACCTGGGTATATAGTAGCGTGGATTCAGTCATTTTTAGGTGAAAGAGAATTCTATTGCTACCAAAGCAGTGTTTCTTCTTCTAAACACAACAAACGAGAGGCGTACCGTAAGGCTAAGTCCTTTCCCCGGTACTTTTTAATATTCTGATGAGCACACTACCTTGTCATCAAGAAATAACTACTTATGTTTATGCAGACGATACTGCGTTTTTTGCATCTGCAAATGACATCCACACGCTATATCAACGACTGCAAACTTATCTTTATGCTCTGGAGAGGTGGTTAGATGTTAGTCACTTCACACTCAATGCCAGCAAATGTGCTGTTCTCGTTTTTCCGATACGCGACATAGTGCACATTTCATTGTCTTACCTCCTGCAAGACATACCACAGGTGGAATCTGTTAAATACCTCGGAATTATTTATAACGCCTCTCTCAACTGGCGCTCACACATAGAGCATGTGACTGGAAAAGGTACCCGTGCTATTGGCATATTGCGTAGGCTGAGCAGTCGTCGAATAGGATTGAGAAGAGATACACTCCTAATGATATATCTATGTACGTTCGCCCTTTATTAGAATTTGGTTGCGCGCTCTTCTCTGGAGCTCCAGCCTACATGTCCCGTCCTCTAATCCTCTTAGAAAGGGAAGCATTACGTCTGTGTTTAGGTCTTCCTAAATTTGTTGCAAATTCTATTCTTTATCTAGAATCCCGTGTTCCTCCACTTTCGTGCATGTTCCGGCTTTTGACGGTGCAGACGTTCTTAAGGATTTATGAATCACCGCTGCGTCATCCCCAAACAATATTTATTTCACAACCTGCATTGTTTTTCGGCGCCATCTAGCAGCGACTACATACTCCGCAAATCATATTCGTGCAAAAATTACCTGACTCTTTGGGCGTGCGCATATGCGATGTATATGCGATGTACTTCCTATTCCCGACAGAGCTGTTGCAACGGATATTCAATTCGATGACATTTTTCCTAATAACGCAAAATTACTTCCACACCGTAATCTAGACGGTATATTACAAGATCATCTGAAAAACCTTCAAACAAACGTTGTAATTGCTACAGATGCTTCCCAATGCGAAGAAAAGTCAGGTGTAGGAATATTTTCCCCGATTCTCGATTGGACATTTTCTCTTCGGCTGCCAGATTTCATACGAATCTTTCTAGCCGAATTCATGGCCGTGGTGCTGGCATTACGCAAATAAGGACCATCAATTACGCCGTGATAGTCACTGATTCGTTATCATTGTGCTCATCCCTTACTGCTTCTAGTGATTTTCGCGTGATGAGGACATTTCATACATTGGTACCTGGTTACTTGAGAAGCGTGCGTTTGATTTGGGTGCCTGGCCATAAAGGACTAATCATAAATGAAATTGCAGACTCTCTAGCCAAGGCATCGATAAGTGGCCCGATTCTCCCTTGCTGCCCTTTGACAGCTTATGTTACTGCTGCTAGATTTCGCAGGAGTGTCATTATTCAGACAGTATCAGGCTCCGCGATTAATAAGGCTGTGGATTACGGACATCTCCTACACCCTTGGAACAGAGATTTTTGCCGAACACGGAAACACGCCGTGGTTGCTCAGTGGCTATGGTGTTGGGCTGCTGAGCACGAGGTCGCGGTATCGAATCCCGGCCACGGCGGCCGCATTTCGATGGGGGCGAAATGCGAAAACACCCGTGTGCTTAGATTTAGGCGCACGTTAAAGAACCCCAGGTGGCCGAAATTTCCGGAGTCCTCCACTACGGCGTGCCTCATAATCAGAAAGTGGTTTTGGCACGTAAAACCCCATAATTTTTTGAAGTGTCCATCACAAGGCTGCGCTGCCGTATACCTGCACTGAACTTCTACCTCCACAGGTCTGGTCTGGTCCCCTCACCATTATGCTCATTCTGTGTCGAAGCGGAGACAATAGATCATTTCTTGTTGTCTTGCAGACGTTTTTCTATTATAAGAAAACGACTACTCGAAATCCCGCTTCGCTCTATTGGTCTCACTTTATCAGTGCCTGTGATCCTATCTTTTGGAGCCTCCATTATTGGGTTCAGCCACAGAAATGTTTGCTTGGCAATCCAAAATTACCTCATTGAAACCAATCGATTTTCATGTTAGAGTGATCGTTCTCCCTTCCAACCATAGCTTTCTTTTATTTCTTATCTATTATTAATTATTATTATTTTATTATTATTTTTATTATTATTACTATTTTATACCCGGTTTTCATCTGATTATTTCCTTTTTTCTCCAAACACAAAACGTTTACTTTTAAACTCCAACGCTAAAATTGTTAACTCCCTTGTTATCATTATTTTTACGCACCTAATTGAACCACCCGATTCTTGGCCAATCCCCCACTATGGGTATGTGCCACGGCCACTTAGGACAACTACAACAACAACAACATGTAGTAAGATCGGCTCCCGCTTTCAACATCGGTTTTGACCCGTTAATCAGAATGTACCCTTGGCTGGATTACATCAATCGACGCTTCACAACCAGAGGATCACGGCGACACCAGGCACATTATCTCCCGCTCGCAGTAACAGCTGTGTGGCTCGCTGTTATCTGAACCCGCCAGCGATACCGCCGCCCGGCCTGCTGCTGGCGGCCATCGCTGCTCGTCCAAGTATCGTGCTTTGATGGCCTCGCCGGAGCAGCCCGTGCTCCCTAACGATGTACCACTGCCCGATGACATGGACTCACAGGCTCCGGGCAACCAGGCTGCCTCGTTTGCGCCGCTGACTTTCACGAAGAACTCGGCCGCCGCTGTTATGCCTTCAAGGGTGCTGCTGCTGCCGGACACCAACGCCTTCGCCCCACTCATGGACCTAGAGGAACAGCATGGCATTGAAGGCAAGTCTGCGAATACTTTTTACCAAGCTCGAGTCATTTCCACCGCACCGAATGGAGAAAAACGTGCACGAGGCTCGCTCATGCTGACGCCCGAACGGCAGTACACATACCCAGGGATTACCCCTGTGCGAGAGGTGCACGTCGTAGGTGTTGTATCGCCAACTTCATCGTCATCTTCATCGTGCCTTCATCGGCACTGCCATGGTCATCATCACACGTCAGCCATGCGTCAGCATCGGAACACACGGACGCAGGCTGCAATAAAGCTGCGGTGCTTGCGGCGTTATGTCTGACTGATGTCAGTGTTTTTAAGCCTATTGCGACATATCAGTAGGCGTCCCCCAGGGCTCCGTTATTTCACCGACGCTGTTTAATATAGCTATGCACCAGCTACCTAAGCGCCTTGCCGACGTATCGGGCCTGAAACACGCGGTGTACGCCGATGACGTCACCGTGTGGACGCATCAAGGGTGCATCGGGGAGCAGGAGGGCGTCTTACAACGAGGTCTCATTATTCACGCCTATGCCACGGAAACGGGTTTACACACTGCCCCAGACAAAACAGAGTTTGTCGTCATTCATGGTGGCAGGTCTACCTTTGGAAAGCAGGAAGAAAAGCAGTCTTTTAAACTGTACATCGGTGACCAACCCATCACACGGAAATCTACTATCCGAATACTCGGTATGCACCTAGACGAGAACTGCACAGCGAACACTTTGGTTCCAATGCGTTGCGAAGACCAGCAAACAAATCCTGCACGCTTTACGCAGAATCTCTACCCGCATCCGTGGAGTAAACGAACGTGAAATGCGGCAGTTCGCTCAAGCTTTTCTTGTCTCCCGTATCATGTACGGGCTGCCGTATCATCCAGTCAACCGCACACAGATGCACGCGCTCGATTCGTTACTAAACGAAGCCAAACGCATTGTAACTGGACTCCCAATGTGCACAAGCCCCGAAGCGCTTAAAAGTTGTAGCAAACTCAACAACCTGTCCGAGCTCGTAGACATGCACATCTATACACAAGAGACGAGACTTCGCGCCACAAAAGCCGGGCGACATACACTCATGCTCCTCGGGTATGACGTCCACAAAATGCCCATTTTGCCCAACAACACGCCGCCGTGGGAAATCACGGCTCTCACCGATGACAGGCCACTTCATCTCAATATAGACCCTACTCAGCGAATGCGGCGCCTTGCATATGCCAAGAGGCATGTCAAGGCTACGAGTTCACTCTCCTTGACTGAACGCATCGTATACACGGACGCTGCACTGCCTGCAGACGACGCTAGTAACACCTGTTATGCTACTGCGTGGTACGACCAGACAAATGAAAATCAGAACCGCCGCCATCATATATCAGCAGAAGCAATGTCCAGCACCCGCGCTGAGCTAATGGCCATCCTAAATTATTTGGAGTGGGCCCTCGCAACTTCGTCTCAAACTGACCCTGTTCACCATCATGTGTACACAGATTCCCAGGCTGCCCATCTGGCACGTGCTAATGTTATTTACACAGATCCCGTACGGCAGAAGATCCGGCACCAGGCACGCCTGCTCCGCGAATGCGGTCACGACGTTACCATTCACTGCACGGTCCCTGCGCACTGCGGTATCCCCGGTATCCCCGGAGAAGGCTCATAGACTGGCGCGCGCTCATCTCTCTACCGCGCTAGCCAGAGCCTCCGATAATCCTTATCCTCTCCTAGCTACCACACCTGAGGTAGCAGACCCAATGGCAGACAAGCATGCGACCAAACAACGACGTGCCGTCTACCTCGCAGCAGTGGGCAAACCACTCCGTCACTACCACCGAAGGTATTCACACGGCGAGAGTCAGTCTTGCTTCGGAGAATCCAGACAAGCAGCCTCCTTACTCCTCACTTGTTGAACCGTACCTCCGACGGGAGCAGCCACCGCCGTCGAGGGCGAGCCCTCCTCCGCCATGGGCGCGGTGGACTCCGTGTTGTTGAGTGGGTGCGACTAGCAGGACGCCGGCGACGAAAGCGAGGTGTGATCCGGTCGGACAGGACTTGTCATGGGCGAGTTGGTCCCGTCCGTACGGGAGAGTGAAGTGTCGGCACCGTCGATACTGGCGGGTGGCAAGTAGAAACTACCGGAGCTCTCGGAGGTGCCAGCGGGTGACAGGGAGCGGAGGCAACCGTCGGCAGAGGTAGCCGAAGTCGAGGCTTCCTCCTCGGTGTTTTCCGACTGGTCGGCGAGGTGGCCGCCGTCCGACGCACTCGGCACCGCGAAACGGAAAGCACGGAAGCGAGCCTCCTGCAGGGTCAGATGGGGCTGGCGCAAGCGCTGTCGCACTCACTGGCGTGGTCGAGGTGGCCGCCGTCAAAAGCACTCGGCACCGCGAAGCGGAATGCGCGGAAGGGAGCCTCCTGGTCAGATGGGGCGGGTGCGGATGCTGTCGCATGCACTCACTGGCGTGGGCGGGCACGACCGCGCTGCGTAGCGGTAATCCTCAGCTGTTTTAGACGGCGTCGTGGCAGCTGACGGAGGGCGTTTGGTGCGTGCGTGCAAGCCGCGCGTCCTGCGCAAGGCGGGAGGCGACACGCACCTTTAGCGAGGTTGTAATCCTGGTACATGTGGCTGCAGGATTCATCTTGCTTCCTTAAGAAGCAGGTCGATGCCGTGGTTGCGGACGTACGAAGGTTCGAGGTGGAAGCCGCGAATAGTTGACGGATAGTCATCCATAGGGTATGGGCCTCGGTGAGGTGGAGCGGCTCACCAAACCATGCCGTTTGCCGTGCAAGCCCTGAGAAGGGCTGCGCTCGGGAGCGCAGTCGAGGGCGAAGGCAAGCGCGCGCGAGAGGTAGCGGGCGATACGTACTCGTCGAAGCGAGGAGCCGTGCTTGCCTTCCTCACGTGCTCGTAGTCTCCTGCTCGTCTCTCCTTGCTTATATATGGTGATTATGAAGGAGGAAAGAGACGCTTAAATTCTGCAGCCCATCAGGGAGCACGGCGCAGCGTCGTAGGGGAGAGGGGAGTAGGAGGTAAAGAGGTGAGAAATGGTTCAAGGGGCTTATCCGCACATGGCAGCAGAGGAGGCAGGGACCGGCAGGGGCAGGTGCGCTCAGTGGTATGCTGCTATCCCACTCGCCTCCATGAACTCCACAAGGCTGTGTATAGTGCGGGGAGATGGTAGCGGGGTGGGAACAGCAGGTCGGAGAGTAAGCCAGCAGGAAGGCCCTGCAGTCTATAGACTCGGGTGACTCTCGAACATTACTGTGCTAGCATCGTCTGCAAGTGGGGGAGGCGCGTCGGCCTTTGGCGTGAAGTCTGGCTGCTGTCCATATGCAGCCAGTCCGGAGTCGCAGCAGAGTGGCCCTATCTCGCCTGGTGAGGCCAGACTCGGGGAGCAGCTTGGGTCCCTTGCCTTTAGCTACCCTCGGGTCTGGGTGAATTGCCAGTAGGAACTCCTCCAGTCGTGGCCTCTAGTAGTCTGAGGCCGCCACTGCTCGAGTGAATGTGACTCCTGAGTGGTGGGCAGATTTGGCGAAGGTCTCCGCCTCCTCGTTACCAGCTATGCCCACATGGGAGTGCAGCTAGTGAAAGGAGACGGACACTCCGGAGGAGGCGAGCGCCGAGAACTTCGCGGCCAGGAAGGTCCCCGTCATTCCAGCTCGATGGCACTTGGAGAGGGACTGCAGCACCGGTTTACTGTCGCATAGCTCAGCGACCGGTTATGCAGGTGGGTACTCAGTCAGGAGATCAGCGGCAAGGTGAAACCCCGCCAGTTCCGACGCTGTTGAACTCGCTGCAAACGGGAGATGGCGTTGCCTGCTGATGGCTCTGGCAGGGATGACGCACGCCGCTGCTGCTGACCCATCCTGAATCACGGATCCGTCAGCGAACACCTGCGGCCGACCCTCCAGTTGTTCCTGGAGTTTGCAGGATGCTGCCTGCTGCAGAGCGGCCACATGTGTCCTATGCTTTGTAGCCCCATCGAGGGAGAGATGGACCTCTAGTGGCCGGTGGTGTGGTGGTGGTGGTCAGGCAACCGCCACTACGTGTGTGTGTGACGATCTGCTCGTCGAGAAGGCAGAGCCCTCCCATCCGTGAAGATGGTAGGCTGCGAAGCCGTTCGTGGAGGGCCCTGCCACCAGGTGTCCGGTGCAGCCGGTCCACATGTCCCAGCGCTCGCTGGAGGCTTCGGAGAGAGAGAGGCCATTCGTTGGCCTCGGCGAGTGTAGCTGCTACTGGGGAATACTTGGGGAGCCCCAGGATGGCCCTCACGGCACTCCTGTGCAGTCCCTCCAGTTGGCGTTTCCTGGTTGGAGACAGGTTCGCCAGTGGGAGGGCGTAGAGGAGAGCAGATGCTACTGCGGCCTGGTTGAGCCGCAGTGCCCACTTCGTAGTGCATCCACGGCCATGCTGCTGTAGCTTGCTGATTGCTCCCTGGACTTGGCGCACTTTGGTCGTAGCCGCCTTTCCAGCTGGAATCCAGGTAAGCCGGTGGTCGATGGTGAGCCCCAGGTACGTGACCACCGGCTTCCGTGGTAGTGCTTTGGCGCCAACAATCATCTGCTTGACGTGCAGACGGGGCGAGGCCAGCGGGTGAATCAGGAGGGCCTCCGTCTTGTCGGCAGAGACCTTGAGCCCAATGCCTCCTAGGTAAAAGACCACCGCATTCAGGGCCTCCTGCAGCGACCTCCTGATGGCCGGGATCGATCGCCTCGGTCCCCTCACCCATAGCGCCACATCGTCCGCGTAAATGGAGCAGCGGGCCGGGAATGGGGCGGCGGCTGCGAGTGAGGCCGCAAATCCTGCCAGTGCCATGTTGAAGAGGATGAAGCTGAGCGCTGACCCTTGTGGAACATCCGCTGTGATGTCCCTGGGTTCACTCAGCTCCCTCCCAACACGGACCCAGAAGGTCCTTCCCGTCAGGAATCCGGTGACAAAGCCGCGTAGTCCCCCGCTGATGCCGAGTCCGTCCATGGCAGCCTCGAGGACTGTGTGTGAGAGGCCATCAAAAGCACTCACCACATCCAGCAGCAGCAGCATGGCCACATCCCCGCAGCTCTAGGCATCCTCGAGAGTGGCGACAGCGTCCGCGATGGAGTCCGCCGTGCAGCGGCAGCGCCTGAAGCCCGACTGTTGCTCTAGGAAGAATTGCAATTGCGCTGCAAACCACTCCAATCGCGCCAGGGCCATCCTCTCCAGCACCTTGCAGGCTGCAGAGGTAAGGGCGTCCCTTCTTTCCAAGAACCTATTCATTTCTTCTGGGAGAGGGAGATGCGACAGCGCAAGACGACCGCGGTTCCCCACACTTTTACTTTTTCTTCTTTTTTTTCCAGGCACTGCCTATAAGCCTCTTTCTTGGTGTGTGTGTGTTGTTAAGAATGGTCAGCTGCAGTGCAAGATTGCCACCCACTTACGACTATGTCGGCAACATCCCGGCGCTGTTAAGAATGGCCAGCCGCTGTTATAAGAATGGCCAACTGCAGTGCAAGATTGCCACCCACTAACGACTATGACGGCAACATTCCGGGAGCGTCGCCGCCAACTTCTAGCCACAGCGTGACTAAATCGACTTTGTGACGGAAGGAGTTCGGCGGGCCAACTATTGTTCCCAAACTCCCCAACGCGCTACCCGGAACGGCTCCGAGTTCTACGGGGCCCCTCTGACGTCGGCTCCGGACATTCGAACGTGTGTGCCTTTGTGTGCGTAGAACGTCCTGCGGGGAGGCGGCTAGTTTGCGATGACGAAACGAACGTTCGCATCACCTTGTATCGGGAGAGGACCGAGTGTTTAAAAACCGCTGTTGTGCGGCTGCTCAGGTCACTCTCTCTCTTAAGCAGTCATGTTAGACTGATGTACTTTCTCAAACAGTCATGTTAGAATGATATAAATACTGTAAATAAACCCATATTCCTCGTTCTCGATGAGAAGCAGTCCTTCCCTTCATCAACGACCTCAGCGTGGATAAGTTGGACGACGGCATGGGCCAGCTACGTTCTAATTCATGCTCGACTCCAATCTTGACAACGGATCACGAGCGATGGGATTGAGCCCCCAATCCTGACAGTGCGTGTGTGTGTGTGTGTGTGTGTGTGTGTGTGTGTGTGTGTGTGTGTGTGTGTGTGTGTGTGTGTGTGTGTGTGTGTGTGTGTGTGTGTGTGTGTGTAATGATAAATTTGCGACCTAGATTGTGCCGAGATTGGTAGCTCTATACGAATATGTATATAGCTTATGTATTTAATAATTTTGACCTCTTCAATGCGTCAAACAGTACTTTGGGTGCTATGTACGTTACCATGTAGGTTCTGTTTTCGTTATGTAAATATCGTTTATATATTGTATAATCTTGTTTGTTTTCTTTTGTTCTTGCTCACTATTGTATAACTGTTATTACACCGCGCAATTACCTTTGTTTTAAAAGTCTTGCTGTGAAGCCGCTGCAAAGAGAAAGGGGGCTGCAGCTTTGTCAAGCTGTATCTGACAGCTTTTTCTACACCTTCGCTATGTGTACCTTTACAAGGCAGAACTAAATCATTTGAATTTTAATAAACATTTATCTTCAATGCATCGCATCTATGTGTTGTTAGATACGGGACCTTTTTCTGAGCCTCCTTCGAGTTCACCAGACCACATCGAATCGCGTCACACCTAATTAAGGAGCGCAGAAGCACGTCTACCACGTTCCCGATGCGCAGCACATCCAAACAAGTTGGCGTCCCCCATCTCGTGTACCTTTATGTGGAGCTATTGTCCCACTGCTTGACTCTTCCTGAACATGAAGCGGGAGTCTGGCACGGTTCCAGGTAACCTGGGTCCCGAGGAAAGAAGCTTTGCGGCTCTGAAAGGTCACTCGAGAACAAACCGCTTGCCTCCGCTGAGCGCGCTTGCAAGCCGCAAGGCAACGACGGCCGTAATGCACCGTGAAGCCCTGGGAGCAATCACCCCATCCGCCTTTGTGACGGCAGTTGCAGACCAGGATGGCAATACCGGAGACAAGTAATCCCTCGGCCAGGTGGAGACAATGGAGCGACCCACTGCGCAGGGTGTGACTTACATTCGCGCGAGCGCCTACCATTGGCAGAAAATGACGCCACCTGTGCGGGCTCGCCGATTGGCCGAAAATGACGCCACCTGAGCAGGCTCGCCGACTGGCCGAACGTGACGTGACTTCGAGACACCGAAGGGGTTAAAAGCCAGAGACCGGGAGCAGCAAGAGAGCATTCCTTCATTCATCTCTTTCGAGCTTCTTGCCACGGGCCGCAGCGTCCGAATGACTTTATGCCCGTAATGACAATGACTTTATGCCCGAATGACAATGCCCGTAATGACTTTATGACTGTTAATTTCTTTGTACTTTCACTGTAAATAATGTAAATAAACCTCCAGTTTTCATCTCAAAGTCCTTCTCAACCTCGGCCGATTCCCGCACCCAATGGCAAGGTCCAATATCTGGGGGACAGCAATTGGGATTGTCCTCCAGATCCAACAATGTGCACAGAGTTCGATATGTGCGTGTATGCATGCACAGTCAGTACGCCTTCCAGGGAGCTTTGGACGAAAATGGTACATGTGCCTCATAGGAGACGGATCTTGAAGAAACATTCATCATGTACCATACATTTATTAATTCTCAACTGCTTGATTGTTGAATGCCATTAGTTCTTTGAGCAAAGGTTGGAAGAATTTGATCTAACTCTAGTTCTTCCCAATAAAATACACGTCGACAGCAGAAATGCTCGATTTGTATATGACCGACATTGATTGGCATGCAACCTTAATTATTCTTAGACAAACTCACAAATGCTACACAAATGTCAGATTTTGACATCTCTTGGCTTCGTATAGTCACTTCTTTCACACTCCCCAGTGAAAACACCCAACCGAAATGGTTTCCTAGAACTGTAAAATCCGCGAGTCGCCTGCGCTTATATCGTCCGACGATTTTTGCTGTGATGCGACAGGGCCGTTTACAATTAACACGCCGTTCGCGAACAATTTTGCTTGACGCTTTCCGCTGTGCTATCACGACTATTACTATCACGAGAACTATCTAACCCAATATCCACTTGATTAAATTTTGTTCCTCGTTAAATAGTTATTTTCCCTCACGCTATGTTAGACAGGACGCAAGCAGTACACTTCAGACAATTACAAACAGACTCTTACAGAAACCCCAGACTCATGCACGCCATGTATCCAGACATGTACACTACAAACAGATGCACATCGTGTGGCGAGGTTGCCACACTAAATCACATGCTATGGGAGTGTCGGGACCTAACAAACAAGTCGGGCAGTGCCGACCCCTCCGTCTCTTCCACCGCCACCCTCCAGTCACGCTGGATGACCGCACTGCTCAGCTCTGACCTGACAGCACAACTCTGGGCCGTCCACCGAGCCGAGGAAGCCGCTTCGAGACAAGGTCTCGGAACCGCGTCCGCGGCGGGTGCCCAGACCCACTAAAAGACGCCGGACTCAAATCTTGCTGATTTGAAATTAAAGTTTACGCTCTCTCTCGATGGTACACCTAGACAAAAAGAAAGCAAGAATGAACGATGTAATAGTGTTGCAAACATATCCGCTTTTGAAGTATTGAAATCTTGTGCTTTTTGGTAAAGCAAATGTAATACTTAAGCGATATGTCTTCTTCTTGCGACTTGAACACTGGTTTCCACGTACTCTTGCTCTCACAATAGTGGTCGCTGCATGCGCACCCGCATATATGGCGAAAATAAATTTGATTCTGATTTCATTATTGACTCTAATTACTAGAGCTCGATCAGTCCAGAACAAAACACAGAACCATCCTTTAGCTAAGTTGATCTAACTGCCGGATGAACTGTTACTATAACGTTTGTATGTGATGGTTGCTGTTTTCCCCCGTGTGACGAACCGCCTTCATCGCTTTTGTATAGCTGGTCTATATTCCGTCATCATATATTCGTCCGTCAACATTTGTTACGCAAAAATTTAAATAATTGCTGCCTCTCAATTCTTCTTCAAAGCACTGCGCAGCCTGTCGGAGCGCACTGGCGCTTGTGAACGCGTGGCGTAAAAGCTCAATTTCAAAGTAAAGTGTTGTTCAATTGCTGCCTGAACCACTCGTGAAGACTTTTCGTGCCACGTTACTTTATTATGCTCGCATATCTTGTGACCGATCACTAGACATTAAATTTGGTGGCCTCTGCAAGACAAAGCTGCATCTACGCAGCTTCTTGAATATACGAATCGGCTCAGCGGCTGCGAACAGTGTGCATGGTCCCGTGTGACACGTCACTAAGAACCCAATTAAACATTTACCGTACATGTATGCACGTAAATGACGCGACCACGAATACAACGTGAGAGGGGACTTTCGGTCACCGAAAAAAAAATTATATATATATATATATATATATATATATATATATATATATATATATATATATATATATTACGCGAGGTGATGCCGCAAGGCGCGATTTATTCCTCGTTACTCAGCTTACTGTCCGTTGCCTACAAAGTATTTACTAAGGTAATCGCAAATAGAATCGGGAACACCTTACACTTCTGTCAACCAAAGGACCAGGCAGGATTCCGTAAAGGCTACTCAACAATAGACCATATTCACACTATTAATCAGGTGATAGAGAAATCTAACCAACCCTTATATATAGCCTTCATTGATTACGAAAAAGCGTTTGATTCAGTCGAAACCTCAGCAGTCATGGAGGCGTTACGGAATCAGGGTGTAGATGAGCCATATGTAAAAATGCTGAAAGATATCTATAGCGGCTCCACAGCCACCATAGTCCTCCATAAAGAAAGCAACGAAATCCCAATAAAGAATGGCGTCAGACAAGGAGATACGATCTCTCCAATGCTATTCACAGCGTGTTTAGCGGAGGTATTCAGACACCTGGAGTGGGAAGAATTGGGGATAAAAGTTGATGGAGAATACCTTAGCAACTTGCGATTCGCTGATGATATTGCCTTGCTTAGTAACTCGGCAATGCATGCTCACTGACCTGGAGAGGCAAAGCAGAAAGGTGGGTCTGAAAATAAATCTGCAGAAAACTAAAATAATGTTTATCAGTCTCGGAAGAGAACAGCAGTTTACGATAGGTAGCGAGGCACTGGAAGTGGTAAGGGAATACATCTACTTAGGGCAGGTAGTGACCACGGATCCGGATCATGAGACTGAAATAACCAGAAGAATAAGAATGGGCTGGGGTGCGTTTGGCAGGCATTCTCAGATCATGAACAGCAGGTTGCCATTATCCCTCAAGAGGAAAGTGTATAATAGCTGCGTCTTACCAGTACTCACCTACGGGGCAGAAACCTGGAGGCTTACGAAAAGGGTTCTACTCAAATTGAGGACGACGCAACGAGCTATGGAAAGAAGAATGATAGGTGTAACGTTAAGGGATAAGAAAAGAGCAGATCGGGTGAGGGAACAAACGCGAGTTAATGACTTCTTAGTTCAAATCAAGAAAAAGAAATGGGCATGGGCAGGACATGTAACGAGGAGGGAAGATAACCGATGATCATTAAGGGTTACGGACTGGATTCCAAGGGAAGGGAAGCGTAGCAGGGGGCGGCAGAAAGTTAGGTGGGTGGATGACATTGGGAAGTTTGCAGGGACAACATGGCCACAATTAGTACATGACCGGGATAGTTGGAGAAGTGTGGGAGAGGCCTTTGCCCTGCAGTGGGCGTAACCAGGCTGATGATGATGACGACGACGACGACGATGATGATGATTGTGAACTGCCGTCGCAAAATACAGTGAAAAGAGGAGTGCCTGCACAATTACTCGTTGTTACTGCTGTCTTCTTTGTCACCGTCGGCGAGAACGGTTTCTGCGTGCCATGCGACCAAAATTATTCTACAGGCAGCACTTCAGAAATACCCGCATTAGAATCGAACACGGCAAAGCCTTTCACGCATTTGCGACGAAGGCCGCTGGCTTGGCGCGCCTACACATCACCGCCGATCGTCTTGCACAAGGTTTCGATTAATACGCCGTAACCATATTGATGCGGCACTAAAAGCGCTTTAAACCGGGAGGATAAAGGCGGCGCGAAATGAACAGTGAGAACTCCCAGCTCGCGCACTCTTGCGCACGGTGAAATGTCAGCGTTAGATAAAGTAAAAGAAACATCGCACACGTTATGTTCATGTCACGAACCCGAATACAATGCGAGGTGCGTACCAAGGCTCGAAATTTCGGGGAAAAAACTCGCGCTATATTCGTGCAAATGTATTAAGTGCGTATCTCTCGTGTATCGCCTCTTCTCTGGCTCACGTGCTCTCATGCTGCACAACCTCTAAGTAAAGACCACCTCCTTTTATAGTAATGTTATTTCATTATTTCAATGGTCAACTTACGTCAGCATTCAGGCACTCCAGCTATATACGTGTGTCTCTGTGTGTGGCTGTACCCATTCGCTACATTATGTCATTAATTACTGTGGGCTCACCGTACGTCTCCGCGCACGGCGTCGCCAAGTGGCCCCCGAGAAGTGGAGCCTCACGACGCGGCACGACGGCGCACGGCGATAGACCCACCGCAGGTTCGAGCACCGAGCCGAAAGACCTGGACGGCTCTGGCCGTACGCATGGGCGCTCTCCCAGGAACACACGGCGTCCAGGACAGTTAAGGCGTTTATTGATCCCCAATGGCCAACATGTGCCAGACTGCACCCAAACACACGGAGTACACTCGCCGCCCGCGGTTCCCGATGGCGAGGAAGGCGGGGTACACGCCGCGTCGAACAATGGTTTACGCGCGCGGGCCGAAATGCGTTCGCAAACGCTACCTAGCGCTTCCCGTCACCGACAATGGTCTGCGACGGTTCGGACACGCAATATGTGACGCACTGAGCGCCTGCGACTACCGCAAGGGCGGAACGCAAAGCCACTCAGCAAGCCACACTTACGCAAGCTGACAAAGCACGTGAACGTCCCCAGGCCGGGGCGTTGGGGGGGGCGCAAATAGCTGGTCGCTCACGTACCTTGCAGCTTGCCTCTCGTGACCGGCGCTCGTCCCTGTCGCAGCCCGACTCCCCCGCGCACCGCGATCGTCCCCAGTCGGGGCCTCTTCCCTACGTCACGCCCCACGACCCAATCGCAGGGCCGCGTAGCATGACGTCACGGGACGCGGCCGCGGCGCCCGGGGAAAACGGCGCGCGGTCGAGGGGTAGGCATTTGGGAGAGGTTTTCCTCGCAATGGCGAATAAGTCCGGAGCCTTAGGCACAGCAGCGACTGCGCCCCGGTAGACCGAAGGACTCCCACATCACAAATACTTATTTAGGCGTAAATCTCCGTTTATGCATTATGGTATGTGTTTTTAACAAGTACACGTTATTTCGGACGTCCGGTTGTCTCGATTTGAAAGGTATACTATCGCGCTCAGTGCGAGATACAACGCGCGACCGCTTTACCACGCGCATTCGCGTTGTAGCTCATATTGAGCGTGACAGTGCAACACAGCCCCATATACAAACCAGAAAACGTATATATTCTTACGCGGAAACCAAAAGTTCGATCACATTAAACGACTTTTCTTTTTTTTTTCGTATATGTGCCAGAAGTGCAGGGTAATATTCTACTCACACATATAAAGTATTCATAATGAGACTTCCGACGGATGCGATTTCGTTTACTGAGGCAGTACATGCTCGAGTCGGATATTCTAATGATAAAGCTTTCTTTCACATGGGAGCTATAGGTTACGTGTGAACTAGGTTACGTGGGCCCCTGCATGCAGCACGCAGTCTTCCATTTGGGAAGTGGTGTCATTCCTTCGTCTTCCGCAAGAGCGATGTATGAGAGCGCTACACGTGCAAGCATATTAAGTTGACAGCAGCTTTGGTAGACACGAAATAAGAAACCTATATAATATTGCCTATTCTAAGCCGTTCCATGGTTTCAGACAAATTTATAACTATATTAGGTAAAGCTGTATAAGTAAGACTATACTGAATACAAAAAAAAAGATATTATAAATAGTCTGTACATTTATTGCAACGCACTATCGCGTATGCATCCATGTTAATTTTTCCACGTGCAAGTGCTTTTGTGGTGTTGCCTTGGGCGTGTTTCTGATTTTATCATCTGGGGCTCAGATAGATCGCACCGTTTATTCAACATTTACTGACGACAGACACCGCTGGCTTCTTTGCCGCAAGCGCAGCGTACAACTCCAGACGATGTCACCCAGCTGCAGAGACTATAGTCGAAAACATGGAGGGAAAAGAAAAACGGTCGAAAAGAAGTTTCCCTCGCTTCCCCGCCTGCCTTCCCTGGTGGCGCACGTTTTTTCTTCTTTTTTTTCTTCTTTCCCCCCTAGCTCCATACAGCGGTTATCCGGCCACGTTACCCGGCCTTGGGCTCGGTTCTCCCCTCTTGCCCGCATTCTTCCCCGCCGCTGGAATGTTTTCCTTTACTTCCTTTTTTTATTTTCGCTTAACCCGAGTCACCAGAGTGTATATCAGCTTGTCGTTGGAAGTAGGCATTTGCTCTAAGTAGGCGTTTGAAGTAGGCTTGTCGTTGGAAGTAGGCATTGAAGTAGGCGTTTGCTCTAACAAGCTTTAACAGAATCATTTACATTGCTTGTTCGTTGGCACTCAACTTTCGCAATGAGGTCGTACTCTTTCTTCTTGAGTTTTTCGCAGAGTGTTTAATTAGTATTTCTGCTTGCCATGGTTCATGCGAAAAGGCACCTCCTACCCAGTCGAACCGGACCAGATGCGAATGAACTAGTTTAACAGCAATGCAAAGCGTTTTACCAACGCGGACAAACAAAAAATGTGGCCTTTTAGCGAAGCGTGAGTAAAAATCAAGCAGCAGTACGAGCAAAGTCATTAAAAAAGAATTTAATGAAGTCCAGAGTCGCAGTCCGACTGCGACTCTGGAAAGGAGGGTTTAGTTCGCGTGAGTGCCACCACGTGGCGTACTGACCTTAAGCTTTTCAAACTTCTCGCTGTGACGCGTGATGACGTCAACAACAGAAAAAATAATTAAAAGCTATCCCTGCGTATTAAACTTCGTCACAAAGCTTGTCCCGCCGGCGTTATCAGTGTTCTTGATAAAGCGTAGCCGCTCGTCGCCTGGAAATGACTTATCATCCTATAAGAGCGTTTAGGCGCTGTTAGGATCGGCCTGCAGGAGTACTGCTCTGCAAAACTATCTCAGCCCGCTGCAGGTGCTTCGATCGATCCGCGGTGGTGGCGCACTTCAGAGAACGAGCGAGGACGACAGCGCTAGCCGACCATGAACTCCCTTCGAAGAACTGGAGACTACGGCAGCAGGGCTGGCCACGTTAGGCGCCCCGTGTGTTGTTGGTTGATTTGCCGGGTCTTCAGGGTCCCTTGGCAGCAAGAGCTTCCCTAACAAAAGGGTGCTTTGCGGTACGTGGGCCCCAGGATTCGTCACAGTCTGCTGACACTCGTGGCGACTACAGGAGAAAGGGAATTTAGAGGCGCCGGCTGGGGTCAGGCGTGACCACCTATCTACGAGGACGCGCTCAACTCGGGTTCTGTGAATCCACAGTGCGTACGTGTGTGTGTAAACACCTACCCCCCTTCCCTCAAAGGCGGGCCGGCTACGAGGCCTTTCAACGCTCCGAGTTTGTAGCAGGTTGAACGGCCGTTCTCCCTCACCTAGGGATCTAGGGAGAATGGAGTGTTTATAAGCGGCTGTTTGTCGGCTGCTGGGTGTGCTCATCATCGTGCTCGTGAGCAGTGTGCTCGTGCTCTGTGCTGCGTGTTTGGAGCTTCGTGCTCGCATGCTGTATGCTTCGTCTTGCGTGCTCCATTTGGGAGCCACGCTAGACTGTCGAATGTCTGTTGTTTAAAATGTAAATATCTGTAAATAAACCCAGCACGCCTAGTCCTGTCCCCCCAAGTTCCTCCCTACGACCTACAACCCTTACAACCGGTGGCAGCGGTGGGATAGTCCGACAACTCTAACAGCGCAACGAGCGACGATTGATTCTGGGCTTCTGATACGGTTCTTTTCTTTCCTTTCCTTTTTTTTTATACTAAGGAGCAAACAAGCTAGGGTAATCGTCGGAAGCAACCCGCAGCAGCCTTTCTTCAGTCGGCACATTATCTTAACTTCCGAACATCGCATAGCGTCTACGGGCTCTATTCTGGACACGCATGGCGGCTGCACGGCCGCCATTATCCGCCATGTTTGCTCTCTGATTGGCTGTCGAGAGGTCACGTGTTTTGAAATTTGTGCCGGGAAGCGGAAGTATTGCAAAATGCAATTTTGCGTTTTCATCAAGATGACGAAACGTGACGTGGAGCTGCAAATTTTATGGACTAATACATTTTTGTGGTCCTTGGCAGATATATTGTGATGTTAGCGCTTCAAAAAGAATGTGAGCGGTAGCGTGCAGAAGCCAGTGCAATGCATCTGCAATTGCGCGAATATGTGGCGGCGATCCAAGATATGCGCCATGCCAGCTTGCTGATTGGCTGAAGGAATATCTCGTGAGGAGCGTCACAGGAAGGGCTGTTTCGTAAACGTCATTTTGACGATGCGTGACGTTGCGCTGGGCCGCCATTGCTGAGATTTTCCGCCATAATTTTTGCTGCGACGAGCCGCGCGAATTATGCTAATGAGCAGGCATATGCAATGGCAGCCGAGAGGAATGCGTATCGCCACATTTCCCCCGTCGTTTGGCGCCACGAAAATCTTTTGTTCATAACGCGTGCTCATAGTATTTGCATCGCTCTCGGGTGGTGTTGGCATTTGTGTTTGGGGCCATCATTTTTTTAAAAAACGCGCTTATACGAAATAATATTGGTTGAACATAGCAAACTTTCGGCAGTGTTGTCCACTTTTCCCTGCGGCATTTGTATTGTAATCAAGATTAATGCCTTTTCGCACAATCAAAAGTCATGACAACGGCCTCTTTCTAATTTATAAAAAGAAATGTACGCAAGGCGGCGCCTTGAAGTTTCCTCCCGCGGTGCGAGTAACCAGTGAAATGAACAAGAGATGGCAGCGCCGGGGCTTGCGTCGCGCTAGTGGATATCTCTGGCGCGCGCAACGCTATCGGTGATATTCGGCCGTTTCTCAGCCAGCCGAGTCGGGCTGAGTCACTTGCGTTTCACGAGGTAGCGATAACGTTGCCTAGAATGTGCACGCATCACCACTGGTAGGTCGCGTATGTTGTCTCAAGCAAGAAAACAAGCGCGTTGGCGCCAACGTGCGATGACTCATTCCATTTTCCGGGGACACGCATCCTAGCTATTGAAGCAGACGACGGCCTGTACGCAGCAGACGACGGAAGCGAGAAGCGTTTTCGACGGAATAATCATACGCTTTGAGATCGCTGCTTTACTTTTACTGCGGAGGAAAACTGTTTTGCTTTGCCGATAACGCTACATTCAGTGCCTTCATTACAGTTCCTTAGGCGAAACGTCAAGTTAGCGTCACGTTACGTAAGCAAAACGGGGCCACCAGCGCCATTTTATTTGCGTCGCGCCTACGTCACGCATCGAAGAAAATGGCGGAATGTCCAGAATAGCGCCCTACGATAGACGCCGTCGTGGACGGCTTTTGATTTTGACTTGTCGATTTCGTTAAGGTGCCCGCAATTATTTCCCTAGCGACTTTGCTATCCGCACTCATGGGGTATACCGCAGCAGCTCCAAATCTAGATGTGCATAACTATTTAGATGGATACATGGATAAGTTGGTTTTGCACCTTGAGGCAAAAGACACGACGCAAGAATTGTACAAACTGTCTCTGTGTGGTCGTCCGTATGGCCGAAGCTGCTCACAATATTACGTCCCATTTATTGGCCATCGGGCAAGGTGCACCTTTGGGCATGACATATAGAGTACTTCCAGTTAGTTGTGAAAGTACTACCTTGTCACAGTTATCCACGTGCGTGAAAGAAGACCACTATTGAAGATTATTGTGCAGTAATATATGCGGGATTTGTCTGTTCTTCATATTGTGGACCATGTTTCCGTTCCTCCTATATAATATAGTCGACCTGTATACTAGCAGATGTCGAACGCCAAAATGGCTACCCACATACTCAAAACCTCGCGCGCAACTCCTGACACTTGTATTCAAGAGTTGTGCGACTCCTAAAGACATCCTTATGGAATGGTAAATAATAAATTGTGGGGTTTTACGTGCCAAAACCGCGATCTGATTATGAGGCACGCGGTGGTGCGGGATTCCGTTATAATTTTTACCAGCCTGGGTTCTTTAACCGAAATCTAAGTACACGCGTGTTTTCGCAGTTCACCCCCACCAAAATACGGCCGCTAAGGCTAGGATTTTATCTCGCGACCTCGTGCTTAGCAGCCCAACACTACATCCACTAAGCAACTACGGTGGGTAAAGAATGTTGGCAGTTCGAGGAAGGTGACAGTCGGCACGTGAGCCAATGTGTTTGCATCGTCATGGCGCGAGAATCGGTACAAGTCGTCGAAGAATGACCGCAGATGTGCGTTGTATTTAATGTGATGAAGTCCGCGCCCAAAATTTTATCCCCTAATCACCCTGTAACGACTGACAACCAGGCATCTCGCTAATATGTGCAGTCGCCTGACAGTTGCCGGGCGCTGGCGTAGGCCAAAGGACCTACTTGACTTCTTTACAACAGTTGCCGACATTCTCGCCTTATTTCTCACCATCCGGTTTCGGCTGAACTCCTTCAGCAGTCAATTTATTTGTCCAGAATTTTGGCTACCAACTTTATGTTTTTTCTATCTTTAAGTCATCTTTTATATTTAAGCTAGTACTGTCCTGAGATTTCCAGTGGGCTCACCTTTCCCAAGATGCCTGCAGTTTTGTCGGCCTCTGCTGATCCAATTTTGACGACTACGATCCCACGGAAGTTGGCAATGATGTAATGGCCATGGGATTGAAGCCGTTCTACCGTGGACGCGACAGCCGCTCTTGCTCACTGCGGATGGAAATACTGTGTTAATGAGCGCCAATCTTAAGCATATAAATTCACAGCCTAAAAAATTCTGCGGATCCCACGCGCTGTGGGAATCGATGTAAGCGAAGCTTTTATGTTGTTTGCTTTTATTGACGAGAATTAGCGGTAATGCTGACTGCGAATGTATAAGTTCAGCGTTTAGTGCATATATATGAGAGTAGCGAGTTGATGGCAAATGTTACCTTGCGTGCACCACTGCTTTTTGTCTTGCGTAATACACAACACACAGCGAGATGTGTTTGCTTGAGGCGTTGTTGTGTGCCAATGTTTATAACTCATGAGAGGGTTGAGCATTGTCATTACTTGACATGGCACATCGCATCGCGGCAGACGTGTTGGCAGAATTAACTATGAGGCTCTACGTGCTAAAACCATAATAAGATAATGAGGCACGCCGTAGTGGCGGACTCTGATTAATTTTTAAACCCTGGTGTTCTTTAACGTGCACCTAAATCTTAGTGCACGACTGTTTTTGTATTTCGCTCCGGTCGAAATCCAGCTCCCGCGGTAGGGATCCAAACCACGACGTCGAGCGATGCCATAGCCGCACAGCTACCGCGGCGGGCACAGAGTGTTAATTTGACGTGCGACCGCTTCCTTAGTGTTGAATAGACCCTACGGTGATTTAATGACGCTTTGCATCTGCATGCCCTGCGTTAATAGTCCGCTTGACGAATTTGCATGGTGTTTGTTTTTGAGAAAAAGCAAAAACGTTCAGTACTGTACTTTCCATTTGGCCCGCAACTGTTGTCGTGCTTATCTTCGTTTCCTTAACGTAAACTTTTCTCTGTCACGACCTTCCCTCCTGTATGGGAACAGCGAGCGAAGAGTGGCAAGGCTGTTATTTACTCCTTTCGCGATTGCGCCGGTTTTACCCATTCTCTGCCTCATCTCCTTGCTCACTCTCTACCATTCTATTTACCTCTCCTCGGGACTTGCACGTTAGTAGAGCGGTAAGCGCTGCAGTTTCTGCAATGCTTTTGCGGGGGATCGCAGATAATTACAGCTGTAAAGAGGCTAATATAATGACGCCCAGAGAACTCCAAAGAGCACTGTGTACATGTGAAGCGATGAAAGACGCGAATGGTCTATCCAGTTTACTACAGACCTACAAGACTTTTTTTTTTCAATATGTTCATTATTTGCGTCGTCCACAGGTATACTGTGGAGGCAGTTCCTTTATACTGCAGTGCAATAATAAGTGAACTTGTTTTCGAATTATATTATTTTATAATGTTGTATTCTTCCTATCATTGTCGTGCGTAATCTACACAGAGTACTCAGGCACCCTCTAATGCTTTCACTTTTTGCTTGATTACGCCCGCCATTCAAATGCAAATAAACATAGCTTGAACTCCTTTTCGCAGAGATAAACACTGAATAAAGCGCTGACGTCATGCTGAACAATATACGCGACGAGGTATCCGATGAATAAGTAATTGCCAGGATTGGTATTTGGCAAACGTTAATTACTAAGAACGGCGGGTGCTTATACTACCGCAAAGGACGCGTGCTGGGCGGTGACTCCGATCATTTGCTCGCTACATCCCACATCTACACTGAAATTAAACTGGTTTCAGAAAATCCCGCTTATATTCTCTCGACCCTTAAGTGCAACTTCGCCTGCTACCTGGACTCTTTCTTTTTTTCTTTTGTACGTCGCTCCTTTCCCCAATGCACGGGAACGTGCTTCCACCGATTCGGGTCTCCTTTTTTTTAATGAATTCATTCACTCATTCATTTCATCCTAAATTACTGCAGAAGATAGCGTCTCACCTCCATAATGATCCTCTCTCTCTCCTGGAATCTGCCATCGCAAAACAAAGCTGCTATGTTGCATATGGCTGGGCGTCGCATATACAGTTTTCTAGGAATGTCCAGCAGCGCGCATGCAATTTTCGGTGGGTGATGAGACAGTATAGATCCCCTTCTCTGCTACTTCCACACTCAACACTCTGCTCCGTGAGCAACTATTACCCGGTTCGAAGGCAGACCACTGTCGGAGAAAAATATCCTGGGAACTTGGTCTAAGTATTTTTCGATTCACAAGGCCACAGAAGACCAACTGTGCTTCTTGAAAGTGCCTGCACTGTGTGTACTGCAGGGTTCACTCACGCTACCTGTTCATTCTTTTTCGTGATCTCTGTTTATATTTTAATACGTGGCATTAGGATTGTTAAAGTGGAAAAAAAGTGTAGGCATCACGCTGGTCAAGTGGGAGAGGTAGAGAGGAGATGCAACCGCGTAGAAAAGCTTATATATATATATATATATGAACGAGAAGAAAGGGGGTTAACCGAGGGGCCCGATTTTTATTAGTCATATCATAAGACGCCAACAAACACTGACACCAAGGACAACATAGGGGAAATTACTTGTGCTTAATAAATGAAATAAAGAAACGATAAAGTAACGGAAATTAAAGTGGATGAAAAAACAACTTGCCGCAGGTACTGTTCCCACCTGCGGCAAGTTGTTTTTGCATCCACTTTAATTTCCGTTACTTTATCGTTTCTTTATTTCATTTATTAAGCACAAGTAATTTCCCCTATGTTGTCCTTGGTGTCAGTGTTTGTTGGCGTCTTATGATATGACTAATATATATATATATATATATATATATATATATATATATATATATATATATATATATATATATATATATATATATATGTATGTATGTGTGTGTGTGTGTGTGTGTGTGTGTGTGTGTGTGTGTGTGTGTGTGTGTGTGTGTGTGTGTGTGTGTGTGTGTGTGTGTGTGTGTGTGTGTGTGTGTGTGTGTGTGTGTGTGTGTGTGTGTGTGTGTGTGTGTGTGTGTGTGTGTTGTGAGTTAAGGCGAGGTGAGTTAAGGTAGCTCGTGGGTTTGGACTAACGACGCTACTCACGCAGAACTTTCTTCTTTTGCGTGTTTGTGAACCGGAGTGAAAGGCAGGAGGGTAATTAACACGCCTTCCTGAAATTAATCATTCGGAATGACCCTTTGTTTTAGGGTTGGACGTACGTCAAGGACCCACAATACGAAACACCTTCAAGTGCTTATCAGCTTACAAAGGGGGGACTCAGATGAAACGTTTTCAAGTGGATAGGCTTTGAATCATCCTAAGGACATTTTTACTTGAAATTTCCTTCCTTGCCATGAGGCGAAAGCACACTATATAATAAGCATTTATATTTCCTTTATTCTTGAGACCTACTGTTAGTGTCCAGGTTGCTGTCATTTACAACTTCTTAGATTAAGAAGTCAGTTGTTAATATTAATTTATTTGTACAACAAAAACCCCAGTCCTTTCTCAGTATTCACTCAATGAACATGTAGCACGCCTATACTGTCATGTTGTAGTGATGTGAAGAACAAGGCAGCTCCAACAGAGTGAGTTACGAATATAACTCATTATAAGGCGAGCTTGCGCTGGAAAAGAAAATAATGAAAGCACAATGATGGCTGCGCGCAAAATAGTGAGTCATCTGAATATGATCTATGAATCATGGCAACGGTTCATCAGATTGGAATGGTCGCACATTGCAGCGCAATCGCGGGCGCTAAAATGTGATCGAGAATGTATACGTCAGCCTATTCGCTTCACGCGCACAATCTGATTAGATTACTCTCTTTCGCTATTGAACCAGTGTCAACATTCTGGATACATGAAATACATGCAGGCGCGTCTTGAGCCAAGCGATAACCTTGGAACAGTGGTGAGACGCTAAAGGAAGCCCACTCGTAAAATAATAATAATACTAATGTACTAGCTGTTGCTTCGAATATTAGCTGAGATATTTTGACACGCTGACGAAGAAGATGTTTTAATCATCGTCAGAAGAAGACGATGTTCTGGTCTTCGCGCGCTGTCTACCATCTTGTCAGCTGTTATAATTATTGTAAATATTCTGCAAATACACGTCTGACTGTTTTTAACCCCGTAACGTTTTGGTGGAGGTTGCGGGATCATTATCAAGACGGATTTACGCAGCGGGCGCTCCTTGGCTGCATCTACAATGCCAGCTCAAGGCGAGGATGCTTCGGGCCCGTCGGCACCCACGCCCACCGTGATTCGATCTAGCACAACCCCGCGACCCAGGAACCTTTTCTGGCACCAACGACACTGATGTTGAAGACTGGTTTCAACTATATGAGCGGGTGAGCGCCAGCAACCACTGGGACCAGACCATCATGCTCGCGAATCTGATATTTTACCTCGTGGGCACGGCACGCATCTGGTTTCAGATCCACGAGGAGGAACTTACCAGCTGGGACATTTGTAAACAGAAACGCAAAGATTTGTTTGGCAAGCCTGTTGGACGTCAGCGCGCCGCCCAAGAAGACCTCGCTTCGCGTGTCCAGACGTGCACTGAATCCTATCTCACGTACATCCAGGACGTGCTCGCTCTGTGCCGCATAGTCGACCCGAAGATGTCCGAACCTGATAAGGTTGCACATGTCATTAAGGGTATAGCAGATGATGCCTTCCATCTCCTTGTCTTCAAGAATTCTTCCACTGTGCAAGCCATCATTACCGAATGCAGCCGGTTTTAAGAAGCCAAGAGTCGCCGCATTGCCCAGCGATTTCCCCGGTTTCCCAACACGGCTGCTACGTCCACCTGCGAAGACCTCCGCAGTCCGCCCACCCCAATCGCTCTGATGACATCATCCATGTGATCCGACGTGAAATAGAAGCCGCATCTCCTGTCACGACCCCAACCCATGGCCCCGACAATTGCCAGGCGACCGTCTCATTGATACAGTCCGTCGTGCGCCGAGAATTGGCCAACGTTGGCTTGACCAACGTCTGCTCAGTCAATCAGCCTGACTACGCTCCGTCAAGCACTGTCATACGCACCCGCAGCCTGAATGCCCCAACGCGGTATCGCAGCCCGGCCGAATGGCGTACTCCAGACGACAGGCCTATATGTTTGACTTGTGGCCGTATCGGCCATATTTCACGTCACTGCCGGTCTTCGTGGATTTCGACCCCCTGGCCCTACCTCCCATCCCACGGCCCTCATGCTGCTCCTCGGTTCGCCCCGCAAACGCAGCCAGCAAATTCTGGCGACACTTCTCGTCCTACCCGCTCTAGCCGCTCTCCTTCGCCACGTCGCCGCTTCTCCCGATCGCCCCCATCTCGCCGATCACCATCCCCTAGCTCCTTCCGGCGCACCCTTCCGGAAAACTAACGGGTGCAGCACCTGGAGGTGATTCTGCCAAACCGACCCGACGCAAAAATCCTCTTTTGACCTTGCCCACACATCGGAACCTCATTAGCGTGAACGTGGATGGTGTACCTGTTACGGCTCTGATTGACACTGGCGCGCACGTATCTGTGATGAATGCTCAGCTTCGGAATCGTCTCAAGAAAGTCCTCACTCCTGCTCCTTCGCCTGTGGTGCAAGTCGCCGACGGTGGAACACCATGCAGCTGTTATTGGCATGTGTCCGGCTCGCGTGAGTGTCGCCGGACATCATAGTTCTGTTTTGTTTTATGTACTAGAGCACTGCCCTCACGACCTCATCCTGGGCCTTGACTTTCTGTCGACACATTCTGCTTTGATAGACTGTTCTGCTGGTGTTGTGCAACTCGCTCTACCTGCCGCTATTGACCCTCCCGATAGTGCTCCGATACGGCTATGTTCCACACAGCATATTCGCCTCCCTCACCGTGCCGTTACCTACATAGGTGCCTCCCCCGTTCCGCCTGTACCAGACGGTGACTACATCGTATCTCCTAATCCGGATGTCCTGCTCTCGCATAACGTCGATTTCCCTCACACCGTCGTTACCATTTCGGACAACACGTCCTGCCTTCCGCTTGTGAACTTTGTACTCTGTACACAAGTACTGCCGCGCGGAATATCCCTGGCGCAAATAACGCCAGCCAGAGACTACCACATTTCGGCTTTAACTTGTGACAGCTCCTCGTGTTCAACTCCTGCTTCGCCCCCTTTCCCTTCAGACTTGAATGCCCTAACAAAAATGATTGCTCCCGACCCTCCTCCCCAGCGTGCTCAAGAACTACGTTGCCTCCTTGCCTCATACTGGGACATATTTGACCTTGGAGAACGCCCTCTAGGACAAACATCTGTCGTAAAACATCGAATAAACACCGATGATGCGAGCCCGATCCATCGGCGACCCTACCGCGTCTGGCCTACTGAGCGACATATCCAACACGAAGTTGACAAGATGCTTTCTCGAGACATCATCGAACCTTCTTGCAGCCCATGGGCATCCCCTGTTATACTAGTTAAAAAGACGGACAACAGTTGGCGATTTTGTGTCGATTATCGACACCTCAACAAGGTAACAAAGAAATACGTCTATCCGCTACCACGCATTGACGATGCCCTGGATTGCCTGCATGGAGCACAATATTTTTCGTCCATCGACCTTCGCTCCGGCTACTGGCAAATAGCTGTCGATGACATGGACCGCGAAAAGACAGCTTTTATTACTCCCGATGGCCTGTATCAGTTCAAAGTGATGCCTTTTGGTTTATGTAATGCCCCGGCCACATTTGAACGAATGATGGACGCCCTCCTACACGGTTTCAAGTGGTCCATCTGCCTCTGCTATATACCTGGACGACGTGATCGTTTTTTCTCCGACTTTTGCGACACACCTCGAGCGCCTTTCGAAGATCCTATCTGTTTTCCGTCAGGCAGGGCTACAACTAAATTCGTCCAAGTGCCACTTCGGTCGTCGTGAAATTTCTGTGCTCGGGCATCTCGTCGATTCTTCTGGTGTACGCCCTGATCACGATAAAATACGGGCAGTCAAAGACTTTCCCGTGTCAACATGTGCCAGGGATGTTCGCAGCTTCTTGGGCCTTTGCTCCTACTTCCGTCGGTTTGTCCGAAATTTTGCGAACGTTGCGCGCCCTCTCAATCAGCTCCTCAAGAAAGACGCTGCATTCATTTGGGACCCTGAGCAAGATGGTGCTTTCACCGAGCTGATTGGGCTGCTTACGTCCCCGCCAATTCTCACTCACTTTGATGCATCAGCTCCAACAGAAGTCCGTACCGATGCCAGTGGCCACGGTATTGGCGCTATCTTGGCACAGCAACAACAAGGGCGAGAACGTGTTATTGCCTACGCCAGCCGCCTTCTTTCCTCTGCGGAGAGCAATTATTCTGTCACCGAACGCGAGTGTCTGGCTCTCGTTTGGGCAGTGGGTAAATTCCGCCCCTATTTGTACGGCCGCCAATTCACAGTCATCACTGATCACCACGCTCTGTGTTGGCTTTCGTCCCTCAAAGATCCTTCAGGCCGCTTTGGCCACTGGGCTCTGCCCCTTCAAGAATACAACTATTCAGTTGTATACAAGACCGGCCGGTTACATCAAGATGCGGACTGCTTGTCGCGCCGTCCTGTCGACCCTCCTGACGTTTCTGCGGCCGGCATACCTGTCACCGTTCTCTCTCTGGCTGCTTTTCGCGACATTGGAGCCGAACAACGTCGGGACACCTCCTTGCAACACCTTATTCAACGGCTCACTTCAACGACGCCCGATCCTTCTGTTCGCATGTTTGAACTTCAAGATGGTATATTGTATACCGCTCTGCGCCCGGACGGCCCTGCCCGACTCTTCGTTGTGCCTGAGCATCTGCGTCAGACTGTTCTCGCCCAGCTTCAGGATGTACCGACTGCAGGTCACCTTGGTGTGTCACGGACTATATGACCGCGTTCGTCGGCGCTTCTTTTGGCCTCGTCAATACCGTGACGTCTGCCGTTATGTCGCTGCGTGTGATATTTGTCAATGACGCAAAAAGCCGACCACACTCCCTGCTGGTCGCCTTCAACCACTTGACGTACCGTCAGACCCGTTCTTCCGTGTAGGTGTTGACCTTTTAGGCCCTTTTCCTACGTCTGCTTCGGGAAACAAGTGGATTGCTGTAGCAACAGATTTCCGATTTCCCTTTCCGATTCCCCCGGTTTAGAGGGTAGCCAACCGGACATTATTCTGGTTAACCTCCCTGCCTTCGGCTTCTCTTTTTCCTTCTTCCTTTTCTTCTAAAACTGAAATGTTAAAAGTGCGAAACAACTTTCTACCCCGATATATACGAGAGCGATATGTGCAAGCTATGCAAGTCTGTTAGAGCCACCCTTCAACACATATTGTGGGGATGTGAAATATACCAAAATAAAATGGCAGTCTCCCCAGAAAATCTACGGGCGCGGTGGTCGGCCGTGCTGCTCAGCTCAGAACTCCAAGACCAACTTTGGGCCGTCCAGCGAGCCAAGAAAGCCACACGGGAGCAGCAGCTCCCAGTGGCCATCTAGGCGGCCCCAGGCCCGGGCCTCTCAATCGCCGGATTCCAAATAAAGTTATCACATCATCATCATTAAAAATCTGAAAATGATGTAATTTTCTTGGCGCGGCTGTGCACCGTACCTCCGGGATCGGCCCACGAAAGAGACCGCGTTTCTGCCAGAACGTTCGCCTTCGTGCATAGCGTTCGCCGCCAGCGTTTCCCGGTAAACATTACAGTTACATATGCTGCAGTTGCCAAGAAGCGTGAGAAACAGTCGGGGATCTTTGAATGCTATCGCGTTCCACTCTTAAATGCAAAGCTTAAGCGTCCCCCGACTTTTTATTCTTAATGACACCAGGAAATCGAGCGTGATGCCAGCAACGCTCAGAAATGTGATCGGGAGCGCACACAATGTTCTCGCACACCTTCTGTGATGTACCGTAGCGCTGAGGTGCTTCTTGTATAATGTAGAAGAATCCATTGCAGAGGCAGAAGTGCACGGCTCGGCACGTGCTTTTAACCTCATGAACTTGATTTGTGCCAAGAAAACCTGTCCATGCTTTCACACTTGCTTCGTAGGAAGCCTACTGCACTATCAATATGCCGGCTGTTTTAACTGCACCTAATAAAAATACTAACCAATATAAGTCTTGGTGAGATCATTTTATAATTGGAGTATTCATATTGGTAACTTCTAGATACGGATAAGTTGAGACGTTGAGTGCGTAATTAATGAAGCTACGTTAATTATATATACAAGTATTGATCTTAAATGGCTAAAGAATATAAGTAGTTTGGAGGCCGTCCTCGAGATTATCTAGCCGAGCGAAGACACTTTGATTAAACATGCTTTTGTAAGAGCTATGCGAACAAATATTCTCCAGTTAAATAGTCTCGGAAAGCGTAACTGACGCAGAAAAAGAAAGTCTGTAAAGTCAACCTGACCGCACATAGCCTTTTGCGATGTCAATAATATGGCTCCGTAAGCGTGTTCCTGGTGGCCAGTCCACTTTCGATTATATTAAAAGGAAGCTTTAGCTCGGGCCCAACTCCGATGCGGCCTATTCAAATACATGTAAAACGCAAAAACTCTTTTCTGAGATAACCCCTGACCAAGTTTAATGAAATTTGTTGTATTTGAGAGAGAAAGTTAAATTGTAGTGACTGTTCCAAGCGAAATTTCAATTTATGGCCTCAATTTTGTTAAAAAGATTTTCAAAAATTCGGAAGTTGGAAAAGAAATGAAGCACGAACTTTACAGATTAACTCTGCATCAAAAACAGATATCGCGGTTCTGTAAACGGCATCCACTAGATCATTGAAAGCGGACAAATTTTATATATGATTTGATATCTTGCGTGAATTTCTCACGTTGTGTACAAGAGTTCCGCAATAGCTGTATTTACTCATTACTAAATTTCTTGAGATTCATGTGTGATGTATCAATTTTATCCGCTTTATAGGTGCACTATTAGATGCAATTCACATATTTGTTACATCATTTTTCTTTGCTGAAAAATGATGTGACAAATATGTGAAGTTTACAGCGTTGTAAACTTGATAGTTTTGTTTTCTGAAGATTTCCAATTCTTGCCAATTATTAATAAAAAAATCGACGACCTAAATCGAAAATTGGAGACAAACAGTCACTAGACTTTAAATATTTCTGCAACAAACGCAACAAATGCAACAAAACTCGTCAAATTTGGTGCAGTGGTGGCCCAGCAAAACGAATTCTCCTTTTACATGGATTTAGAAAGGAGAACCCGAGCTAAAGCTTCCTCTTAACGCTGTTTATTCGAAGGCAAGCGGTTCGCTGTTTTAATATCAATATACTAGCGAACGTGTGCCGCCGAAAGGTTGCTTGGTCGTAGAAGCGACGCATGACGCAATGATGGCGCAGGTTTAGCGCGTCGCTGGCTCGAAGACAGTGAGCTGCCGGTAGCGGCTCACAGAGCCGCGCCGACTGTGACGGCGCCATCGTGACGAAATCTGGGGCGACGATAATGACGGCTCAAGCGTCTTTTTTTTTTTTTTTGCCTTGATTTTGGTTTCAGAAAGAGATAGTGCTATAAATGCAGGGTCATTCGATCTTGTCTCGTTGATTTAAATATGGGTTTAAATAAACTCTCTATCCCATTCAACCCGGAGAGTAGGCGTAAGCGGGGAAGTGCGCGCGCACGCGCACACACACACACACACACACACAGAGAGAGAGAGAGAGAGAGAGAGAGAGAGAGAGATACGACACATATTTGCCCGCATTCGCATTTATTCGCGTCCACGCGTGCACACACGCACAAAAATGTACGCACGCAGGCATACGGAACTGCACGCACACACAAACGCGCTTATGCTCGCACACGCATACACGCACCCGTGCGCACGTAGATTAAAATACGGAGACACAAACACGCGCGCACACGCAAATACAAGTACACACGCACGCACGCTCACCGCGTGTACACGCATATACACTCCCTCTCCTTCCCTACTGCCTCGCAGAAACATGCGCGTGCAAACAGACTGAATGGTACTCGTTCTGCAATCACCATTCGAACTCCAGCTGTAACAAATTGTTTTACGGTTTAAATTTGGCGCTTCTTCAAGTCAATGTGCCCCCTGCCCATAAGGTACAATATCATTTGTCGTGTGACATAACCGTCCATCCATCCCCGACCAAAACACTGCTTTAACGCACCCCTAATGTTCCGACTAAGTGTCATAAATGCATATGTTGTTACAAAAGAGTATACCCTCTTGGCGCAGACAGTTGAAACTTGTTGATACTCGCCTATTATAATAAAATGGTTTAAAATTTTACCCATTCAGTTACGCATGTGAATCACACACAGGATGGTCAAGGTGCAATGTCCAGAATTCCTGGGTATGTCCATGCATGCTTGTTGTTATGTTGTCCAAGGAATAAATTGTGATCATAAAAGCAACCCATTCCTACGTTTCAAGAAGTATTTGAAGAGCCCTCCCTAAAGAAACCGTAACTGAAACCAAATGATGGGTTTTGTGTTTCGGCCATCTGGTGGAAGACCGCCGACCTCAGTTCAACGGCATCGATCCGCTGTCAGCACGACGCGGAACGATAGGTGCTAGCGGTTAAAAGACTCGACCACTGCTTCTGACGTTCCCGCAAGCGATACGCTTGTGTTTTTATAGATACCACGTGAACTTACACGACTGTGTCAAAAATTGCTTTTGGAAACAGTGTTTTACGCCATCTGTAGAGAAACAGGATCGCCACCAGTCGAATGCTGAGTCTTCGGACTACGTACGCTGCAGTGACTTTTACGATAGACGCCGTAGTTTTATCACAGCTAGTTTATTTCTTGAAAATCGAGTACAAATTTTCGTCGTTTCTATAGGCTTCCATTGCTGAATCTTTAACCGCCCTGGGAACAGAATTCTTGCTTGCCACAGCGTGAACACTTAATTGCCGCAGGTAGGGAACGATCCCCACCCTGAGCAGCCACCATAGTAGCATGCGCGCATCATGCGCGGGTTTATTGACCAGTTGCCTTCACCCCAAAAGATCACGTACTCATGATGCCTGTGGCAGAAAGGATGTTCCACATCCGCCACTAAGGTTTGTGAGTGGTGGTGCTGGCTAACACTCCCAAGATTCTACTAGAAAACATTAATGCCGAAGTAAGTGGATGGGGAAATAGCGCCGCGGTAGCTCACTTGGTTTGAGCATCGCACGCCGGTGCGGGGATTTCGGCCTCCAATTCTTTGCCTAAATATATTGCTCATGCCTTCGTCTTCTTCCACAGCTAGCTGCGATACGGCTCTTCATGCTAGCGTGCCTAATTCTTTATTTCAATTAGTAAGCACAAGTAATTTCCCCTGTGTTGTCCTTGGTGTCTTTGTTTGTTGGTTTCTTACGATATGATTTATAAATATCGGGGCCCTCAGTTAACCCCCTTTCTCGTTCATACCATGAGTTTGCAATTCTGTGAATGAGCTGGCAGTGTTATGTTGTTTGGGTTAGTTGCGTACGGTTTCAAAGATGCGACGGCACGAAGCCGCGAGTGACAAGACTCCATTTCTTCAGCACAACTGTGGCGGCCACGACTGGCCTAGCCTTTATTAACAATGTCGGATTTGTAGGGGGCGCCAGGAGATACATAACAGGCAGCTTCCGACCTGTGCAAAGCATCTAAAACAAGGACACCATGGTTTACACTACGCCTGGCCACAGAATGCATAAGCAAAACGCAAACACTGAACTGCAGCAACATAAAGAGCATAACATTGCATATGAATTACATACCGAACACATGTGGATTCGTGTGTGACCTTGTAGCTTCAGCAATAGACGTGAATACTGGCCTATATGGGGGGGGGGGGGGGAATGAACCTTTAATGTAGAACCAGCACTTTATAATGGCCGAGCAAAAAAACCTCCCATGAGGGGACGTCGAGGGCTTCCCTCGCCGCCGCCTCACGGGCGTGCTGGGTCACCCAGGTTTGGTTGTCAAGGGCGGAGCTCCGCAGAGCCTCATGCAACCTCGATGAGAGGGTCGTGGTGTTAATGTGTGTGTACTGCGCTGGGTGCTCCCACAGCATATGCGGAAGCGTAGCCGGGTGAATGCCACAGCACCGGCAGTTGGGGGTAGTGTAAACGTCTGGGAATAGAAGGTGGAAGTGGGCAGGTGAAAAAAAATTAAATTATGGGGTTTTACGTGCCAAAAGCACTTCCTGATTATGAGGCATGCCGTAGTGGAGGACTCCAGAAATTTCGACCACCTGGGGTTCTTTAATGTGCACCTAAATCTATGTATTACACGGGTGCTTTCGCATTTTGCCCCCATCGAAATGCGGCCGCCGTGGCCGGGATTCGAACCCGCGACCTCATGCGCAGCAGCCTAACACCATAGCCACTGAGCAACCGCGGCGGGTAGCGGGCAGGCGAAGGGTACGTGTTTGTTTGTAGCAGACGCAGGGTGGTAGCCTGCACTCGGCTGAACTTCGGGAGAGGTGGGGGGGAAGGTTCGGCGACTGAGGTAAAAGGCCTTAACGAGATCGTTATAAATGGTCAGATCGTCCCTGGTGTCCAACTCAACTCCAGTGACTCCGGCGCGGTTGATTAGGCCTCGTGCAATGGAGTGGGTGACCTCGTTGTGATTGGGGAGGTGTGGGTGGTCAGGGCCTGCATAAGCCAGGATCCATGTCAGGGAGATCATGCTGTCTTTAAAGTGTGGTGCCTGGCAGAGGATGCGAACAGCTTGGGGAGAAATACGGCCTTTGCTGAAGTTAGTGACGGCTGAGCGAGAGTCAAACACGATGGTGTAACAAGTGGGATCTACAGTGGCCAGGGTGATGGCCACTTCTTCAGCCATCTCAGCAGTGGGGGTAGTGACACTGGAGGCGTGGTGTAGGACTCCATCGGGCATGGCGACGGCCACAAATCGTGTGCCATGGGAATATTGGGCTGCATCAACAAATGTGACGTGAGCAAGGGCTTTTATGATAGCTCCGGCCCGAGCTTCGCTCCTGGCCCTGTTCAGGGTGCATGTCTCTACGGATAGGGTCAGCGTACATCCAGCTACAGATGTCAGTCGGGATCGGTTATTTGGGGCTCTGTTGCTGATGGTAGGTGAAGCCAAGTGTGGATAGAATAAAGCGTCCCGTTTCAGTAAGGGTGAGCCGTTCAAGCTGAGAGCGTTGCTGGGCTTCAGTGAGTTCGGCAAGGGTGTTGTGAACTCCCAGTTGGTTGAAGAATAATAATATAATATTTGGGGTTTTACGTGCCAAAACCACTTTCTGATTATGAGGCACGCCGTAGTGGAGGACTCCGGAAATTTTGACCACCTGGGGTTCTTTAACGTGCACCTAAATCTAAGCACACGGGTGTTTTCGCATTTCGCCCCCATCGAAATGCGGCCGCCGTGGCCGGGATTCGATCCCGCGACCTCGTGCTCAGCAGCCCAACACCATAGCCACTGAGCAACCACGGCGGGTAGTTGGTTGAAGAGTTCAGTGCTGGTGTAATGCGGGAGGCAAAGTGCTTGCTTGTAGACTCCTCGTATGAGGGTGTCGAGCTTGTTTTGCTCAGCCCAGTACCAGTTGAAGTACCCAGCAACATAGGTAATGTGACATATGACAAAGGACTGCACGAGGCGGAGAAGGCTTTCTTCTTTGAGTCCCCCTTGTCGGTTAGAGATACGTTTAAGAAGGCGTAGGGTGTTTTGAGATTGGGCGCAGATCTTGTTGAGAGCCAAGGCGTTGGTGCCGTTGGTAGAGATGTTGAGACCGAGGACCCGGATACTAAGGACGTGTGGGATAGGACTGCCATCTTGAAGGCGCAGGGTGATGGCGTCACAGGGTCGGTGATCAGTTTGGTGTTTGGGAGGGCGGCTCCACAGAATGGGCTTGTAGAGAAGAAGCTCCGATTTAGCCAGTGAACAGCACAGTCCGGTTCCTTGGAGATAGGCTTCAACCGTGTCGATCGCCGTTTGGAGGGCTGACTCCATTTGACCATCACTGCCTCGGTATGCCCAGATGGTGATGTCGTCGGCGTAGATGGTATGGTTGATAATGTCGACTCGTAGTTGCTGGGCAAGGCCAATCATGACTAAGTTAAATAGCATGGGAGAGATAACTGAACCTTGCGGGATGCCTTTGCTGCCAAAGGGAAGCTGGTCTGATCGTAAATCCCCGGCCGAGAGGGTGGCCATGCGATTGCAGAGGAAGTCACGGATGTAATTGTAGGCTCGCTCTCCCAGGTGGAGGTGGGAGACCTGGTCAAGGATAGCTGCATGAGAGAAATGCTGTCAAAGGCTTGAGCGAAGTTGAGTCCTAGGATGGCTTTTATGTTACGGGAACGGTCATTTAGCACTTGATATTTGAGCTGCAACATAGCGTGTTGAGTTGAAAGGTCAGGGTGAAATCCAATGATGGTGTGGGGATAGAGAAAGTTGTCTTCGAGGCGACTGTTGATGTGCGTTAAGAAGGCATTTCCATCACCTTGTCTACACATGAAGTGATTGAGATGGGCCTTAGGTTGTTGAGGCTAGATGGTTTGCCAGGCTTTGGGATTAGGATAACGTTGGCAGGAGGGCGCCATTGCACCAGCAATCGTTGATGTAGTCAGTCAGATACGACACGGACTCGTCATCAAGATTGCGAAGGGTTTTGTTAGTGGCCCCGTCTGGGCCAGGAGCAGAACGACCGTTAAGATGGCGAAGAACAGCATGTATTTCAGATACGCTTAAATCAATGTCTAGTGTAGGGTTGGGATTACCAATGTAATTGCTGTGTGGACTGACTTGTCTCCTGGAGATATATCTGGTGCAGAGGCAGTCAAGCACCTGTTGTGGACCTTGCTTAAGGGTCTCCGTATAAAGGAGTTTGCAGCCAATCCTGTTGGGTGGTGGTATTGTCAAGCAGATGTTTGAGGAGTTTCCACGAGGATAAGCGATGAAGTTGTCCATTCACCGTGTGACACAGCTCAGTCCATTGTTGCCGGCTGAGGGTTTGACAATGCTCCTCGGTGGCTGTATTGAGTTTAGAGATCTTACTTCTGAGGCGACGGTTTAGACGCTGCTCTGTCCATCGAGCTAGGATGGAGGCCTTAGCCTCCAGATGGGCGAGGCGGCTATCCATGCGTTCAACTGGGGCATCTGTAGTTACCACCCGAGTGGCCTTTTGAATGTCAGTGCGTAGCGCTTGCATCCAGGTAATAATGTCAGCAATGCCTTCTGCTGAGGTAGCATTAATGCGTATCTTACGAAAAACATCCCAGTCGGTAATGGTGAATTCTTTAGTGGGGGCAGGGGCGGCAGTGAGTTGGGGTAAATACATAGGATATAATGGTCGCTGTCCAGGTCTTGCTGGATATTGGTCCAGTGTGCATATGTTTTATGAAGGTGAGGTCGGGGGTGGAGTCCCGGGTACTGGAGGTACCGAGGCATGTGGGAAAAGAGGAATCCGTGATAAGCGTGAGGCCCAAGTCATGGTAATCTTGCCAGTTAACTGCATGCACGACATACAAAGCATTGTGTAGTGTCTTGTTATGTTTTGCATTGATATTCATTCAAAAAAATTCTCCGTAGTCTGTAAGTGGTCTCAAATTTTCTACAAAAGATGTAGAAGCTGGGAGCAGGGTGGGGGGGGGGTTAAAATGATATAAGTGTCCACATAGTGGGCTCTCCCTTTCGACTGTTGCTGAAGAACTGATGAGCTGGGCTGGGGTACAAGCAAGAAGGAGACAGGCAGGGGGCGTCTGCCTCTTTTTTGCTTGTACCCCAGCCCAGCCGATCACACATTTCAGCAGCCACCAAAATGTTCTATACAGTGCAGCTAAAACCAAAAGAGGCCGCTGGGTATGCTCCACCTAAACACAGAATGGAAAAAAAGAAAACCGTGTGGCTAGTGAGACAACCATGGAAGCGGCAGGAGAATTAGCTTTACCTAGTCTTTTAAAGTTGCATTATGAACATTGTGTACCAGTTTGCTAACAACTTCATAGTGTGAAATTCTTACGTTGGAGTAGGCATTTTAAAAGTCCAGCTTAGGAACCTTGAAAGAAACATAATATATGGTACTGTAATTTGCTGAGCCTATGAATGAATTTCATCCTCATGGTGTAGGCGTAATGGAAAGTTAGGTCAAGATAACTGTATTGTTTGTTTTTTACATATACATTTTATGTCCTTTTTCCCTCTGTTCTTTTTATATATAACACCTTGCACCAGGCAATAAAATTTCAGTTGGCGGTAAGCACTTGTCCTCGTTTTTCTTGCGTCACTTGTCCCTACTTCGGGCTGTACCACACAATCCAAAAGTGTACAACGTGTGTGAGTGTGACATGGTTTAATTGCTAACACAGCGTAAATGATAAAACAATTTAGCGTGGACCACTATGCTGGTCCGTATGCTTGGCATTTGTGCAGCAGGCACTGCATACCTAACAGCGACCTAACTAGAGTAGAATGCAGCAATTACAATTTCTTGCAGCACGTGTGCATGAGTCGATCCTAGACATAGGCAAATAAACAGCTGAAAAATCTGAACAGCAGTGGCATTCTCAACTTTCTATGAAGCTATAAATAAAGTGAAATCACCACGTAGACAGTCATATAACTTATAGTGTTAAGCTTAATTCCATCAAGCTAAACTTAGAAAGTCAGAGATGAAAACAGAGCCACAATAGTGAAAAACATACCGACCTGTGAACTTGGTTGTTAAGCATCCATGATTGACAAAGAACAGCCCCAGAAATCTGAAGTAAAAGAGTGGTTACTATAAAGCATTTGAGTTGCTTCAGGCGGGCTATCTGTACAGTACGGAAGTTGGCAAGACGACTCTGCCAAGGTCAGCTCATACCTGCCTAAAGGAAAAAAAAAAGATGAGAAACTAAACGTATAATGGTTTCCAGCAAGTACGGACGCAAGCACAAGTAAGTAGAAACGGACAGGACAATGCATGCGCATGCGTGGCGGAGATTTGGCGGAGATGCTTGGCGGAGATTTTTTCCATACGCATGCATGGCGGAGCTTTGTGGAATGTTATCGCAATAAACTTCAGTTTTAAGTCCAGCGTTGTCCTGTCCGTTTCTACAATTACTTGTGCTCGCGTCCGTACTTGCTGGAAACCATTACACGTTCACCATGCACCAACTGGCCCAGCAAACTACTCTATTTATTAGAAACTAAATTTTCATTCTACACCCGTATACAAGATTTGCGGTTCACATAGCAGAGTTGGAAGTAACTCACTCGAGAAGCAATTTTTACAAAATCTTTGAAATTTCAATGCACAATTTTAATAGCATGCTGACAACCTCCCCTTGTCTATTATGGATAGTGGGCGAGGTGATGTCGATGCCCTTGGTTGGACATATTCATCACTTTCACCATAGTCTGTGCTGCCATTCTCTTCGTCTTCTCCAAAATCCATCACATTTCGCCGCCTCCTCTTGCCCTGTCCCAATTCTCTTCCACTGTTAGTGTCAGATGAGTACTGGAGGGAATTAAGCTTGTCTTGCGCCCTCTCATATAGGTGTCTGGGGGGGGTTACAACACAAGAATTGAGAAAGTAAAAGGCAACCTTACCAGCCCAGTGTTTGACGATGGAGTCTGCATTTCAATCTAGGAGCCTGTTGGCTTAGTGCCTTGCATCCTTAGTTTTCGTCGTTTTCCAGGGGTTTTTTTTTTTCTTTCTATTGGCCAAAATGTAGAGTGGTGGTCTTCTTTCAGCCTTGATGTGTGAATGATGGCCAAGCTGTCCTCCTCTTCAGGGAATGACACCACGACAAAGGGGTCACCTAATAACAAGCTATCATTTCAGTTATCAAAATCACCAGAACACTTTTCTTAGTCGTATAACGTGAAGCCAGAAAGGTTCCTAGAGTTCATAATGTTGGCGTGTCAAGCTAAACATGCACAGACACACTCAAACACACACAAAAAAAAGAACTGAAGCAGAGATGTTCTGAACAGCACAGTCACTTTTGGTGCACAAACGGAAAGGCTGCAAGTTTTCTGCCAACTGGAAGCATCACACGTTTCATTTTTATTTGTGAAATGGGCCAGAACTGCAGATCAGAAGCTTCGGATGCCAGATGTATATTTAAGAGTGGGGAACTACATGAGTACATGTAAAGCTCTTCCAACTTTTATATTTTCTGCCAATTATTTAAATTATGGGGTTTTACGTGCCAAAACCACTTTCTGATTATGAGGCATGCCGTAGAGGAGGGCTCCGGAAATTTCGACCACCTGGGGTTCTTTAACGTTCACCTAAATCTAAGTACACGGGTGTTTTCGCATTTCGCCCCCATCGAAATGAGGCCGCCGTGGCCGGGATTCGATCCCGCGACCTCGTGCTCAGCAGCCCAACACCATAGCCACTGAGCAACCACGGCGGGTGTGCCAATTATTACAGGCTGACAATCTACAGAGTGCAATATTCTCAATCTTTACAATTGTGCCATCATCGCACGGATGCTTGTAGACATTTTTTTGCCTGGTTTGATGGCAACGGAATCAAATTCAAGGGCTTTGTACTGTGGCCCAACACATCCAGAGGGCAAAGATCCCTCTGGGTGTTCCTTTCAGCTTTGCACATTCTGCATCTATGAAAATGACATCCCAGCTGGATGGCAGTCAGGCTGAGCTACAATGTGAAGGCCTACTGAAAGAATGTTCTTCAAGAATATGGTTGTGTAGCTGCTCCAGTGGCCTTTTGGGTTTTCGTACAACTTCTTTAGCCTACAGATGTAGTTCTCAAATGGGAATGCACTGTAGTTATTAAAGTTTACGGAGGGTTGGAAATCATCTGCTGCATGAATAATCACATGAATGTTGTGTGACACATGCTAACCAAACAATGTGATGTCTATCTCAACAAAATGCCTCAGAAGCTTTCTTAGGTACTCCAAGTACTGGCCGCAATACTGCAGGCTACAAAGCAGGTTGACAGCCTAGTGCAATGTAATAAAGTTGTGCACTAGGCGCAGTGCAATGTGCGACTTTAAGTGAACAGGCCCTATTATTGCAACTCGGTGTCGAGAACAAGAGACAGACTCTTGGAGGAGACGAAAAGCTTTATACAATATGTACAGATATAGCCAAAAATAGTGTGCAAGTAGAGGCCAGAGCACACCAGACCGACGGGGCGGCTGGTAGTGACTTTCTGTCTTAACAATGGGTCAATTCTGCCTTAAATCCTTTTGGCGACCCATTGTCGGCAGAGACAAGGCAGGGCAGGTGGTGACATCACCAAACGCATTCCGCCTTCATTGCAGCAGCAGTCTTCATGTGGCACACATTCCTTAGTTCGACCCACAGTAACGGGTTGGCACTTTTATGGAACTTTGAAGGTTCATACCTATAGTTGGGCGAGTTGGCTTGACATGACGATGTCAAGGTGGTCAGTGGGTGTTTGAAGCTCAGCACAAGGGCAGTCACTTTAGAAGAACGAATGGGGAGGGGGGAGCTCCCGTTGCCTTGATGATAGGCCCGCAATGTGGCACAACACTATGTACAACAGAAACATGCGAAATTCTGTGGCCTTCCACTTACCAAAACCTGACAAGCTTCGTGGCTTCCCGGACTTCGTACAAAGTGCTTAATTTCTGAATTTACTTATTTATTATTTATTTATTACATACTGCAGACCAATCTGGTCCAAGCAGGACGGGCAATACAATTTACAGAATATCTGTTTTACACAAAAGGAGAACAACAACAAGAAAAGAAACATGATAGTACCAGAGGAAATAATACAAAAAGACATAATCATCGAGTCATATAGTGTGTCATAAGGTTCTGTTAGGCTATTCCAGTCAGACACAGAACGCGGAAAAAAGGAAAAAGGAAAAGGAAGCTTCTCTTCTTTACGCAGTTTCTTGGCCTTCTGATACAACCATATGACAACTGCCGGGATGTCATTGCGATCACCGCCTTTCCACATGACTGCGACGCCCCACCACGACACGTGCATCAAAATCCGATATGGGTTTTGTTATGTTGCTGCGTGGGTCGTATCGCGAGGCACCATCGCGACAAGGCGTATCGGCAATAACCTTTTATTGCCGTCACGAAACAAACACAGAACCACAGAACAGTGGGAACTTGATAACTGCTACAATATATACATTCTTGAGGCCGGGAGAGGGCGCTCTTCAACACAGGGGTTAACTGATGCAGATACGTCATCCGCTGAACTCAGCGGCCAGAATCAGTACACAACACTCCTTCCCCCTTAGTTGGTACTCAACAGTCAGCCAATGCCAGCACAAAGTCCCAAAGATGTTGTGGTGTCTTCCGGGAACGCTGCGAACGGCGTGGGCCCGGCAATTCTACACTTTGCTCTGTTGGTGCTGGCTGAGGTGCTGCTATGTCGTCCGAAGGAAGCATGACTGTTGGTTGCGCCTCGGGAGGTAGCATGGCTGTCGGGTGCTCCTCGGTTTCCCTGGGATCTGGTGTCTTGCTGCTGCTCATTCCGCCAGGTGAAGGGCTTGACGAAGGCTGAACCTCAGGCTGTCCTTCAGGTACAGTTTCGGCTAACCTCATGGGAATGCTGCTCCGCCGACGAAGCTGGTCCACGTGCCGGCGACACACACGACCATCCGGAAGAGCAACCTCATAAGAGATCGGGCCAGTTGCTCTGGAAATCACAGCAGATACCCATGGTGGGCCCTGGCCGTAGTTACGTGCAAATACAGGGTCGTCGGGCTGGAATATGCGTGGTGTCGGCAGAACTTCTGCCAACCGGGAGGACTTGTCAGGGGCCCGGTCTGGATGCAGCCGATCCAGCATGGTAGACAGTCGGCGGCCCATCAACAACTCGCACGGGGCGCGCCCCGTGACTGTGTGCGGAGTTACATGCTGCTGTAGAGTGAAGTCTACCAAGCGCTTTGCCCAGCTTCCTCGGATTATTCGAGCTAATGCCTCTTTGGTGGTCCGTACCATCCTTTCGGCCTGCCCGTTCGTGGATGGATGGAACGGTGCAGATGTCACTTGGCGGATGAGGTTGGCATCCAGGAACCCTCGAAATTCTGTGGATGTGAATTGCGGGCCGTTGTCTGAAACAAGGGTATCTGGCAGGCCATGAGTTGCGAACAATCTTTGTAAGGTAGTGATTACAGCACTCGATGTCATTGACGACATTAGTATGACCTCCAGCCATTTGGAATAAGAGTCCACCACAATCAAGAAGGTCTGTCCTTGGAAGGGACCAGCGAAATCAATGTGCAGGCGTGACCATGGTGTCCGGGTAGTCTCCCATGGGTGCACAGGTGCCCGAGGCATCTCGGGCCGTGTTTCCTGGCAAGGAAAACATCGCCGGACCCATTCCTCAATGGCCGCATCCATGCCGGGCCACCATACATAACTGCGGGCAAGCGCTTTCATTCTGACGATGCCAGGGTGTCCGACATGCAGAGCTTCGAGGACCCGGAAACGCAACTTCTGTGGAATCACCACACGGTCACCCCACAGTAAGCATCCCTTGTGGGCGGACAGTTCATGTTGCCTGGACATGAAAGGTGTGAACTCGGAACTCGGAGCGCACCTTGGCCACCCCTTCCACACCCAGTTGAGGACACGGGAGAGGATAGCATCCTTGGCGGAGTACTTAGCTACATCGTCTGCATGGACTGGAGATTCTGGAAGTACGTCCAGAAGCATGACGACCTCTGCTGGCGAAGGGTCATCCTGGCACTGTTCCGCTTGAGGCAGTCTGCTGAGACCATCTGCGTGGCCTAACTGTTTTCCTGGTCGGTGGTGGAGAGTATGCTGGTACCCATTAAGAAAAATGGACCAACGCAACATTCGTGGTGAAAGCATCTGTGGCGTTTGCCGGTCTGATGTGAAGAGCCCCAGGAGCGGCTTGTGGTCTGTATGGATCTCAAATGGGCGGCCGAATACGTAGTCATGGAACTTCTTTACTCCGGCAACCACAGCGAGTGCCTCCTTATCAATCTGGGCGTAATTACGCTCCGTAGAGGACAAGGTTCTTGAATAAAAAGCGATTGGTGCTTCCGTGTCATCCGGCATTCTGTGACTCAACACTGCTCCTATTCCGTACGGGGACGCATCGCATGCAAGGATCACCGGCTTCTTCTCGTCGAAGTGTGTGAGCACCTGGTTGGATGCCAGTAGCTTCTTCACATTGTCGAACGCAGTTTGTTGTAGGTTTCCCCACAGCCAGGGGACCTTCTTGTCCAACAAACGGTGCAGGGGTTCAGCGACAGTGGCCTTGTGTGGAAGGAATGCATGATAGAAATTGAGAAGACCCAGGAAGGCCTGCAGCTCGGCTCTGTTCAACGGCCGCGGTGCATTAAGGATGGCTTGCGTCTTGGCCAGTGTGGGGTGGATTCCCTCAGCATCGACTCGGAAACCCAAAAATTCCACTTGAGTCACTCCTAGCTGGCATTTCTCCTTCTTGACCTTAAGCCCTGCATCTTGGAACCGCTGAAGGACCTCTCGAAGGCGACTAAGTAGTTCTTGGTGCGATGCACCTGAAATGAGGACATCATCAAAATATGGAATGACGCCTGGTAGTCCGCGCAATAGGTTCTCCATTAAACTCTGAAAGATGCCAGGTGCGACGCTGACACCGAACTGTAATCGTCGAACGCGGAAAGCACCCCGATGCGTCACAATGGTCTGCGCCTCTGCAGATTCATCAGTCACTAGGAGCTGTTGGTAGGCCTGTGCTAAGTCTAGCTTCGCAAAGACAGTTCCACCAGATAGGGATGCCAGCAGGTGGTTGACAGCTGGTACCGGATACGAGTGCTGCTGCAAGGCTTTGTTGATGGTGCACTTGTAGTCTGCACAGATGCGGACGTCCCCATTTGCCTTCAGTGGCGTAACAATAGGGGTTTCCCAACGAGCGTGGTCAACCGGCTCTAGGATTCCTTGTGTTATCAGCTTGTCCAGTTCGGCGTCGATTTTCGGTCGCAGTGCGAAAGGAACCCTTCTTGCTTTCAGGCGGATAGGCACAACCTCAGGGTCAAGTGCAAACTGAACGGGCGGTCCCTTGTAGCAGCCCAGCGTCCCGTCGAACACAGAGGCAAAATCCCGGAATATGCTATCAAGTGAGGATGGTTGCTGATCGATGCGTTGCACTCCCGTGATATTGATACCGAGTGCCGGAAACCAATCCAGCCCGAGAAGACTTGGGCGCTCGCCCTTGACAATGACCAGGCGCAATGGGCCGTCAAAATCTTTGAACTGCACTCGGACGGTACCAACTCCTCGTACAGCGATACGGTTTGCTTGATAGTCCCTCATGACAACATCAAGTGGCTGTAGGTTTCTGACACGCCCCTTTGGAAAAATGCGTCTGGCTGTGGCGTCGGAGATAATGGAAAAAGTTGATCCCGAATCCACCTCCATCTGACACTGTGTGCCTTCGATTTTTACACTCACATGTATCTTCCTCTTGGCGGGTTTAGACACTTCGTTGATAGCAGTAACTGCCAAGTCGTCGCAGTATGAAATGTTTGTGCGAGGAGCGGTCTTGAATTGTTGCATCCGGGCTTGATCTTTGGCATTTCGACGTGGGCAAAGCTGCCTCCGGGACCGGCAGACCTTAGCAATATGACCGGTTTTTCCACATTCCCTGCACTGGGCACCACGGAACCGACACAGGCGGCGTTCGTGCGAGCCTCCACAGCTGGCGCAGGGGCCGCCCACCAATCTCTCGGTGTCCCGTCGCTGAGTGAGGCTCGCACGCAACCGAAGAACATCCTCGGCGGTGTCTTGCTCGCCATCATCGCCCGTCGTCGTCCCTTGATGCACGGGCTCGAAACGTGGCGCATTGGTGGTTTGAAACGAGGCTAGGCTGGCTTCCCGGGCAATGGCCTCAGCGGCGACTGCTTCCTCGACAGCACTAGTGAAAGACACCTCTTTTTTCGCCAGTAGTCGCCGCTTCACCGTGTCGTTCTGCAGTCCGAACACGAATCGATCCCGTAGCACGGTGTCGAGGTCGTTGAAGTTGCAGTGCTGTGCCGTCGTTCGAAGAGCAGCGAGGTAGGCGGCGGCAGACTCACTTGGTGCCTGGTCGCGGCGATGGAATTCATATCGTCTGGCAAGCTCCGGTGGTTTCGGCGCTAGGTGGTCACGCAGAACGGCGAGGATTGTTTCGAACGGTGTATCCTTCAGCTGGGCCGGTGCTACGAGCGCCCTGGCTAATTGAAAAGTGGCGGGACCGCAGCGGCTGAGGAATATCGATCTCTTCTTGCTGGCGTCCGTAACGTCCTGCGCCTCGAGGAAGAACTGGAAACGTTCTGCATAGTCCTCCCATTCTTCAGGGTGGGTGATGTCGAAAGGCTCGAGCCCCTCCGTTGTGGTGGCCGTCATTGTGAACGAGTACGGACAGGAGCTAGCTTCCTATTGCGGCGGTCTCATTCAATCCCATCCTCGTCGCCAGTGTTATGTTGCTGCGTGGGTCGTATCGCGAGGCACCATCGCGACAAGGCGTATCGGCAATAACCTTTTATTGCCGTCACGAAACAAACACAGAACCACAGAACAGTGGGAACTAGGCCGGGAGAGGGCGCTCTTCAACACAGGGGTTTCGGAAAGAAAGGGAGGGGGAGTCGGAATGCTCATCCATCAGGGAGCCAAATGGAAAAGAGTAAATTCACAATGTCAAGAGCATCTTTGGTTATCAGGTACAATGAGTGGGAAAGAAACTTGGCTTGGAGTTACGTATTTGTGGACCGGAATAAATTGCACAGAGAAGAATAAAGAATTAGTAGAATGCATAAGCGCTGATATTAGGGGTTTCGGGAATGGTGCTGAGATAGTCCTATTAGGTGACATGAATGCCCACATAGAGGATTTAGACGGCTATACCGACAATAACGGGAAGTTAATGCTAGACCTTTGCGAGCAACATAACCTCGTGATTGTGAATACAGGGCCTAAGTGTGAAGGACAGATCACGTGGGAAGTGGGAAACCGGCAATCGACCATTGATTACTGTCTGATGACAGAAGGAATTCAGGATAAGTTGAGAGAAATGGTCATCGATGAGGAAGGGTTTAGCAGCATAGGGAGTGACCATAAACGCATCATTTTGAAAATGGGATATGTAGTTGGGAAAGAGAGCAACGAAAGCAAAATGGCCAGCCCAAATTTGAACGCTGAACAAATAGCAAATATAGTCACTAGAGTGGAGGAAGAAATTGGCAAGTCGCCAAGTAAGGGGTGGGAATATGGTGAGCTTCTAAGTGTAGTAACGACAGAAATACGGAAAGAGAAACAACACGTTCATTGGAAAGGAAAAAAGAAACCGAAAAGCTGGTGGAACAAGGAGATACGAGAAGCGATCGCCGAAAGACAGAAAGCATCTCGAGAGCACAGGCAGGCAAAGAAGGCGCAGTTGCCACAGGATGAAGTAACCGGTAAATGGGAAATATACCGGGAGAAAAAGTCTATGGTTCAAATACTGGTGCAAGCAAAATTAAAAGGTGAAAGTGAGAGTTGGTTGTCAGAAATACGTGAGAAAAAGAAGGCCGCACCTAGAATATTTTGGAATCACATAAAATTATTAGGCAGAAAATCAACAACAATACAACAACATATCCTAGACGAAGATGAAAACAGACTGGAAGGAGAAGCAGCAATAAATTACATCCAAAAAGTAACAGCCGAATCTTTCCAAGGCAAGGACGAGGTTGTATTTGAAGAGAAAAAGAGCATGAAAGAGACCCAAGGGGGAAAGGAGCTAGTGCTTACAAATTTAAACTGGAAGAAAGCGGAAGAGAAAATACCTAAGCGCACAGCCACAGGGCTAGACGAGGTTCCCGTTAGGCTGATAAATGAACTGGGACCAAAAAGTAAGGAAGCTCTCGTGAAAGCAGTTGAAAAAACTTTAAAAGATAGACGAATACCAGACAGTTGGCGACAAAGTAGAATGAATTTAATTTATAAAGGTAAGGGGGAGAAAGACAGAATTCACTCGTATAGACCGTTGACCATTACATCGGTAATATACAGGCTAGCAATGCAGGCAATCAAATTAAAGCTTCAAGCATGGGCAGAAAATAATGACATTTTGGGAGAGCTTCAGAATGGCTTTAGAATAGGTAGGCGTTTGGATGATAACTTGTTTGTTCTTACTCAGTGTATTGAAATATCAAAAGCAGAAAGCAGACCGTTGTATGTGGCCTTTTTGGACATTACAGGAGCATACGACAACGTAGACCGCAGCATTTTGTGGGATATTCTGGAAGGGGAAGGCTTAGGTAACGATTGTATACAGCTTTTGAGAGAGATTTACCTAGAAAATACTGTTTGCGTTGAATGGGAAGGGATGAGGAGCGCGGAGAAAGTTCATATCAACAAGGGACTGAGGCAGGGGTGCCCTTTATCCCCGCTGCTGTTTATGATGTACATGGTGAGGATGGAGAGGGCGCTAGAAGGAAGTAATATCGGGTTTAATCTCTCATACAAACAGGCAGGTACAGTAATAGAGCAGCAACTCCCAGGTTTATTTTATGCAGACGACATTGTGTTGCTCGCAAACAACCAAAGTGATTTGCAACGTCTGGCTAATATTTGTGGACAGGAAGGCAACAATTTAGGTTTGAAATTTAGTGTTAGAAAATCAGGTGTTATTGTATTCAATGAAAACAGTGAACAGACAGTGGAGATACAGGGCCAAGAAATACCTCGGGTAACAGAATATAAATACCTTGGTATATGGATAAACGAAGGCAACGGATATATGGAAACACAGGAAAAAACCATAACAGTCAAGGGGAAGAGAAATGCAGCCATAATGAAGCACAGAGCGCTATGGGGATACAATAGGTACGAGGTCCTCCGAGGTATGTGGAAAGGGGTAATGGTTCCAGGACTTACTTTTGCAAATGCGGTTGTTTGCTTTAAATCAGGGGTACAATCAGGACTCGACGGGAACCAAAGGTCAGTTGGTCGCCTCGCATTGGGCGCTCACGGGAAGACTACAAATGAAGCTGTGCAAGGGGATATGGGCTGGACTAGTTTTGAAGTGAGGGAAGCTCGCAGTAAAATTGAGTATGAAGAACGGCTGAGGAATATGGAGGAAAGTAAATGGGCTGGGAGAGTGTTCAGGTATCTGTACAGGCAAAACATTGATTCACAGTGGAGGAAAAGAACTAGGAAGCTTACCAGCAAGTATGCGGCCTGTGGGGTGGGCAACACAGCAACAAAGAAGGTCAAGCGGAAAGTCAGAGAGGCTGAATTAATCTCATGGGTGGCGGCAATGGAAAAGAAACCTGCCATGAGTAACTACTTAAGGGGAAAAAACGAAATTAGGAAAGAAACCATTTATGATAACTCAAAGGGAAGCTCATTACTTTTCGAAGCGAGATCGGGATGCCTTAGAACACGCACGTATAAAGCGAGATATAAGAAGGAAGAAGAAGCATGTGCTTGCTGCGGTAAAGCTAGGGAAACGACGGAGCATATTTTATTAGAATGTGAAGACATCTATCCAGCGGTCGATTTAGGCACCACTGGCCTCCTTGAAGCCCTTGGGTTCAGCGGGAGCAGTGGAAAAGCAAACAGGTCCGCAATAGACATCAGTAAGAGGCGATTGGAGGATTGGTGGAAGAAAAGTAGGGAAACGACAAAGGACGGAGACGTACAAAAGCACAGTTCGCAATAGGGTATCAGAAAATTTGGACGTGGTAGTTCATAGTGTGTTTTTTTGTTCTCATGGGTTAACCTAGGTAGGATATTAGGCAGCATAGTAGCAAGAGCTTGGTGGCGCAAGCCACCGCCCCGTTCCAAAGGGGACGCTCATAACATCCATCCATCCATCCATCCGTTTCAACACAGGGCGGCAGAAGAAAGGAAAAGTGGGCAGAGATTGAGGAGCAGTTACATAGAGAACAAATAGGGGTGTATGCGGTTACAGAAACGCACCTTAGAGACTCAGAAGAGCCGCCAGTTATTGAGAATTATGTATGGGAAGGGTGCAACAGAACTAAGTCGGAAAGAAAGGGAGGGGGAGTCGGAATGCTCATCCATCAGGGAGCCAAATGGAAAAGAGTAAATTCACAATGTCAAGAGCATCTTTGGTTATCAGGTACAATGAGTGGGAAAGAAACTTGGCTTGGAGTTACGTATTTGTGGACCGGAATAAATTGCACAGAGAAGAATAAAGAGTTAGTGGAATGCATAAGCGCTGATATTAGGGGTTTCGGGAATGGTGCTGAGATAGTCCTATTAGGTGACATGAATGCCCACATACAGGATTTAGATGGCTATACCGACAATAACGGGAAGTCAATGCTAGACCTTTGCGAGCAACATAACCTCGTGATCGTGAATACAGGGCCAAAGTGTGAAGGACAGATCACGTGGGAAGTGGGAAACCGGCAATCGACCATTGATTACTGTCTGATGACAGAAGGAATTCATGATAAGTTGAGAGAAATGGTCATCGATGAGGAAGGGTTTAGCAGCATAGGGAGTGACCATAAACGCATCATTTTGAAAATGGGATATGTAGTTGGGAAAGAGAGCAACGAAAGCAAAATGGCCAGCCCAAACTTGAACGCTGAACAAATAGCAAATATAGTCACTAGAGTGGAGGAAGAAATTGGCAAGTCGCCAAGTAAGGGGTGGGAATATGGTGAGCTTCTAAGTGTAGTAACGACAGAAATACGGAAAGAGAAACAACACGTTCATTGGAAAGGAAAAAAGAAACCAAAAAGCTGGTGGAACAAGGAGATACGAGAAGCGATCGCCGAAAGACAGAAAGCATCTCGAGAGCACAGGCAGGCAAAGAAGGCGCAGTTGCCACAGGATGAAGTAACCGGTAAATGGGAAATATACCGGGAGAAAAAGTCTATGGTTCAAATACTGGTGCAAGCAAAATTAAAAGGTGAAAGTGAAAGTTGGTTGTCAGAAATACGTGAGAAAAAGAAGGCCGCACCTAGAATATTTTGGAATCACATAAAATTATTAGGCAGGAAATCAACAACAATACAACAACATATCCTAGACGAAGATGAAAACAGACTGGAAGGAGAAGCAGCAATAAATTACATCCAAAAAGTAACAGCCGAATCTTTCCAAGGCAAGGACGAGGTTGTATTTGAAGAAAAAAAGAGCATGAAAGAGACCCAAGGGGGAAAGGAGCTAGTGCTTACAAATTTAAACTGGAAGAAAGCGGAAGAGAAAATTCCTAAGCGCACAGCCACAGGGCTAGACGAGGTTCCCGTTAGGCTGATAAATGAACTGGGACCAAAAAGTAAGGAAGCTCTCGTGAAAGCAGTTGAAAAAACTTTAAAAGATAGACGAATACCAGACAGTTGGCGACAAAGTAGAATGAATTTAATTTATAAAGGTAAGGGGGAGAAAGACAGAATTCACTCGTATAGACCGTTGACCATTACATCGGTAATATACAGGCTAGCAATGCAGGCAATCAAATTAAAGCTTCAAGCATGGGCAGAAAATAATGACATTTTGGGAGAGCTTCAGAATGGCTTTAGAATAGGTAGGCGTTTGGATGATAACTTGTTTGTTCTTACTCAGTGTATTGAAATATCAAAAGCAGAAAGCAGACCGTTGTATGTGGCCTTTTTGGACATTACAGGAGCATACGACAACGTAGACCGCAGCATTTTGTGGGATATTCTGGAAGGGGAAGGCTTAGGTAACGATTGTATACAGCTTTTGAGAGAGATTTACCTAGAAAATACTGTTTGCGTTGAATGGGAAGGGATGAGGAGCGCGGAGAAAGTTCATATCAACAAGGGACTGAGGCAGGGGTGCCCTTTATCCCCGCTGCTGTTTATGATGTACATGGTGAGGATGGAGAGGGCGCTAGAAGGAAGTAATATCGGGTTTAATCTCTCATACAAACAGGCAGGTACAGTAATAGAGCAGCAACTCCCAGGTTTATTTTATGCGGACGACATTGTGTTGCTCGCAAACAAGCAAAGTGATTTGCAACGTCTGGCTAATATCTGTGGACAGGAAGGCAACAATTTAGGTTTGAAATTTAGTGTTAGAAAATCAGGTGTTATTGTATTCAATGAAAACAGTGAACAGACAGTGGAGATACAGGGCCAAGAAATACCTCGGGTAACAGAATATAAATACCTTGGTATATGGATAAACGAAGGCAACGGATATATGGAAACACAGGAAAAAACCATAACAGTCAAGGGGAAGAGAAATGCAGCCATAATGAAGCACAGAGCGCTATGGGGATACAATAGGTACGAGGTCCTCCGAGGTATGTGGAAAGAGGTAATGGTTCCAGGACTTACTTTTGCAAATGCGGTTGTTTGCTTTAAATCAGGGGTACAATCAGGACTCGACGGGAACCAAAGGTCAGTGGGTCGCCTCGCATTGGGCGCTCACGGGAAGACTACAAATGAAGCTGTGCAAGGGGATATGGGCTGGACTAGTTTTGAAGTGAGGGAAGCTCGCAGTAAAATTGAGTATGAAGAACGGCTGAGGAATATGGAGGAAAGTAAATGGGCTGGGAGAGTGTTCAGGTATCTGTACAGGCAAAACATTGATTCACAGTGGAGGAAAAGAACTAGGAAGCTTACAAGCAAGTATGCGGCCTGTGGGGTGGGCAACACAGCAACAAAGAAGGTCAAGCGGAAAGTTAGAGAGGCTGAATTAATCTCATGGGTGGCGGCAATGGAAAAGAAACCTGCCATGAGTAACTACTTAAGGGGAAAAAACGAAATTAGGAAAGAAACCATTTATGATAACTCAAAGGGAAGCTCATTACTTTTCGAAGCGAGATCGGGATGCCTTAGAACACGCACGTAAAAGCGAGATATAAGAAGGAAGAAGAAGCATGTGCTTGCTGCGGTAAAGCTAGGGAAACGACGGAGCATATTTTATTAGAATGTGAAGACATCTATCCAGCGGTCGATTTAGGCACCACTGGCCTCCTTGAAGCCCTTGGGTTCAGCGGGAGCAGTGGTAAAGCAAACAGGTCCGCAATAGACATCAGTAAGAGGCGATTGGAGGATTGGTGGAAGAAAAGTAGGGAAACGACAAAGGACGGAGACGTACAAAAGCACAGTTCGCAATAGGGTATCAGAAAATTTGGACGTGGTAGTTCATAGTGTGTTTTTTTTTTTTCTCATGGGTTAACCTAGGTAGGATATTAGGCAGCATAGTAGCAAGAGCTTGGTGGCGCAAGCCACCGCCCCGTTCCAAAGGGGACGCTCATAACATCCATCCATCCATCCATCCGTTGAAGAGCAGTGAACAGACAGTGGAGATACAGGGCCAAGAAATACCTCGGGTAACAGAATATAAATACCTTGGTATATGGATAAACGAAGGCAATGGATATATGGAAACACAGGAAAAAACCATAACAGCCAAGGGGAAGAGAAATGCAGCCATAATGAAGCACAGAGCGCTATGGGGATACAATAGGTACGAGGTCCTCCGAGGTATGTGGAAAGGGGTAATGGTTCCAGGACTTACTTTTGCAAATGCGGTTGTTTGCTTTAAATCAGGGGTACAATCAGGACTCTACGGGAACCAAAGGTCAGTGGGTCGCCTCGCATTGGGCGCTCACGGGAAGACTACAAATGAAGCTGTGCAAGGGGATATGGGCTGGACTAGTTTTGAAGTGAGGGAAGCTCGCAGTAAAATTGAGTATGAAGAACGGCTGAGGAATATGGAGGAAAGTAAATGGGCTGGGAGAGTGTTCAGGTATCTGTACAGGCAAAACATTGATTCACAGTGGAGGAAAAGAACTAGGAAGCTTACCAGCAAGTATGCGGCCTGTGGGGTGGGCAACACAGCAACAAAGAAGGTCAAGCGGAAAGTCAGAGAGGCTGAATTAATCTCATGGGTGGCAGCAATGGAAAAGAAACCTGCCATGAGTAACTACTTAAGGGGAAAAAACGAAATTAGGAAAGAAACCATTTATGATAACTCAAAGGGAAGCTCATTACTTTTCGAAGCGAGATCGGGATGCCTTAGAACACGCACGTATAAAGCGAGATATAAGAAGGAAGAAGAAGCATGTGCTTGCTGCGGTAAAGCTAGGGAAACGACGGAGCATATTTTATTAGAATGTGAAGACATCTATCCAGCGGTCGATTTAGGCACCACTGGCCTCCTTGAAGCCCTTGGGTTCAGCGGGAGCAGTGGTAAAGCAAACAGGTCCGCAATAGACATCAGTAAGAGGCGATTGGAGGATTGGTGGAAGAAAAGTAGGGAAACGACAAAGGACGGAGACGTACAAAAGCACAGTTCGCAATAGGGTATCAGAAAATTTGGACGTGGTAGTTCATAGTGTGTGTTTTTTTTTTTCTCATGGGTTAACCTAGGTAGGATATTAGGCAGCATAGTAGCAAGAGCTTGGTGGCGCAAGCCACCGCCCCGTTCCAAAGGGGACGCTCATAACATCCATCCATCCATCCATCCGTTAACTGATGCAGATACGTCATCCGCTGAACTCAGCGGCCAGAATCAGTACACAACAGGTTTGCTCCTGACAATGCATCTCTTGAATATTTTCCAATACCGTATCTTTTTGCACCTTTGATCCAAAGTAGCAAGGGCTTCCATACCATGCCAAGACAGACCAAGTGTATGTATAATCAAGTGGAACATGATGAACAATGTCAATAAGCAATTTCAACAAAATGGTCTTCGTGGTGTGGTGCTCTTCTTGCTCTGCTGTATAGAAATTGTTATTTGTTCTTAATGGTGCATCTAATTCAGGAAAGCACTATCGTCCTTGCTCAAGATCTCCCTCAGTCACACATTTGGAGCAGCTGAAGTACCCATTATGCCCTTTGATGCCAAGAATGTACGACTTCGGAGGTGTTCACAGAATATAGTACTCCAAACGGCACAGCAAATTTTTTGCTTCCTAGTCGGGCCTTCTTGGAGCACTCTTTTCATTCGCACACGAATGGTTCCAAGTACACATTAGACTGAGATGATTTGCACTCCTCAAAATAAGGCACCAAATGGAAATGGTTCCCTTGGTTTGCAGTTCAACACACGACAAAAGAAAGAATGGGCTAGAAATTAAGTTACCTCGTTTTATAAAATTTATTTTTATTTATTAGATTTTTTTGTCAGTGGCACTCCATCCATATTAACGTGGATAACTATAGGATCAGGCACATGAACAACATATCTGACAGCTGAGTGAAGCCCTTCGCAAAAGCCGAAATGACGACGGTCCAGAACCCATTACGTGTGACAATTACCATGCACTCTCAGTGCAGACACAGTGCGCTAGCGCTGTTTGGTAGCTCCCTCAAGCAAGAATACGAGCGAGGAACCTTTAAAAGATTTCTGACGAGGTATACATTTGATGACGCGCACTGCTCGTCTGTGTTCCTCGTTGTTCAGATTCTCGATAATCATGGACAAAAGGAGGCATTGTCATTGAAATGCCGGACTGCAGACTTAATCGAATTTCGCTATCGCGATTGGCTCCCTTCCTCAACCTACAAATGAACCTATCGCGATAAAGAAATTTGATCCCGATCGGGCTCGAATCGCGATCGAAAGTGTTTTAAGGCCATCACACGTATGCCGACAGGGCAGAAAAACGACAGCACTTACCTTCGATTGAAACACAGATGAGCTCCGCGAGCCCAACTCTATGTAGAAAACACGGTATTTGAGAAAGGCCACGCAACGCGGGGAGCAATGCGAGAAAGCTAGGCTGAAGGGGCTGAATTCAGCTGAAGTTTTCGTTTGAAATAAAAGTGTTCAAAACAAAAGCGCTAAAAAAAAATACTCAGCGATCAAATAAAGGGTACCCGTTAGGAGAGGAGGAACGGAAGCACGGCTAGTCTTCTCCGTTTGCACGGCGAAAGGCGAGACAGACAGGCACACCGGCCGAAAGCGCGCACGACGTAATCCTTTTGGAACTGCTGACTAGCGTGAAGGCGATCTGGCGATAATGCTAGCGTGGTGTAATGATAAATCCGTCTGGGCGGGACCGTGCCAAGCTGTGGCGGTGCAAGTCTAGGAAAAAAACTATGCACCGCAGTGAAACGGACGATTCGGACTGCTGACAAGTTATGTTTTCGAAAAACAGAAGAATGCTACTTGCGGGACGACTTTGCGTCGCAATGCTGCTAGTGGCCGTGGCCGCGGCTGAAGATAAGTGCCCCGTGGCTACATGCGCCGAAAGGAGTTGGCCGAACGGTCGGCCACAGCCTCAAGTGTCGGCGCGCTTGTATGGCCCTGGCCTCCGAGGAAACTTCAACCTTCCAGCCAGATACTTTTTTGTACACCTCGTTGACGCTAGTGGCAACAAGTAAGTCGAAATGGTAACTCATTGTTGATAATGATTAAACATTTCGAGTGCGTTGTTATATGAAATGGTAACTCATATTGGTGATAACGATTAAACATTTCGAGTATGTTGTCATACGTCTCCAACATCACAACATACACAAACGTGCTAAGTACGTATACGGTCGTAGCTGTCATAGCGTTTCGACCGCAGATGACGAGAGAACGAGAACTTGGAAATTTCTCACTACTTCTGGCGAGCAGTTGCTTTTTCTGAAACGATGCCGACTCGGCGGAACGCATTCTTGTTGCAGCTTTACGGTAGCATCCTCGACGAACCTTACTGTGAGTATCACGGGAACCAACGGCCACTGCAGCATTTGGACCCAGGTCCTGAGTCGAGGAGATGGGCTTTTCATTGTTCGCTACAAGCTCTTTAAAAGTTGCCCTGAGGCACAAGTGGAGGTCAGCTTCAATGGATCTCCCCTCATGGAATCGCCGGTTGTGGTTAAAGGTATTCCGCTTTACTTGCCTTTATGTGGTATGGTGAGAGTTGGCGAACCTGAACACTTCAGTGGTTCTCTTTGCTCTAGGGTGTACCACGCTGCACATTTTTTGCATGCAGTCAAATGTTGTGACAAGACAAAAGCGTCTTCTATAGGTCAGGATATGATGACCAGTTCAATCGGTTCTACTGATCAAAACTAGTTACAAATGGAAATGACACAGCCACACTTGTGCATACATATGATTGCTGTTTTACTGGTTTACACATAAATCATTAGCTTATATTCTATACAGGGGTGCTGAAAAGCTCTCAGGCAACTGGTGGCACTGTTCACACATATGTATGCAGCCCATGGTTTTTGAAACTGTAATCCACCTTACTTTAATATTTTTTTGAGTTCATTGTTTAATTATTGTCCCAAAAACAGAAAATAGGCAAAAGAATCAAGATCTGGTGGTAAGCAAATGGTTGGTTGCAATGAGTTTCTTCAAAGATATTATTTCCATGGCCCTTTCTGGCTGCACCACACCAGGCTCGGGCATTTCTAACAATAGTGCTGCTTAGATCACACGGTGACACTTGTGTCTGCAAGATGTATGCACTGACATACTGTAAAAAACAGCTGAAAATTCAGACAAAACCATGTGGGCTCTTTTTGGAGAGCACACACAGTAAGGTTATAAGCTGTGTGGAGAACCACACAGCTAATATTGTAATGATTGTTGTTTGCTTTTATGATCATCATATCACCATCTTCCATATATAGTGATTACCCTTCGCTTTTTGCCATATAAATGTTTTTTGCCAATATGAAATTTCTTTGTGCACTCCTCATGAAGCGGGTTTTGTCATAGTTCATATATTTAGCACTTACATGGCTTAAGTGTCTGTACTCCAAGCAGTTTAAAAACTATTAACATAACACATTTCCAGGTATGCTTAACTACAATAAAAAATATAAACAGCTAATGAAATTGTTGCGCCTGTTATAGCTTGACATGCCTGTGCAACTGCTTTACTGCTTTCAAGTTGACTGCAGTGCCTTAAGTCGTGCAGCGTAGCTATAAAGCATTCACATTGTAAACTCGTGGTGGAAAAGCCTTAGAGCTTCTGTTCAGCAGATATTAAAGAGATATCATTAAAGTTAACCTAGTAATTAATTAATTTATTTATTTATTTGTTTATTTATTTTAGTACCTTAAGGACATGTTAGGGCATTACATAGGGGGGGGAGATGAATTGCACATCTGGAACTGTAAATACTGTAAGTCGGAGCTTGATAAGCTACAGTAAGGAACAGAAGCCTTTGTCAGGCCATACGGCCTTTAGCTTCTGCTTCCTTTCTGTTGTAAACAGGAGAAAAAAAAATCCACAATAAATAAAAAATAAAGAAAAACTTGATTCGACAATGTTTTGCAATTTTCTGCACCAACTGATATGATAATTTAGGTGGCATTTAGCTAGAGATAATTGATTGTTTACCAATTTTGGGAAAGAGATTACTGATCAGGGAAGTAAATATAAACTGCACAGCTGTCAGGAACTTGTTGCACACAACAATTAGCCAGTTAAGTGGGGGGAAACGCAGAAATCAGTGATGTTGGCTGGTCGTAATACTGCGGTTTTGGTGCCAAATTCAGAAATGGAAAGGTTGACCTTAATTTTCTTTTCTAATAACCCACCCTTTCCTCTCAATGAAGTGCAAATACAGCTTTGGACAATAAGCCTACCAGTCTAAACAAATTTATCATTCCTTCTGAATTGTCACATTAAAATGGCCTATTGATAAGCAGTGTACTTGTAAACAAAGTGCTTGGGTGTGATGGTTAAATGCACGAAGTAATGTAACATGCTGGCTGAAAAAGTGGGTGTGTACATCTGACTCTGTTTTATGTACTGCCTTTAATCATATTTGGCAGAAATCACTTGAAAACATTCTGCAAGCTGTTTACCTTGCTTTTGACAAACATGTCAGTGCAGTCCATCGTAATTATGCTAAGTACACCTTCAAACTTCTTCCACACATTCTTGATAGCCGTCTCTTTTATTTTTGCTTCAACTGAGGGAAGTTCCACAACATCTTTGTTGCATCACATGTTGTAGTTTGTCTCTAGCTGTAAACGTGTTACAATTTCAAAGGGTATTAAATGTTTACCTTATGCAGAATTCTTTAAACCTTGGAGAAAATGTCACTTACACATGCTTCTTTTGCTTTTATATCTGGCCTTAAGAGCCCAATGCTACATTCCTGGTACTCTTTCTTTCTCTCACTTTGCTTCTGTGGAGGCTAATTCAAAGAAACTGCCTTATTCAGTTTCATTTTGAAATGCACAGTACAAACATACACAGTAGTCTCAGAGAGGATGCAGCTAAAGGCATTAGTTTGACCAGACACGGTCACAACATCCTTTGTCAGGTTCACTGCATGAAATAACATGGCCATTAGTAATATTGTATCTGAACTGTTCATTGGTGTAGCTGGGAGGGGGAGGGGGGTCGACCTCCCCCCCCCCTCTTCTCACAGAACAGAAGGTTTGAAGAGATGGGCTCCGAAAGAGTGACATGAATGAAAAGGAAAGCTTGAATGTTAAAGCAAGGTGAGGGGTAGTGGCGGTCTGAAGGGGAAGGGGGGGGGGGGGTAGTCATGTACGTCACTGTACCTTGAATTTAGGTTTATCCAGTTTCCATACAACTGCTGTCATGTCTATAGTCTTGCCTTCTCACGTCACCTTTTCCCTACCCCCCCCCCTTGCCCCCTTGTATAGGAGCTGCAAGCGAAGAGTGGCAAGGCTGTTGTTCACTCATTTCACAGCTGTGTCGCTTCTACTCATTCGCTGCCTCCTCTCCCCCTCCTCTCTACCATTCTGTCTACCTTCCCTCTGGACTTCGGTATAGCAGAAAGGTAAGCGCTGCAATTTCTGCAGTGCTTTTGCGGGAGGTCACAGATGATTACAGCTGTCAAGAGGCTAATGGGGCGATGGACGCCCAGGGAGCTCCAGATGGCACATTCGACGTGGTGCAAAGATCTAAACGAGTTTCTCACATCTCCTTTCCTCTCTGCCAAGCTCCTATCATGTATATACACGCTATGAACCACCTTTGACGCAGCAGGCAAGACGCCCACAGCAGCAGCAGCAGTGGGAAAGTCGAAGGAAGAGGCAAAGAAAGCTTCACTTTAGAAAGCTCTGCTTTAAAACAGGACAAGAAAGAAAAACCTACAGAATGCTGATATGCGTATGGCAAAATATATCAGGGAGGGGGGTGCTGGGCTTGGGAAGCTAAGAAACTGCCACAACACACAGGTGGGAGGGCAGGTAGGTGAATGGCCTTGAAGTCCATGCAGAAACAGAAATATAGGAATGTCAGTAGCCGCCGCGCCGTTGAACAAACCGGTGAATGTTGAAGAGTGTGACAGTGACTAACGGAAAAGAATTTTAAGAAGGGGAGTGGAGGGATAGAAATGAGGACACGGGGATGTGTATAAAAGGTGTCAAGAAGGAAGTTGGCAGATAATTATGGACATAGGGAGAGTGTCTCGTCACTGCCCGATCGCTCAACACCAGCCATCTGTGGCCAGTCACCTAGCTGAGGCTCACCTTCCCCGTCTTAATATGTGCTGCTAACAAGATCTAGCTGGAAAACAACAGTGATCACTGTTACCTGGGCTGCAACAAGTCTGGCCTACAAACGAGAAGAGGCATAATATTATGCTGTCCTGTTTTTGTTTTTTGTATGGGGATGTCTTTAGCGCTGTTTGGTTTTCCAAGTCATCTACTAGCTAGGTCATCAACATATCTTATATAAATGCATCAATTTGTAAACAAAATTTTAGTTTTTTTAATATCATCGTTTTTAAAGATAACATAAGGATGATAGCATATTTTGATGTGAAGTGGCTACAAAACTTGCATCCTCATTGTTAAAGCATTCTTGTCGGGAATGTTTAGAGTTTGTCTTTGCATGATGTCCAACCCTCCACACACGCACATAGAGAGAGAGAGAGAGAGGTGAAGGAGGTGGAGGAGTGGTAATTGTCCACTGACAACCCCCCATTTTCCGAAATAAATTTCTGACTACACCACTGGAACTGTTCACTGAAGTACACGTCATGCAACTTCAAGAAACCACATCATTGAGGCAACGTTCCTTGAAGAATGGCTGGTGTGTGAGAGCACATTGTGTGTAAATGAGGCTGAGCTGTGATATCATAAGTGTAGTAGGCGTTACCCAAAAAAAGGTAGCAAAATACATTACTCATTATGTTCAAATAAAAGAAGTATATTACTGCTCTACTTTAGCTACAAATTAAGGTAACACACCACCATTACCACCAGATTTTTAGGCACTATCAATATAGGTTTTACGCACCTAAAAAAGGCAGTTAAAACCTCATTTTAGGCACGATGCAAGCCCAGATAGGCACTATAAGATGTTCACAATACACAACCTGTTTTATGTATCGAATGTGTGTAGCCCATTTGTAACGTAAGAAACTGACGTGTAGCATTCAGTTATGAAATTTGAAAGGCAGCAGCCTGTATTGTGCAAGCCATTGCTTTACAGGAATTTGTTGGGCAGACGAGAGACCGCTTTTTTGTTAACACACATACTGCTCATGCTTAATACATTCGTTCTGAAACTATGAGCAGGTATAGTCTCTGTTTATTAGCCAAGCTTCTCTGCTTACACTTGCGCATAAAGTGGAGCAAGCACAAGAAATAAAAGAAAGTACAGTTGCAGCTGAGCAATTACTCAAAAAAGATAAAATCCATGCCTAATGGAATGAAATCTACAAATGTTCCAGTAAAAAAGAAGCAAGCATTGAATAGCATACATTTACAAATCTTCGTAAAATTGTAAGAACAGTAACAAATGATAATCATCTGTAGGTTTTTCAATTCAAGGTTGTGCCTGTTCTTACTCAGATTGAGCTGGCCAAATGAAATTGAGTGTGCAAAATTTAATGTGGTGAATGGATTTTTTGTATTTTTGTATGTTTGATAGCGTCACACACTCTAGGATTTTTAAGTGTTCACTTGTAAGAACTTCGAAAAGTTCTTTGAGCATAAAAAATAGATGTTTCTTGTGTAAGGGAAAGAACAACATTGCACACACATTTTTGACAGCTGCTGACAATCATGTGATGACTCAGGAACTGTACTCTTTCCTAAAGGGACACTTATTTAAACGATTTTGATGATATTGTACAAATGTACTGAGCCAGTAGGTTAGGCCCTTATTTATTTATTTATTTGTACATACTGCAGCCCTATTGGGCTATTACAGGAGTGTGTATGAAAAGCAGAACAATGACAAATAACAAAGGCAATATGAACATTACAGACTTAATGAAAATAACTACCTATTCAATTGTTGCTAAAGATAAGTTTAAAGGCAGAGAACGATTATTACCAAGCAAAAAATTCCAATATTCAATAACACTGGGAAAGAAACTGTATTTAAATGTGTCTGTACGGGCAAAATAAGGTGCAATGTGTAGGTGATGGTAACTACTAGTATTGGATGGCTTAGCAGGAGTTAGATAATTATCTGATGAAATCCGGCAGGAGGAGTTAATAATGCAATGCAGAAGCTTGAGCGACTCCGGCCATCGGCGATCGGAGAGCGGTTGCAATCCTAGGGATAGAAGCGCTGCGGAAGGTGAAAAATCTCTATCGAACCTATGGCATATGAAGTGAATCACTTTCTTTTGGATGGCCTCGATTTGATTAATGTCACATTGCTTGTGCGGATTCCAGACAGGAGAAGCATATTCTAGTAAATGTCTGATTAGAGATTTATACATCAATAGTTAAGTATCCCTTGGGGCCGTGGTCAATGTGCAGTGCAGATAGCCTAACTTTTTCAGTGCCTTTGAGGTTATTAAATCTGTGTGTTTGGACAAAGACATTCAGGGTATGAAAACAAGACCAAGGTATTTGGTATGATCAGTAAGGTATGATCATTAATTTACACATTTAAGTGCTCCACGTAAGGTGTGTCATTTATTACAGGGTTTTAAAATGTGCATTGCTACCGATTACAGTGGCACCACTCCCCTGAGTTTTCAGCCGCCCCCTCCCAACTGACATTGTTAGCCCAATTAACATCAGTTCGGTGAGCTATTTGATTGGCTAGCCTGGTCACGTCATCAATAACATTTCAAACTTTATGGTGAACAAATGTTGTTTGTAATAGTTGGAATGTTGGTTAATTTGTTTCTATAAAAAAGTAACGGAAAGAGAATACACAACGGCAATTTATCACTACACTCAAGCACTTCCAACACATAGCAAGTGTCGTCTGCTTGTGTTACAATGTTCTTCATGTTGACGCGAGCTGCGCCAGTCAGAGCTGGTCTCAAACTCTTTTTGCGAGCACCATGGATCGCCCCTGTTACATTGTGGGCTGCAAATCTAGTGATCGGCAACATCTCAAGCTGTGACATCGACTGCCTTTGCAAGGCAACATGCAAGCAGAGTGGTTGCAGTGCATCAGGCTATTGGTATCCGATCAGTGCCAGCATCTACGCGTTTGCGGATGTCACTTCATGCCGGAGGATTACTGCCACAATAGAGAGTTTTAGAGTGTCCAGTATTCAGGTAAATGCAGGCGCAAGTGGACTGGGCGTTTCACTGGGCGAGTGGAGAAACGAGCATGAAATGTCTGCGTGGTGCTGCCACCTGGTGACACAGAGCTCAACCAGAGAACCACAGAAGTAATTTAGCAGTAACTAAGTGTATTCTACTTTGCTGCTGGTGAAAAGTTTTGGCAGGGTTGTAATCGGGAGCACATTGTCTTTTTGAATGTTTAAAATGTTCTGCACTTGCTTACAACAATACAGTGCAGTCCACTTATAGTGATACCACATATAACGATATATCGGTTATAACGATGGGTCAAAGTAACAGTGTCATTTTATGCATTAGGTCTATAGGGGGAAAAAAAACATGTATAACTATATGTTATCCACTGCATATCAGATATAACGATCAACATTTTGCCGTCAGGACAGCGTTTGCCATGCAGAATAATCGTGGCATTTGCGTTGCTTGGTTTCCCTGAAACGAACGATGCCGAGATGGAGTGATGTTCATCTACGCGAGTTCGTATCTGCTGCCATTACCACCCTGCCCATACCGCCCACGCACCGGAGAGCATCATGACTTGTAAGTAAGTAAGTAAGCAAGTAAGCAAGTAAGCAAATAAGTAAGTAAGTAAAGTAAGTAAGTAAGTAAGTAAGTAAGTAAGTAAGTAAGTAAGTAAGTAAGTAAGTAAGTAACTAAAGTAAGTAAGTAAGTAAGTAAGTAAGTGGTCCTGATCCCTTTTGACTCAAGGCAGGCGTTTGTCAACGTCACAGGAGATGTTGAAAGCACGAAAAGGAAAGTAAGGAGAGAAAGAAAATAAAACACAGTTTTGTCACAATCACAGTCTGTGAGGCCGTCTGTTTGGTCCAGTTCATTGCAGTCTAGGCTCCATTTGCCTCGGATTTCACCAAAGCCATGACGATCCAATCTGCCAGCCATGCCGGTTCAAGTCAGCGCGTCCGAGCCGCATCGATGCTTGGTCGGCCGTGATCTGTTGTAGTTGCTCGTGTAGCTAAGGTGGTCGGCGTCGGTGGCCGTTCGCTGTGACTGGGTGGCTCTAGCCGGGCGATATCTGTCTGGGGTTTTCCTCCAGATTTTCAGCTCACCTGCCCAGTCATTCCCACTGTTCTAGCCGGATCTTTGTAGTTTCGGCGCGTGCAGTTCAGTCCTCCTCGGTGAAACCAGTCAGCGCCAGGCTCTCGGCCAGGGGGCATGATCGGGGATCTGCGGGAAGTCTTGGACATTGTTGTAGCATGTTGAGAAAGGTTTCTTCTGGTGAACCACACAAGCGGCACGTCGAAACCACGCCAAATCGTTCGTGGCGGCGTTGGTTTGTGAGGAGAGCACCAGTGCGGGCTTGAAACAGCAGGGCGCTGCCTCTATCTCCTCGGTAGTGGGGTGATGGGCATGGTTCCGGCTTGTGGTGGTAATGTAGTGCCAGGCTTCGCTTTTTTGCTACTGTTGTGCACCAAATTGTTTTTTCAGTATCATTGATTTCCTTGATGACTGCCTTGCGCCACTCTGCCTCTGTCTTAGTGTTGTGGTGTTTTGAATTTTGGCTGTATTTCGTGTCTAGAGACGTGTATTTCTGAATCCAAGCCGTCTTGATGTTTTTATATCTTGGGTATAGGTACATTCTGTGACTGTAATTTGTGTTTGCCATGAATTTGAGTCTGCTGGCGTATTGTAATTTGGACCTCGCCTCCCTTGCCTTGTGTGAGGACCAACTCATTTCCACGCTTACTGCTGCATTTGCAGTGGCTATGCTTCCTCCTAGCAGCCAGCGGCCTAGTTCTATTTGGTGATGCTCCAGGCATTTTATGGTTTCACTGGAGTAGGCCAGCACATCGTCTGCGGATGTTGTCGCTGGTGCTGCTACTCTCTTCCACAGTGTGCATTCGACAGTGTAGGGGTTGTGTGAATGTCTGGCCAAGTGCCAGATGCGGCCTTTGAGGTGATAGAATTTTTTTACTAATGCGTTTTTATGCGGATTCAGAAAATTTGATTGTTCGCTGAGAGTTACGCCGAGGTATTTGTATTCCGATGTTTTTTGATGAGGTACCCTTCGAGGGCGAATTCGTCGCTAGTTGCTTGTATTTATTCCCATCCACTGCGTTTTGTCAGTGTTGAACCTTAGCTGGTCGTTTTCTGTAACTTGGGAGCAGATGTCGAACTGGTGTTGGAGGTCAGCTGCTGATTCTGCTAGCAGCACAATATCGTCAGCGAATGCCAGACATGAAATTTTGGTGTATTCCTCTTGCTGGTCAGTCATTATCGTGGACAGGTGGAGGCCTGGTCCCTCATTGTCTAATGTTTGGAGGAGTTGTGTGATGTGTATGTTAAATAATGTTGGGGACAACGGGCATCCTTGTTTTAGCCGTACCTTTTGCTCGACTTTCAACCTTAGTTTTTGTAGTACACTGGTGTGCAATCCGTGTGTAGGTTCTTGAGCAGGTCTATGCTTTTACAATCTAGTCCAATGCTCAGTAGCTTTTGCCAAAGCCTCGAGTGGGGAACACCATCAGAGGCTCTTTCCATATCAAGGAAAGCCAGATATAGCACTGATTTTTCCTTATTTTTCATCCTCATAGTTTGGGTGAAAGTGAATATATGGTCATTTGTCCTGTGGTTTGGTCTGAAGCCGTTTTGAGACTCTGTGAATGTTATTTGATTCACAGCACTTTTGTAGTCTTCGGTTGAAAATTGTGTTGTACAGCTTTTGTACATTGCTCAGTATAGATATCGGGCAGTAGGGATTTAGTTGTTCAATTGGTTTTCCTTTGCCCTTGTGTATGAGGGTCACTTTTGCCTCTTTTCATGCTGGTGGGATTTGACCCGAATCAAGGATGCTGTTGAAGTAGTGTTGTAGTCCCTCTCTTGCTTTTGTCTTTAGTGCTTTTAGGAATTCGTTGGGGATATTATTGGGGCTTACTGCTTTTTGGTTTTTAAGATCGCTGATGCTTCGTTTCAGTTCTGTTGTGAATATTGGGTTCAGTATGCTATGTTCTTTTTTTGTTCTCTTCATCTCATCAGTTGTGTGTTTAAGGGTTGTGGTTTGTGATCTTGTGGATTGTCTTGGAGTGTTTTGAACAGTGATGTCAGGTATGTTTCCATCTCTTACTCTGTTTTCAAGACAAGTCCGGAGGAAGTGTGTAGAGCAGTTGTTTTTGTTGTGGTCTCGTTTGGTTCCAGGGAGTCTATATACATCCAGAACCTTTGACTCTAATGTTTTCGTTCCTTTATTATATGGCTTTCTTGTTGCTTGAAGGTGGTGTCGACTTTTTGCTACCAAGTGTTTAACCTTTTGTTTCTGGTTTAAATAGGTTTGCTATGCATTGGCTTTTTCCGTGGTTTCCTTTGCATTTGTATGGCGGTGTAGTCTGGAGAGTCTTTTGCGTTTTTATATTTCTTTAAATTCCTTGGCGAACCAGGGTGTAGGCCACGTTCGAGTCATCCCTTTTGTCTTGCGAAGAGTTTTATCTGCCATTTGTAGACATTGTTCTATGAATGCTTCATAGGTCTGGGTGTTTTCTATTTTTTCTTCTAGCTGTGATGTGAACTTTTCCAATTTGTCGTTGTCTCTCATCTTCCAGTGTCTTGCTGTGTGTGTTGTATTTTTGTTTTGTGTGCGAGGTGCAGGGGTACCTAGAAGTATTTTAATTCTATTGTGGTCGCTACCACAACTGTCTGTTTTGTCTTCATCAATGTGCATAGATTTTATTTGAATGTGTGGTGCAGTGGCGTAGTTGTTGTATAACACATAGTCAATGGCTGATTTTTGAGTGTGTCGTGTCCATGTGTAGGTGCCTTGGCAGATTGGGTCTAGCTTTGCTATGGACAGGTGGCATTCTTCCACTAGTTTGTAGAAGCCCATTGCATCCCTTTCTTTGCCTTCAAGGTCCATTATATGGCAGTTGAAGTCACCCAGGAGGGAAACAGGGTGTCCACCGTATTTTTGTTGGATATCCTTAGTGATGCATTCATGTATTTTTCTATTCCATTTGTCTTCTTCAGATGTTGTAGCCATGTATATCACACATAGATATATGCTGCGTTTCTCTATTTCTAATTTTACCCACATGTGTTCTTGGAAGTTTTGGTCCTCTCCAGTATAGATTTTCTGGGTGGCTTGCGCAAGGAATCTGACTCCTCCTCCACGTTTGGTGCCCCCTTTTCTATTTTGGCCATACCATTCTAGACTGTTGTGTCTATAGGGCTTCTCGTCATCTCTAAGGTGTGGTTCAGTCAGCGCATATAAATCAATTTTTTGCTGGCTGATTTGACATTGAACTTCTTCCCATTTCAGGCTGCTACCACCTTGCATGTTTAGTAGGCAGATGGATAGGTTCTTTTGTTTGTCTCCTGGTTTTATTTTGTGTTTTCTTTTCGGGTACAGTCAGTGTTGTTTAGATTTTGTCGGGGGATTGTGATTCTGCGTGTTGTCCTGGCTAACTCGATCCTCTTCTGTCTGGTTTACAGGCGACTTCATGTTCGGCCAAGTGTTACCGTCTTCATCTTGAGTAGTCTGTTGGCTGTGTTCTATTCTGTTGTCCTTTTGTATCTGTGAGGCTAGCGGCAAGAAATTTTGTTGTTTGGCTTTAATGAGGCATTTTACCAGTGGCGTCTTGTTTGGCCTAGTTGGCCAAGTGCTGTTTACATGGCTTTCAATAGTGTCCTCACTGCCCTCTGGTCTGTACTGTTGGGGTGTCTGCGGTTTTGTGATGTTATTGTGTGTTTGCAGGAGTTGTTTCCTAAAAAAAGGAGTTATTTTTTGGTGTAGTAGGCAGCTTACACGGTCTCCTGCTGCTTCAGTATAGTGGATTTTATTGAGGATGTCTTCGTTGAGGTCATCCCCTGTGGCTATAAATTCTACTCTGGGACCAAGTGAGGCACATACATTGTTGATTTGTTGGTTCCATTTGCAACAAGCTGCTTCTGCTTGGTGGCCTCGTGACTTCGGTTCTGGAATGGTACTTATAATGTAGTGGTGTTGGGGTGCCTTTTTACTCCAGGATGCTAATTTCTCTGTGAGCTGTTCAATGGACCTTTCAAATCCTGTGTCACATAGTGCATCAACAGTACCAACGTGTATTACTAGTTGGAAGTCTGGTGTGTGAGGAGTCTGCGCGTGCAATTTCTCCTTCAGCTCGAAGAAGTGTTTCGTGCGTAGTTGCTCCTGATTTGGTGGTTATACAGAGCCTCTGGTCATTTTCTCGTAAAGGTTTTTTCAGTTGATGAGCATTTTAGTCGCCAAGCACCACTGTCTGGTAATGCTGGGGTGGGCTGTTGCTAATGTTGAATTCCAATGGCGGAGTCGGAGCAAGTTTTTCTGCTCGTTTCGGAGCAACTTTGTTCCAATGACAGAGTGAGGGCTGGAGTAAGGTGTTCCAATGAGAGAGTCGGAGGGGATTCAAAGCGGGAGTCACTCTGTGGAGCAGAAAAAGATGCTCCGCCAAAATCGGCGGAGTGGACCGGAACTCTGCGTGACGGATTTCCTTTACTACGTTTGTCTGCCGGGAGGCGCCACCGGTCACGACTCGCGAGGAAGCAAAAGCTGTTGCATGCTTGGTGAGATATACATTCCGCACTTTAAAAAACAAAAATAAAAAAAACCTGGTGAACAGCGCTGAAGAGACAAGTGACCGGTGCGGCGGTGCTGGGAGCAAACAGCGGAAGGAAATAACAACACGCAAGGCATCCTGGGTAACTCGGAGATAGAAGTTCCGCTTCCGCCTTGCTCCGGCGGCGCAGGTTGTGTTCCACTCGCGGATTTGGAGCCGTTGCTCTGCGCCAGAGTCGAGTGCTCGCTCGCAGAGTCCGTCGGCTGCTCCGACTCTGCCATTGGAATTCAACATAAGTTGCTTTTCTGACTGTTTCATCTCCATCACCACAAGATGGCGCCAGCTGCTTCACGTTTTTGAACCTCGTGCGTCACCCACAATCGCACTGAAAGAGAGAGAGAGGGGAAAAAAAGAAAAGTGAAAAGCAAAGCGGTGCGGTGGTGCCCGTCCCACTCCCTCTCGCAGCAAGCGTGATAGTAGCTTCACAGCATGTTCACAGCTGAAGCCACTGAAGCAGCGGACAGCCCAGTTCGAAGATGGTGCCGACAAAGCTGTGTCTGTCGCTTGACACGAAGATTAAAATTTTGCAGGATTTTCGATGTGGTTTCAAGGTGAGCGCTCTCATGAATAAATATGAGCTTGCTCAGGTGACAATGTCAACAATTCTTAAAACCGGGAGCACCGTGATAGTAAAGTGGTCATGCCGATTAGCAGAAAAGGGTTAGGGACCCTTTGTACGCCGATGTGGAAGACCTTCTACCACCGTGGTGGAAGAGTCGCTTTACCAGTGGTGTATCATAACCCGCGTGCATAATGTGCCAATCAGTGCGCCAGTACTTGCTGCCAAAGCGAAACACTTCACTTTTCTTCTGGGCCGGCCAAATTTTGAACCTGGAGGAGGCTGGATTCAGCGTTTTGAAGAGCGGCATGGCATCGTTTATAAAAACGTGGTAGGGAAACGGCGTCCATGGATATGCAGGCGAAGCAGCAGTGGCTACTGACAAAGCTGCCTGGTGTGCTGAAGCATTACGCGGACAAGGATATTTACAACTGTGACGAAACTGTTCTTTTGTTTCAAATGTTGAAGACGCACGCTTTTAAAGGAGATGCATGCCCCGATGGGAAACGCTCTAAAGTTAGGGTGACTTGTAATGATTGGGGTCGGGCATGAAATAGATGGTAGCTGGCCCATGCCGTCATCCAACTAATCCACGCTGAAGACATTGTTGAAGGGAGAGACTTGTTCTCATCGAGAACGAGGAATATGGGATTTAATTACAGTATCTACATGAGAACGTTATAGTTCATCAGTCTAACATGACTGAAAGAGGAATGCACCCTGAGGAGCTGCCAACGGCTCCTTAAATACACTCCGTCCTCCCTAGATCTCTAGGTGAGGGAAAATGGCAGTTCACCATTGACCAATTTGGAGCGGCCAAAGTAATCATAGCCGACCTGCCTTTGAGGGGTAGGGTTTACACACTCACTTCAGAGCAGGTTTCACTGACCACTCCGAGGTGAGAGGGTTCTCGCAGACACGGTGCTGCCCCGAGCAGGCACCTCTTTATCCCAGAGTCGACTCCGCAGTCAGTGACCGCCGCGTCTGTCCATTGACTGACGACTTCTAAGCTGCGTAAGACGGCACCGCAAAATATCTTCCAGGAGCTCCCCTGCTCCAAACAGATTGTGCCGGGGACGGCGTACACACTAACAATGCTTGCTCCGCCGCCCGCCCTTAGACATGGTGGCGCCGTTGGGCTGCGGACTGACATATTGTTGTCCTTTCAAAATGAGTCGCCGCCGCAGCCATGGTGGCGCCGATGTCCTGTTGACTTGGCGGTCGCTTCTCCGTAGATCGCCTGTCCCGCTGCTGCGGTGGACTGTGATAAATTTTAGGTCGGTACCTCTGCAGGCCGTTAGTAACAGCTCCTCCATGGCCCAGAAAATCTCGACTGGCCAGTGCTGACAACCGCTGGGCAGTGTTAGATAAGGGACCTTTTTCTGAGCCTACTTCGAGTTCCCCAGACCACATCGAATCGCACCACAGCTAATTAAGGAGAGTAGAAGCACGGATGCCACATTCCTGAGGCACGACACGTGCAAACAAGTTGGCGGACCCCACTTCGTGTGCAGCCGGTGGAGCTATTCACTGCTTGGCTCTTCCCAAAAGTAAAGCGAGAGCCTGGCACTGTTCCAGGTAACGTGAGTCCCAAAGCAAGACGGCTGTGATGTACCGGGAAGGCCTGGCAGCGTCGCCCCCATCCGCCTTTGAAGAGGGCATTTGCAAGCCAGCGAGGCAATACCGCAGGGAGAAGAAAGCCCTCGGGCAATATGGGCCCAAGCGTCGTCCCCGTCTGCCCATTGTGACGGCGCATTGCAAGTCAGCAAGGCAAGACCGCAGGGGGACCAAGCAGCAACTCTCTTCGCTTGGTGTGACTCCATCGCACGGGCACTTACCATTGGCCAAAAATGGCATCACCTGAGCGCGCTCTCCCATTGGCCAAACGTGACGTGTCTTATCGACACTGAAGGGCTTAAAAGACGCAGACCGAGAGCAGCAGAAGAGCATTGCTAGAGCATTCCTAGAGCATCCCTTGATTCATCTCTCTTGAACTTCTTGCGATGGGCCGCAGCGTCCGAGTTGCTGCCGGACTGTAATGACCTTAAGACTGTTAATGGACGCTCACTGTAAATAATGTAAATAAACCTCGCAAGTTTTTCATCCCGATGTCCTCTTCAACTCCTACAGCAGGAAGAGAATGGTTGGTGGCAATGAGGGGGATGCCTTAGCTTGCAGCGATCAGCTGTGAAATGATGACATCACCCCGAAACATCCAACAAGGACAGGCAACTGCAAAACGAACCCCACAACACGGCTTTGTGCCGAAATTATGTATCCTGGATCTCACTTTAGACCCGCTGGGCTTCAAAGAAAACATAAGTGCAGAAAGAAAAAATGCTGCATTTCGCTACGCCAATTCGGAAGGGATTTCATGCTGACAAATTGAGCAATCATGGATGGAGTCCTGCTAAATGAGAGGGAATCTTCTTGGCTTAACAAAATTAACAATAACAAACTCAAAATTTAGGTGGGATCCCTAAATGCAGAATTCAAATTAGCCTGCTCAAATCATCCGCATTGCTATGCAACTTTCCTTCTTATATCTAACGGAGAAGTTGTACTCTTGGAGAGTGAGGCTCCATCGGAGCAAGCGGCCATTTTTGTGTGACATTTGATTGAGCCACGCCAGAGGACAGTGGTCGGCCTCGAAGATGAACCTCGCTCTGTACAAGTAACACGACAATTTCTGTGCTGCCCAAACTAAACAAGCACATTACTCCTCCGAAGCACTGTAGGCTACCTCTCTTACAGTTAGTTTACGGCTGGCATTTTCTGAAAGGGGAACTTGCTAGTATCCCCGCACGAGATCTATAGTTGAAATGTATTTAGCAGCGCCAACTCTTTCTCTTACATCTCTCTTAACATTCTTAGTGGAGAACGGAGTGTCCTCCCACACACTAGTTCTGCTGGCGAGAACCCTGTAGCCTCATGAGGAACCATTCGCAATGCAAACAAAGTGGCCGGAAGGCAATTCTCCCAGTCCTCCTTGTGCTCGTAACAGAGAGCCCGCAAAACTCGCTTAAGCACTGAATGCCACCTCTCTACACTATTTGACTGAGGGTAATAGACGGAACTGTGTATCACCTTTACCCCACACTTTTGTAAGAATGTGGAAGTCGGTGCACTGGTGAATACTGACCCTTGATCCGCCTGAATTTTGGCTGGAAACCCAACTCATACGAATACTGTCAAAAGCGCGTCCACTACTTCGGTGGAACTGTGCTCTTTCAGAGGGATTGCTTCTGGAAACTTTGTAGCCGGACACAGCATGGTGAACAAGTACCGGTAACCCGACTTTGTCTTTGGTAGAGGCCCTACCGTGTCTATCGCAAGTCGTCTGAAAGGTTCCGTTATTAAGGGCACTAACTTTAGTGCAGCTTTTCATGTTTCTCCTGGTTTACCCGAGCGCTGGCAGGCGTTGCATGATCTTTCAAAGTTTTCTTTGTCTTTGGAACAGCCAGGCCAGTAGTATTCCATAAGCAATCTTTCCTTTGATTTCTTCATGCCTAGGTGGCCAGACCACCCATTTCCATGATAGAGACTCAAAAGGTCCTCCCTGTACTTGGTAGGTACCACTAACTGATCTATAATCCTACCCTTTCGGTCTCTGTAGTGCCGATACAACATTCCTCCTCTGTCTTGTATCGTCACGTTGCGCCTAGCAATGCCTTTAGCTGTGTGATGTAATTTAGCTAAGCTGCCATCATTCTTTTGCTCGGCTGCCAGTGACCCTCTGTCCACACGTAAGAGCCGATCAAAGTTCTCTGAGGCCGGTGATAGTAACAACCCTGTCTCGCTTGCGAGTGCGTCAGCTGGCTCTGTCTGCAGGCGTGAAAATTGACACCCTAGTGATACGCTCTCATTGAGCTGGTCAGCTGGCAGTGTTTCCTCAACCATTTTTTCATCCCTCAAGCCTAGCTGGGATTCGGTTACTGAAGTTACCTCTTTCGCTACTCCCACTGGAGCAGCTTTTGCATTTTCAGTCGAAAGCAATGCAATTTTATGATCTTGGCCTCGTGTCAACGCCTGTACTACACCCTCTCCCAGTTTAAGCCCTCTGTCCTGCAGTAACTAATCCGACCGATTCGAAAAAATGTAAGGGTACTGCAGCGACAAAAATTTGGAAACTGCAGCCTCGGTCACGAGCTCCCTGAACAGTCCATTGATTTTGACTTTGGCCATGGGCAGACACACGCTGTGTTCTTCTACAACCTGTTTGATCCATGCTACTTCTCTAGTGAAGTCATCTACCGTCACGTCTTACGTGACAGTAGATGAGGACAATGTCCATAGTGGCGGCACTTTCTCGCAGCAGCCGGCATGGCTTCCCATTAACTTGCAGGTCGAGAAGATATGGGCTTAAAAGTTACATATTCTCGTCTTTTTCATCCACGTAAAAGAAAACTACGCTGGGCTTCCTGCAGTTTACAGCAATATGTCCCAGTTTGTGGCATTTATAGCAGCGGATGGGTCTAAAAGATTCAAATTTTCTTTTCTGCTCTTTTTGTACGGTTTCCCCATTTGATTTCTCCTTGCTCTTTTCTTAGGGCTTTTCCTGCACGTCTACAGGCTCCGGTCGTCTAGTCTGCGAACCCTTTTTGAACGGAAATGGTTTCCGCTGTCCATTTCGACCATCCCCATTTCCGTCCTCGGCGTTCAGCTTTCTACGCATTGCGTACTCTTTGGTTAATTCAGCCGCCCTTTCCACAGTGTTTACATTTCCTCTGTCTTGCACCTACAGCTTCACAGATTGTGAGATGTTTTTGTAAAGCTGCTCTAGACACATGCATTCAACAATAATGTCTCTGCTCTCGTACGCTTCCGCGCTTTTCAACCACTCAATTAGGTTGGCCTTAAGCTATATGCAAACTCCCGATATCCCTTGCTATCCTTCTTGCCTGTGCTTCTAAACCCCTGCTGAAAAGCTTCGGCTGAAAGGCGGTACTTCTTCAAAAGACTAGCCTTAAACTTTTGTTGGGCTGGGGACTGACTATTGTTGTCCTTTCAAAACGAGTCGCCACCGCAGCCATGGTGGCACCGATGTCCTGTTGACTCAGCGGTCGCTTCTCCGTAGATCGCCTGCCCCGCAGCTGCGGGTGGCTGGGATAATTTTGTTGGTCGGTACCTCTGCAGGCCGTTCGTAACAGACTGTGTTGCTGTGTGTTAGCATGGATGGAAGCCATCGCCTCAAGCCTTTCATTATCGGGCAATCCAAGAAGCCAGCACGCTTCAAGAATCGGCACATTCCCATCCACTATTGCAGCAATAAGAAGGCGTTGATGACCGGCGAGTTGTTTGAGGAGTGGCTGCTCGAGTTGGGCAGCATAATTGAAAGCCAAGGAAGAAGAGCAGTGTTGCTACTGGACAACTGTAGTGCACTCGGCATTAACCTGAAGCTGACATCGGTCAAATTGATGTTTCTGCCTCCCAACACGACGGTAGGCCTTCAGCCGTTGGACGCTGGCGTGATAGTCAACTTTAAGGCTTTGTATCGGCGGCGCATGCTGGAGTGGCTAATCTTAGTCATTGACCGCACAGCTCCTGGCATGTTGGGCCATGCAGGTGGGCCCCCTGACCTGAAAATCAGCCTTTTGAAGGCTGTGTGCTTCGTCTATGGTGCATGGCATGAAGTGAAGCAGTCCACCATACAAGACTGCTTCAAAAAGGCGGGCTTTGTACACCAGTACGAACAAACCCCCTCCCCTACTGATAGTGAGACCATCACGGCGAATGCCACCAATTCAACCGAGCTCTGGGAGCATGTCTCTACCACGCACGTCGGTGGTGCTTCGATGGAGGAGTTCTTGACTGCAGACAGTGCTGCCTCGTTCTGCAGTGAGATCACTGACGAGGCGATTGCTGAAGGTGTGCTGTCGCAACAGACGGCAATGTTATGCGACGGTGGCGACGGCAGCAGTGACAGTGACGAGATTGACAGTGGCTCCTTGACTGCGACCTCGATGTCCACGAAAGGTGCATTGTTGTCGATTTACTCCTTAATTGATTTTGTGCGTTCCAAAGGATTGCCGCCAGTGTTCGCGCAGCAGCTGGAAGCTGTGCATACCACGGGTTGGGAAGCTGAAACTGCCGCGAAAGCAAGTGCAGAATTCAGATTACTTCAGCGTGCCTAACGCTTGACAGAATCTTTGGCGCTAGAAATAAAGTTTTGTTTTTCACAGCCTACTTTCTACAACATCTATTCTTTAGTGCAAGTGGTGAATTCGGCTTTGGAGCTACAAAAGTACGTCCGACGGCTTTTTGTCTTTTTTTTACGGCAGTCCAGATATAGCTATCATCAGTTATAACAATAATATTTTTTGTAAAGTGGACTGCACTGTAGTAGCTCTGTGCTTGGCTGGTTAAGCTCTGCGCAACTATGTGGCTGCGCCGTGCAGGCTGCTCATTCTGCTCACGTTTATGCTAAAACCCCTTTATCTCAACAGTAGTAGTAAGGAGAGGCTTCAGTTTACGTCTCCGCACACCCGTCAAAATGCCCAGCTCGCCTGCATTTACAGGAATACTGGACACGCTCGGCGCTGCGGCAGAACGCTCGCTTGAACTCGCGCAACTTGCAATCGTCTGTAGCTCTCTTAATATGAGATGGTTCACTTAAATTGTGGCACTAATGTTTTATTGTAGCTGTATCCTATGCATCTACAAAATTTGTCCAAATCATTTCAGGGACCCCTTAGGTGCTTTTTATATATTGCTGACTTTATTCTTCACCATGTGTTTTTCTTATGATCAAACGCTGGAGCAGAAGACCAAATATCTCTTTACATGTACGCTTACATAAAAAATGCAAGGCAGTGCTGCTGGTTTATTGGGAGTTCAGGAGGGGGGGACCGCCATTGGCTGGTTGTTTCCAAAGCCACAAAAGAGTGGAGGAGCCGAAAAAAAGTGGCCTCATAACTGCAGTTGACAGTACTTCCTGTGAACTTTGCACACTTCCACCTAACACATGCACAGTGCACTCTTCCGTCAACAGTCTCTCTTAGATGCAGTCAGTAGTACACATTTGTTAAGTTCCATGTCTTTCTCTCTCAAATAACCGACTGCAGCATAACAAAGTGGCATCCCCCTTTTTAAAGAAAGTGACGTTTAAGGAAGGCTTTTGTTGGAATAGCATAATCAAAGCATAGTTAAGATACACAACGTGAATGCAAGCACAGATGTTGAAGCAAAGCTGAAAAGAGTCCTTTTGGAGGCTCTATTTCTCTGGCCACACTAACCAGTATCTGGTAGCTGGTCACAGGCCCCCACAAGTTCGACTAACATTGTCAATGTAGGTGCCTATTTTCTAACTCACATTGCCATGTGCGTTGCCATTAGTAGCAGTGGCTGCTAATGCTGCTAGGTGTTGTGAAAAAAGGTAGCCAATGTGCTTTCAAAGCAAAAAAATTCTTACGTTCGCTCGAAAGGTAAAGCATTGATTGCGACAGCAATGTATTAGATAACTACAATAAGTATGGTTCGTAGTTTTGTCGGCCACATAAATTGCCGTAAACATTCACTTGCTAAATAATTTAACAAGCATGGTGTCACGCGCTCACAGGCAAACATGAACAGATCTCATTCGATGACCGCAGACACATGATGTCACAACGCTAGCATGACGAAGAGTGGCAGCTGTGGTGAGTGAATACTCCTTTGTGCTGTTTCTTGCTTTACCGCACATTGGGCATGCGAGAACGCAGTACACACGAAACCACCAGCCTTCTTGTCTTGCGTAGCATTTGCACCCATCGCAGATTGCTTCCAAGATAGGGTGGATGGGGCTGTGCTCATCCGCGCCATGCGCAGCTGCGGCCGGGCTAAATGAGGAGCATCAATATAATTACTGTTGCAACCCGAAGGCACCAGATGCATTTGTATAATTCCGAAAAATAATTTTTTCGGTGTCAGAAGTAAAAGATAGGCATATGTAAGTGTAAACGACAGAAATAGGCATTTATAGGCACTGTTATGTCGCTGCTAAGCCACTTAACCCATAATTCATGCTCATACACCAAAAGTGTGGGGCCCTGGTGCACGGGAACAAATAGACGTCTGCATATAATCCGGCCTCTAACCATTACCAAAGACAAAAAAAAGTAACATGCATTAATTTTTGGTTACTCCATGCGCAGAAATTTTAGACAGTGAGTCTTTATTACATTAACCCTGATGAACAATATTTTTAAAGGTCTTATTTTACATATGGCAAACTTTTATCTTTAGAACTGAGGTGAAACAGCGCGAAAAAGACGAGGACACAAGGAAACAAATACCACAGACAAGCGCTGACTGCCAACTGGAAGTTTATTTGAAATTCACCGGACATTTATACTTTCTTCAGCATAGGCATGCGCACATCAGTCGCAAAAACATCTGCAAATCAACATTTTAATCTTTCTTCCAAAAATGTGATTTATTTTCCCGACAAGGCAAGAGAGGGAGTGCTTACACATTTATCGCCTTCCTTTCTCATATGAAAGGCCTCTACTATTTCCCTTTCCTTCTTACTCTTTCCTTTCCCTATGAATTTTGTCTTTTCAAATATGGGGGTGCATTGACACTTGTTACAGTGTCCAACTAAATGACTCCCATAGCCATTCTTTAGGTTAGTGCTGTGCTGACGAGCTCTTTCATCGAAGCACTGTCCCGTTTGACCTATATAAGATTTCCCACAGCTGAGCGGTATTTGATAGATGACATTGCGCCTGCACTCAGTGAAACGAGTTTTATGATTAGTGGTGCACAGGTGCCTTTCGCGCTTGTTCATGCGATTGCATATCGAGGACAACTTACACGGGGCACTGAAAACCAAAGTAATATTATGTCTTTTGGAAACTTTCTTCAGATTGTGAGACAACCTGTGTAGGTATGACACCACGTGCGCTTGTCTTTTGTCTTTGTTTTCTTCTTGGGAAGCGTCGGAACTTCTTTTCTCTTTCTGCAAAATGGCTTCGCATACTGAAGTGATCACAGAACTGGGAAAGCCTGCGTTCTGTAGTCGCGATATCTGATTTAAAAAACTATGATCGCACTCATGCTCACATGACTTACTAAGTGCTGCCTTAATGCACGTTGTTGCTATGCCTCTCTTAATCAATTTAGAGTGTGCGCTGTCATAATGCAACAAGGTTTTCTTAGATCTGGGATGATATCCCCAGAATACGTGCTCGTCCAAAGAAAAACAGAGGTTAATATCTAGAAACTGAATACGGTTGTTAATTGGCAATTCATACGTGAACTTAAGTCCTCCCGATGAGTTGATGAGCAAGTTCAAAATTTCTTCGACCGCGTCATGAAAATGCATGATGAAATGCATGATGGCCAATTCTACATCCAACGCACTGGCATCTGTATAGGATCAGCCATCGCCCCCATTTTATGTGACATTTTTTAATCCTCGGTTCACAATGTAATTTCTGCTAAGTTAGTAGACATGCCTGTAATGCAAATATTTAGATATGTTGACGACTACTTAATTGTTATGAAGAAACATTCCTGTATGCATTTTCATGACCTAACCTCTGTTCCACTTGCACTCTTTCTTTTTCGTTATGACACCTTATCAACTCACCCAGTTGGCGATCCTGCTTTCTAATTAATTACAACCTGCCTCGTTTCTTAGTAAATATGTTCACACACATGCTGAATAGGGCTTGACAGATGCACTGGATGGGACAGCTGTACTTAATTTCAGGAAGATATTGTTAACTTGTGGAAATTTTTCTTTGAGCTCACTCACCGCAATATTACACGACGTTAAAAGGTACCTAGAAAGCTCCTCATCCTCAAGTGGCATCGAGAAATCACTATTAATTCAAAAAGACGTTCCCAAAGAAGTAGTCATCCTCCGTTTGCGCTGGAGTTGTGGAGTTGCTGTACCGTCGCATTCCAGTGTGCACAATTCAAGAATATCTTAACAGCTCGCTTTAGATGGTCTTCAGGACTGCATTTCTCTTCGTTTTGTTAACAATCCAGGACAACTTGAACCTTGTTAGCAATGTAGCCGCAACCGTCAGATAAGGACCTCATCCATACAGCATTGAACCTGCATCAGCAAACACCAGCATTATAGCAGAGCTACTTTTTAAAGCCAGACACTGTAAAGTACCATCACATACGGATAATATCCAACTGGCGATTTTACATGCTTTTGCTCTTGCGTATTGAAAATGATCAAAGTGGTATAATGTTGGTAAATGATGCTTCTTCCAACATGTGGTATCGTACACTAACTTCTGCAGGGGAATTCAAAATGAGCAATAATCTTCGATTGCTGCTATGTGGGCCTCTACAATCAAAAACAGGATAGAGGGGAATGTGTGAATATTGCTACTAGTGAATATGCAAGACACGTTTGCATGACGTGTGAAGCACAGCTGCACAGCTTTTATCACTGACTTTAGCTTTTATACAAGGAAACAGTCCATTAGCTTTCCTTCATGCACATATGTGTGTCACAAACTTGCCTCCTATGGGTTCTGCCCAAGGTACACTTAGAGGTCCATAAAAATGTACTGTTATCCAGTAATGTGACCATGCTTAATCTTCTGATGAGAACTTCAAGTGTTGGTAGCACGTAAATGCTGTGGTTGTTACCTTGCAAAGTGTGTTATGTGCAGCACATGGGCTTCATGACTTGCAGTATAAAAACAATGTTGCACCAAGAAGCTGCAAGAAGTATTCTTAGAATTTATATATCTTGCAGCATTCCACTATGAACTTGGGCTCATGAGGCTTCTGCAGCCTGGGAATTCCAAATTTAGAAGAAATAAATTATAGTTTGTGTCCCTTCTCTAGCAAGGTATTGATAACAATCACAGCCTTAAAAGTGTAATTCCAAATTCCATCTTGTAACAGCCAGGTGCAGTAAGTAGGTCCTGCAGTGGGCCTTGATTAGGTCAGGTGCTTGCGTCAATTGTCTTTGCTTGCTGCAGAGGTGCTGGCACTTTTTGAAAAGTGCCAAAAAAAGGTTACCAGAGTGCACCCATGCATTTTATTTCACGTTACTGAAAAATGTTAACATCTGTATGTTATTCGTAACAGTTAAAAAAAGTTTATGAATATGTTGCTAAGTTGCCAAAAAAATTAATGCATTGCAGGCAACGCTGTTACTTGTAACGTGTTACCGCCAACACCGTGCGATACAGCACTCAAGTGACAACTTTTTCATCAGCTTTTAAATCTGATTTCTTTTTAATCATGATTTTGGTTCATTTGCTTTCTTTCTCTTTCATGGGTTGTCTGACAGTACCTTGTGTCTTTGTGTAATTAAGGACTTGGATTCATACAGTTCAACCTTTTCTCTGTAGGACCCCTCCACCATGATGCTTGCAGTTGTCCTGCTCCTTTTAACAAGTGGCTTTTGCAGACAAAATGTCCAACAGTGGATCCTCAAATCCTTAGGGATCTGGCATGGTTTGAAGAGATAGACATGAAGAAAATGCTTCGTGAAGCCCTTCGACGATTTGATCATCCTGGTTCTGTTAGCTTCTGCCATTATGCTGTTATTAAAAACAAGGTCAGTATTTTGCATTGACGCACCTTAAGCAAGTGCATGACCTGTCTCACAAACCAAAGTTCTGTGCAATTGGGCTTTGTATAGGTACATTAATAGTGCAAGTTGAAGAAAATTCATCTTAGAGAGTTTTTGGACATATGTAAATAAGTGTTGTGACACAGTTTTGAAACTGATGGCCAGTTTCATAAATGTATTTATTGAGCACTAATGTGAAAGTTGGGAGGGGAGGGGCATAACCGGGGGCGTAAAATTCACAATCTTCTATAGTATACCAGTAAACACAGTTCAATGGCCTCTATTGCAACATCATTGAAGTATAGTCTTTGTCAACATCTTTCTTGACATCTGCATTGCTGCTGTTACGATGGTCTTGAACATAATCTTCACATCTTGCCACTGCCAAGATAGCTGGTAACATTCCAAATGCTCCAGTCAGCAGGTTTCAACCTGCTTTCTATTTATCAGACATTTCCATTTTATGATGAGCAAAATGAGAACAAGGTGAAAGCAGGAGCCAACATTTCGGCAAGTGGACTTGTCTTTTTCAAGGCGACGTGCTCTCCTCGGCACAGTATATATGGGTACGGTTCTTCTAAATAGGGGAGAGGGTAAGGTGGGTGGGCGAGGCAATGACCAAGAGTGTGTTAGCGGCGAGGGTGTAGAATTGAAAGGCGTGCTACTGAACATTGGTGGAGGAATGTGAGGTAGCACCGTGTGTCAGCCGGTTGATGTGTCACTGTGGGCTACTCTTTTTGTGGAGGGTGCCTCGACAACAGAGTGGGGGGGGGGGTTGATTATGTGCTATGCTGGAGGTCAGTAAACTATCGTCTCCCTGAAAGAGAATGAAAGTGGTGGCAGGAAATGGTGCTTGTGAAAAAAAAAAGAATAAGTATATAGATAAAGAACGAAAGAAATGAGTGAAAAGAAAAAGGAGGTTATAAAATTATTGAGAACCCAATAACAAAAAAAGTATGCAACCCAATGAAAAATAACTTAAGTGCTGTTGCCTATAGTTTGAAATTTAGTGTAGCAAATAGATAAATTTCAAACTATAGGCAAGTTGATGCTTAGTTGATGAAGCATAGGCAAGGAAGGATTTTCAAGCTATGCATCGCGCACATTCCAAAGGTGCCAGTGTTGTGCTGTTCACCACAAGATCCAACTTGTCCTACACGGCAGTTCTGCAGGGTGTCTACCAACCGAGGAAATTGGGAATTCTCAGAAATTTTGAATAGTCTGGAAATACTCAGGGAATTTCTGCTTCTATCAGAGAAAATTAGCTGTAATTTTATTGAAAGGAAACAAAAGTCACACTAATGCTGGCTCGAGTAACAGAGAGGAATCGTAAGGAATTGTCTTTGACGCTTTGTCGTCGGCTGGAGAAATTGCAGTGTAGAATCAACGAGTGATTTTCCGGATGCCCAATTTTTGGGACATGCCCAATAATTCGCATGGCTTCGCGGCACCACCACGTACCCCATAGAGTCATTGTATAAGAACATCTGAAATTTCAGGCACAAGAACCTTTCGCCATCCAATTTTCCGGACTTTTTGCTGTCAGCACAGGTCCAAAATGGCATTAACCAAAGCCACCACCACCGCCACTTTGATCTCGCCACCTCGAACCGGCACTCTAGCATGCAGACGGTCTCTGCTATGCTGCTTCCTTGATATCGAGAAGGCTTATGACAGTGTACCACATGCACCTATGCCTTGCACATGCAACTATGCCTATGCACATGCAACTGCCTTGCCGCTTTGGGTCTGCTGGAAGCGTTGTCAGTAGTACGATGTTTGTATAAAGGGAACACCATCACGGCACACTTTGGTTCTGTTGAGTCCGAGCCTGTCACAGTGGTCAGGGGTCTTCCTCAAGGTTACCTGCCATCGCCATTGCAGTGCATCATTTATGTCACCAGCAGTGAAAGAAAGCTTTTGAACGTGGGCCTCGGCTTCCGCGTTAGGTACACCACCACGGGGATAGACGAGAACAACAAACTGCCGTTCTTGGCTTATGCAGATGACCTAGTGGTGATGGCAGAGTGTGCACAGGACCTTCAAACCTAGCTAGATATCTGGCATTCGAAGATCTCTGGTCTAGGGCTTCACTTCAGCACCAAAAAGATTGTGATGGTCCAACTTGCGGGTGACTCTACCGGTGACATCTCGGTAGCCTCGGATGGAGAGCAGCTGGTCCACCAATCTGTGTACAAATATCTTGGTGTGCAGCTGTCCACGGCAGCAGATATGTATGACATCCATGACGAAATACTTCACCTCAACGGACACGGGGCCCAGTGCATATTGTGTTGCTGTTGTTTGGGGGGGGGGGGGTGTAATCGGTACATCATGGTGTGAGAGTTATGGAAAGTCGTGCACGTACCCAGCCTGTCATTTGCCAACGCTGTTGTTTCTTTGTCCGCCAGCACCTGTGGATGGCTTGAGCAGCAGCAAGGGGAGGTGGGACGTGTTGTGCCCAGCTGTCATGGGAAAGTGGCTAACGAAGCAGTGCAACAGGACGTGGGGTGGTTGAGCTTTGAAGTGCGGGAGGCGGCCAGTAAGCTGACATTTCGCGGGCGCCTGCTCTTCATGCAGCGAGATCGATGGGCATGGCATGTGCTCAAATATCTGACGGTCACATGGCTTCATACGGCGTGGGTGAGGGGTGTCTACCGATTGGAGAAGCTGCTTGGTTTTTTCAAGATACCACTGAATGCAGAGGGTGGACAGGCTTATGCACATGACGTGCACTTACGAGTGACTGAAGAGGAGGGATGCAGGGAGTGAGAACAAGATTACAAGTCAACACTCGCCCTATACTGTCAACACAAACGCAACATTGCCACTGTGCGCTGAACGGCTTGGGAAGTGCGCTGTTGTTCAAGGTGAGGGCGGGAGCCCTTTGGACGCTCGTGCACGTGAAAATGTGTGACATTGCTATGATAGTGTGTTGCCATGCATGCAGAAGTGTAGACGAAACGATCGAACACGTGGTGTTGAACTACAACCAACTAGGCGGCCCCGTATTGGCGAACGGAGGTGAAAAGGCTTGAAGTTTCATTGGGTTACGTGGACACAAATGGGGCAGTTGACACCAGTGCTGAAGTGCTGACCAAGTGGTGCCTTCAGCGCTCAAGTGTTGAGTATTGTGTGCACCACTGTGGCCCTTAATTCCCCCCCCCCTTTGCGTGGAGTTTGTTTACTGTTTTGTTTATTTATTTCTGATTTTTGTTTTGTTTTTGTGTCTCCCCCCCCCTTTTTTTTCATGGCTAGGGCATGCAATTGACACGCCTGCTCGTTGCAAAGGGTGAAGCCGCGTTGCATCATCATCATCATCTGCTGGCAGCCGTAGTCACCACTGCGGCAACGTTAGGCCTAGCTGCTTCGACATTCGCTATTAAGCTTCTTGCCATTGGGCGCTGTGTTTTTTATTGAAAGAATTCGCTGCTTTCAGCAATGGCACGGGCTCGACCTTCGCGGTCCTCGCGATTGGCTTAGAAGCTTGGAGAGCACGGTGCGTTGCGTAATGCCGGTTCCCGAAAGTCAGCTTCGCCTCCGTACAGAAATGTTACTTGGTGAAGCATACGCAAAAGTATTGCAGTGAAGTGTAACAAGCGTGAGAAGGGGCTACTGCCACGGGCGCAGTATGTATTCCTTAATTACACATGCGTGCATCCACCATTTCCTGTCACAGTACGAGCACCGATATGCCTAATAAGTGTACTGACAGGCCTTCATAGCTTTTTTGGACATGCCTATGGCGATTTGAGGGGCAGTAAAAGACATGCATTGATATTTTTTTTTTTACGTTTTTGCCGTCCCTGGGGAGTCCAAAAAATTGAACGTTGGCTATACAACTGACCAAGAGGATGCTTCAAATGGTCCGTGAGGCGAATGCGCTGCTGAAGGAGGATGGGAACAAAGGACCGACATGTTGAGGAATGAATGGGAAAGGAAGTTTGCCTCCGCTTTTTTGAAGGAATTAAGTTAAAAGTATTGCTGAATGGGCGAATTAGTGCTTTATATTCTTGTCTTGCTTTAGCGCAACTTTCGAGTATGAAGGAAAAGGACAGGTGACAGGATGTGCGCTATGTTCTGTCGTGTGCACAGGGTTTCGATGCAAAGGCCTTTTTTTGGGTAGACAGCTCCTGAGCTGTCTTAGCTGAGCTTGCCACTCACATTCCACCCTCTGGGCGAGTAGAAGCGAGAGTGTATGCAAGATCTGGTCCAGTGACGAGGAATCAGTTTTCATGCGTAATTGTGTCATAAGTTGCCGATAACGTTCATCCTGTCGCCTATTCTTTTCCTTCATACTCTTTGAAGGAGCTTGAGCTGAATGGATGGGAAATTGAGAAATGAATGGGAAAGAAAGGCGATGCCGCCGCTTCTTTGAAAAAATTTGAGCTCAAAAAACAAAGTGTTGGCTGATGCCGAGATGCAGGTGTCCCTTGAATCATCCAAACCAAAATAAACTCTTTTAAAGCAGTGAAAGCGGGCTGAGAGTATGTCGGGACAGTTGATCTTGACTTTCTAGCTGCTGAGAGAGAAACTCATTTGTGACAAAGTTCTGGTCCCATACCAATGAGCTTGTTATCAGTTGATAGTTTTTTTTTTCAAATAGCTCATATTCGAAAATATTTGCTTCTCTATGCATCTTTTTTTTATTTGTGCTTGAAAATGTTCGACTTGATTTGCAATGGGCCTTACGATTTTTTTTTTCGAAGATATTTTATTCACCGTTCATTTTACTAATCCTTCTGTTTTCTTTTTGAAGAAAATAAATAATACTCGTCACTATTCAAACTTAATTAGGTCGTTTTTTTTAAATGATTTATTATGCTTACTAGAGAGTGACAGTAACGGGTGACATGGTGTCAGACAATCTTGATATAAAACAAAGGTCTGTGTCGCTCAGGGAATGTTGCAAAGGAACTCGGGGAAAACCTGGGAAACTCGGGAAATTTGATAATGTCAACTTCGTAGACACCCTGGTTCTGACATTGGATTTTCGCACCAGTTTATAGCGGCCCTCTTCCAGTGCAGCTCTCAAGTCTTGAGTGCTGCCCTTCGCCATCGTAGGCACCATGCATGTAAGACACAGGTAGTTGATGATGATAGAAGATGATGCTGGGTTCAGGTTCGATTTACAAAGAATTGTACTTCTGTGCCTCTCAGCATCATAGATTATAAGGCTGAGACTACCGATCACAAGGGGCTTGACAAACATGCTGCACTAACGTGAACTATCAGCTAGAAAAAGTGAACAGGTTTTCTTTCTTTTATGCCTATTGTTCCCCTCTGTTCAGTTCTCCTAGTTCTTCTTTCCTTTGGCCACTTCTTACATGGTAGCTTCATGTTAAAGACAACAAGATACACAAATATGGACAAATTAAAGTAGCATTTCCTTTCCAATTTTGGGATCTGCACGTTAGCCAGACTCATGGGCTCTCAAGCAAACGACACACTTGAAAACGTGCAGTGTAGCTGGTTGCATACAGGCGACTCGCTACCATGTGTGACAGCCTTTGCAAGGAACGCTTCCTCCATCTGGCAATTAAGTTTGAAAGAAGCGCTGGTGGCGTATGCCTTTGTAGCCTTTGTCCAGTTCCCACGACTCCGCAGGGCAATGACAACAGTCAAGACCGCTGTGCAGCGCTTCGTGGGGAACTTAACCTCATTCATGTGGCGACAATTACGGTGCTTCCTTTTCTGTGTTGGAACTCATCCGACCTGCCTTGCACAGCACCCAACAAGTGTTGGGCAAGCGGTAAACAACCACTTAAAGCCAACCGGCAGCTTCGGAACATGTCGTAAGCAAAGGCAGATGCAGCAAGCTGAGCTTTGCTTCTCACTCAGCTCGGCTGAAAGATTGTGGCTTCATCTTCAATATTTTACACATTCGCTAACTTGATGAGCAATCACTGTGCGCAGTGGCAGAACAGCATGTGGACCTTTGGGTAATCTTTCTCTTGGAAGTAGGGCACAAAGCAAGAATTTCGGTCCTAAACTGGGCTCCAATGCCAGCCCGACCCAGGCTTGACTAAATATATGCTGGGCTGCCTGAGCCCAGCCCATGGGCTTGCCAGACCCAGGCCTTCGAGATGGCATATGCACTCCTCTACAGTATACTTCTATTCTCCATCAGGTGCCATTGACCATTGGCCTGAAAATTAGATACTTGCAAAACTTTTTCTAATTTTTTTCTTCTTTAATGAATGTCTGATACAATTTTTTTCTTGCATTGTCAAGGCATTCAGGCTGCATACTGCAATTACACAGTAAACTGCTATATGATAAATTACGGAAAAAATATTTTTGTTTCTGTAAAAAGTTGAATTGAAGGTTAGGCATTGAGTGTCACTGAGACTGTCTCTCATGGCTACTATTTTGGTTTACGATCAGTGAACAATACTGGCCTCACTATCATGCTACAACTCCGAACTTCTTTTTCATTTGTAAGCCTACTAGAGCCTGAAATTACACATTACTGTTTAGTATAGTTTTTTTCTGCTCTTCACATTTGTAGCTGTTATTTTTTTTTCTAGGTCTACCGAAAATGCTATGGACAGCATGTTGGGTTCAACATGTTCATGGACCAGATACTGTTGTCTCTTGCTAGAAAGGTGAACTTATTTCCATTGTTTTGTAGTGCTTTATGATCTTTGCAATATTTATGCAGCAGTGCAAACATTTTTTTAAACATTGCTAGAAATGAAAACTGAACTAAGTAACTGAAGTTTGGTATGACTTTGTTTAGGTGCTTCTTCCGGACGTTGAAATGCTTGTGAACCTTGGTGACTGGCCACTTGAGCAGAAGAGTCACACTGGAGTCCGCATTCCTTTCTTTTCATGGTGTGGCTCTAAAAGCAGCACTGATATTGTAATGCCCACATATGACATAACAGAATCATCTCTTGAAATGATGGGCAGGTAAGAGTTTCGAATTTTTTTTTTCTGTTGCAAGTAAGTGCTGAAAGGTACCTTAGCTGTTATGTAGTCTCTATTTCTTATTTATGTTTTGATCAAGGGTTATTAGACCTAGCTTAGCATTCATGTCTACTGCTGTCCATTTTAAAAAGCAGCCAATAATTCTTGTGGAGTTCTTTTTTTTTACATTTTTGCAGCCATCTTGTCAGTTCTGGTAAAGTCATGTGTTTGCTTAGTGGGTGTTTACAAATAAAGCTACCGCTGAACTTGGTGAAAAGCATCATAGTGACATCAACATGTTGACAACTATGCTTGTATGGATGCTAACAAGTCAGTTGTCTTATACATGTGGTTTCTGCCATTTATTGAGGGATTGTGCTCAGAATTGGTCGTATCAGGTTCCTTCCTTGCAAAATATGGCTGATAAGGAACGTGGCACATTGCTCCATGTGCGAAACACTGTGCCCATTAAAGCAGATGTTTGCATTGCTCCAGGCTGTCTTCCACAATGTTATTGCAGAATATTGAGCAATATTGCAGTGTAGACATCTGGTATTGTGTGTTAAATCTGCATTGAGATAAGACCACACTTCTCGGCAATGTCTTGCTTTCATTCTAGCCTTTACAGTTTGTCTAGTAAAGTGTGTGAACAGAAATTAGAAGCTGGTTGGGCACTCTGACAGGAAGCTTGGTAGGATAAAGGTGAGAGAGCAGGCAAATAGAAGGCAAGAAGGCTCCTGGTTGCTGTCTCATTACGCTTCTCAGAAAATTTACCTGTTTGTGCAGCCACTGTTCCACGTGTAGCTGCCGTCCTGTTGCATATTAGACTGCAGTAGACACTTTGATCATTACAGGAAGTTTGGAACAGCCAGTGTAGTGTGTGTTGTAGGCTCTGCAAGCTTACAAAATGCAGGTGCCACAAAGAGTCCGAATTTCCCTGTAGCCGGGGCATGTCGCCTGTAGGCCTGCCTACCTTGAAACTTGAAAAGTACGTCAATTGAAGACAAGAAACACTACATTTCGTTGAAAGTACTGAAATTGTTTTATTACTTCAGATGTTGACTGTTTATAAAAAAATTGACTGACTGGGTTCTGTAAAGACACTGAAAGATTGCTCTGCTCTATATTTGCAGCAAAAATGATCAGCTCCTCAGAAAAATAGATATGTTCATCAAATTTATTCGCAGAATATTCACATGCTGGCAGCTGAAATTTCAGTTGCCATTACATTCATTCTATGAGTGGGTGGCACTGTCGCATGTACGCCCAAATAATTGAGCGGGTCTGAAAAATTATGCTCTTAAAAAATTGGTTGGCAATTGTATTTGTAGTTTTTTAAGAATAGTTTTGCCTCAGACTGGATGCAAATTAAAAATGTAAAATTATTTGTGTCAGCACTGCAATCCCAAACAAGCTAAAAAATTTAGCTTTTTATGATAAAATCATAAAAGTGGGCAAGTAAGCACTTGCGTTCCATCTGCAGTCTGCTCTTTTATCTTTCACCAGCACAATGTATTCCTACATTTTGGGCTTTGTGCTTAGACATGCTGATTACAAATTCTCATCTTGTAAGCTTTATGTGTTGATCGTAGCAGGCAGCATTTGTCTTTTGTACAGATTAAAGAGACTGCATACCTTTTAGGATGTGTTCTCAGTTACTGATGGAGATAGTGCCTCAATATAACAGAATCAGGCTTTGGCTTATTCATTAAACAAGGAATTCTATTTCTAGATCGTCATGAAAAGCTGTGTAAAAATTGTAGCCCACTCTGCTTTTTGCCACAAGATTTTTCATTGTGATACTAGAGGTATTTCTGCTGTTAATTTTTTATGTGTGTGTATGCATGTGAGAGAGCAAAAGAGAGAGTGAGCTGCAGAGAGTTCTTACTGGAAAGTGTCACTGGTTTTCATGTGTAACATCACATACTGCAGGCAGCCAAATGCCTCTTATTATTTAGCTGCACTTCTGTTCCTACATCCTTCTCCTTGTCCCCCTTGCACTTTGGATTTGCAGTGTGCTTAAAAAAATAACAGTCAATAACAATGTTAGTGTATTGTTTTATTACAAAGAGTACTGTGCTCCAAAGCATTCTTTATAGACAGTAGCTGAGGAAGGAAATGTTGAAATTACAGAAAACTCCCTCAGAGTTGGTGTTTGAGCTTGTGGCGGGCAAAATCAGTGATGACAATGAGCCACAATAAAAAGGAGTATATTTTTACTGAGCAGAAGGCCCTAGCTGACGGTCATTTCTCGGTGGGTAAATCTCCCCGGCCACCTTGTGCTGGCCACTCTTGATCTGAGCCATGCACCCACTTCGCTTCATAGGCAATGGCCTGTCCCTAGCCTGGATAGAATAGGATAGGATATCCTTCTACGATGGCACGTACCCAACGCGGGGGATCGGCTTAGCCAGCTGCCATTCTCCTCATCTTCCTCAACGTTAATGCTGCTACAAGCTAATTGGTTTATTGCTTATGAAAATTTAACATGTGAACATGCAAACAAGGTGCCACATAAAGGCAGTAGTATTCTTTGTCAATTTTCTTTGGCTGCATAAGTTTCTGCTGACCATAAACATTGCAAACAATTACCAATGTCTGGTGTTCACCTTTGTGTATTTATCTTTTTCTTGACATTTATGATTATTATGATCTTGCATCTTCTCTTTGATTGAACCAAATTATTTTGTTTCTATTAACCATTCTTTGACCTTATTGCTTCTCTCAAAACACCTGTCTCAGGAGTAATGGCATCTGGAAGGTGCCCCAACTGCTGCTTTGAAAACAGCATTGGGATGGATTTCAATATCTGACAAAACAAAAATGCTATTCCAGGCTCTCAGAAGTTAAAGCTATTTTTTAGCGATTAATTGTATAGTTGAGATGTTGGTGCAAAAAATTTTTCTTGCTGACGTAACTGCTCCTTTCAAGTTTAATTCAAGTTTATATTAAGTTATAGCGGCGATGCATGGCTGGCGTCTGCAGGTATTCTCCCGATCATGTAGCGTCCCCTTGTTGGGCTCGGTGGTAGGCGGCCACCATCACCGCTGAATTTTCCAACTTTGTATGGCAAACGCTTTTCCCCCACTGCTTGATCGCTCCCTGGAGAGGGGGCGCACCGATGAACCATTCAGCTTTTTTATGCAACCGAAAGAGTCCTTTCCCAAATACCATGTTGTTCACAGTCAGCACGAGACTAAGACAGTCCGAATGATCTCACCGTTTCTTGTTGGCAAATGGCTCACTGAAGCAATAGGCCCAGGTTATAAAGTAACAAAGATGGGAAGCGGCGATCTTCTTCTCAAAGTTCGCGACATGCCACAATAGCTCTCGAAACTTGTATCATTTGGGGACAATCCCGTCTCAGTAGGCCCACACAGGACAATGAATGCAGTGCACGGTGTCATCTCAGAAGATGACCTTCTCGAATTTTGTGAAAGTGAACAACTAGAAGGATGGCAAGAACAGAACGTTGTCAAGGTGCAAAAAGGATTAAAATAAGACGAGATGACGAAGAAATACCAACTAAGCATATAATAATTACTTTTGGGACCAACATTCTTCCTGAATCAATTGAGACCAGTTACTACAAGCTTCGTGTCAGACCGTACATTCCAAACCTGCATCGATGTTTTGGGCATGGGTCACAAACCTGCAGAGGGCATGCTACTTGTGCTAAGTGTAGCTCCATTGAACACTCTTCTGACGTTTGCAGTTCAGCAACCCATTGTGCCAACTGTGAAGGAGACCACCCTGCTTACTTGTGATCCTGCCCCTTGTGAAAAAAAGAAAAACAAATAATAGAACTCAAGATGAAACTAAATCTGTCTTTCCCTGAGGCATGCAAGCATTTATATTCCAACAATCAGTCCAGTCCTTCCTACACCGATGTGGCGCGCCGGGGGGCAGCACCACATTATTTGGAGGCCACCCAGGCCCCACACAGAGTGGTGGCGGTCACGCCATCAGCCCCCCTGACTGGAACAACCAGCGCTGTTCCAGCTCCCACAAAAGAGGGCCAGCAGACCCGCAGGCCTGTTAGACCCAGGGCCACTGCTCGTGCAGATCGGCCCAACGCTCCTGCAAAAGTGCCCATTTTGCAGGCAGTATCCACCGCCTCAGACCAGGTGATGGATACGAGCACAACTCCGGCGTCTCAAGCGCCCAAGGAACGGCACAGCTCGCTCGAGCGCGCCGCCGAGAAAGACAAATCCTGTATCAATCTCTTAGACGCACAGCGCAAAACGCATATATTATGGATACACAGATATTACAGTGGAATTTGAGAAGCTTACTCCACAGCCAAGACGATATTAAGGAACTCTTACATAAGTACAATCCAAAGGTGCTGTGTGTCCAAGAAACACATCTTAATCCTTCACGCACGAACTTTCTCCGGCAGTATGCCATTTACCGAAAAGACCGCAACAGGCCTTTGCCTCGTCAGGCGGTGTAGCAATAGTAGTAGATAAGGGTGTTGCTTTCCGGCAATTAGAGCTTAAAACGCCCCTAGAGGCCGTTGCGCTCAGTGCAGTGGTGTTTAATAAGCTTGTAACAATTACCTCCCTATACATCCCCCCGAACTACCGCCTTTCAAAAACAGAATTTCACAGCTTTATCTATGAACTGCCCGAACCTTATAGTGTCGTGGGAGATTTTAATGCACACAACACCCTTTGGGGAGGTTATCGTTGCGATTCCAGAGGACGCTTAATAGAAAACTTCCTCTTCACTACAGATGCTTGCCTGCTAAATGGGACAGATCCTACATTCTACAGTTTCACAAACAATATATTCTAATCTATCGATTCATTTAAGCATTGCATCGAGTACACTCTTGCCACATCTGGAGTTAACGTGATTTAGAATCCATACGGGAGGGACCATTTCCCAATTGTCATAAAACTAACAAAGGGTGATGAGTGCTCTCCACATGTCTCCCGGCAGAAAGTCGATTGTGCCGACTGGACACGATACAGGGCGCTCCTGTATTTGTCCTGGAATGACATCTGTACACTTTCTATCGGTGATGCAGTGGCATATTTCATGGCGTTTATAGTTGATGTGGCATCAGTATGTATCCCCGTAACAAATGGATTGCCCTGTAAGCGACGTGTTCCATGGTGGAATGACAAGTGTAGGAAAGCATATAGAAATCAAAATAATGCTTGGAACCACCTTCGAGACTCTCCAACTACGTAGAGCCTGATCACTTTCAAGAAAATAAAGTCTGAGGGTAGAAGAATGCGGTGCCATGCCAAAAGGGAAAGCTGGCAAAGATACATTACTAGCATTAACTCTTATACTGACGAAAGAAAAGACTGGAACAGAGTGTGGAACAGAGTGTGGAACAGAGTGTGGAACAGAGTGAATAAAATCAAAGGTCGGCAAACTCATCCTCTCCCATTAGTAAACACGCAGGGAAATACTCTTCAGGACCAAGCTTATTCTCTTGGGTCACATTTTGCGTACATTTCTAGTTCATTGCATTACTCAGATACATTCTTGAGGTACCAGCAACAAGCCGAGCGACTGCCTCTGGATCGGAAAGGCAAGAGCAATGAATCCTACAACCATCCTTTTAATATGGCGGAATTTCAGGCTGCACTACGTAGTTGTAATAGATCGGCCCCTGGACACGATCGAATAGTTTGAGATGATTGAACACCTACACCCCGAAGCACACAAAATGCTCCTATCTCTTTTTAACAACATATTCTCTGCCAGCTACATTCCGTCTCCCTGGAAGCAAGCAGTCATAATTCCTATTCTGAAAGAGGGTAAGGACCCATCTTTGGCCAGCAGCTATAGGCCTATAGCTCTAACAAGCTGCCTATGTAAGCTTTTTGAGAAAATTACTAACCGGCGCCTGGCCCATTTTCTTGAAAGCAACAAGATACTAGATCCCTTGCAGTGCGGCTTCAGGGAACGTAGATTCACAACGGATCATCTTGTCCGCATTGAGACAAATATCCGTGATGCCTTTGTGCACAAACAGTTTCTTTTATTGGTATTTTTAGAAATAGAGAAAGCATATGATACTACTTGGCGTTTCGGAATCTTTCGTGATCTAGCTGGAATGGGCGCCCGTGCCAACTTGCTAAATGTGATTCAAAGTTATCTGTCCAACTGCACATTTCGTGTTTGGATTGGTAATGTCCTTGTCTCGTCTATTTACTCAGGAGACTGGTGTGCCACAAGGCGGAGTGCTGAGCTGCACTCTATTTCTTGTAAAAATGAACTCACTCCATACTGTCATATTACATACAATCTTTTATTCTGTATATGTAGATGATATCCAAATAGGTTACAAGTCATATAATCTTAGTATCTGCGAGTGACAAGTGCAGCTTGGCCTGAATAAGTTGTCTAAGTGGGTAGAGGAGAACAGTTTTAAACTAAACCCTCAAAAGAGTATGTGCACTCTCCTCTCGAATAAGAGAGGTGTAATACCAAAGCCCGTTATTGATCTTAATGGAGACCGGCTATCTGTGAGCCACGAACACAAATTTCTAGGTCTCATTTTAGATTCTAAACTAACTTTTATCCCACATTTGAAATATTTGAAAATGAAGCGCTTGAAGACAATGAATCTACTGAAGCTCTTGTCCCGCACATCTTGGGGAAGTGACAGAAGGTGCTTTTTGAGCTTGTACAAAAGTCTTATATGATCACGCCTTGACTACGGAGCCATTGTGTATAACTCTGACACGCCTAGTGCTTTGAAGATGCAGGATTCCGTCCACCACTTGGGTATCCGTCTCTCTTCTGGTGCGTTTTGGACTAGCCCTGTAGAAATCCTGTACGCTGAATGCAACGAATGGTCTACATCTTCAAAGAACATATTTAAGTTTCTCTTACGCCCTGAAGGTGAAATCAGATTTCCATCATCCATGCCATTCAGTTATTCGCGGTCTATCCACGGCCAGGCTGTTCCGTAACTGCCCAGGTACTGGACCTCATCTGTCTCTCCGGTTGGAAGCACGGTCCGAAGAAATGAGCGCCTCAATTTTAGAGAATGTCATAATGGCAACTACGCGGCTTCCACCGCCTTGCGAGCGGTGGGCTATCGAGTGTGACGTCTCGTTTGCGGAAATAGCAAAACAGGCACACATACGTTCACATTTTCTTGAGCTTCAGGAGAAGTACTCTTGTGCTGAATTTTACACAGATCCCTCTAAGTCTCCTTCTGGTGTTGCTTACGCATCACTAGGACCAGCATTTTTAATATCCGGTACATTGAACCCACATACATGTATTTTTACAGTGGAAGCATATGCAATACTCCCTGCAGTAAAAGCACATCAAGCAAACGAATCTCACTAGGGCTATGGTGTTCACAGACTCATTGAGTGTAACCCGCACCCTAATGAATGTACAAAAACACAAAAACACTGTCTTTAATGAACTGTATACATTGCTATGCTCAGCTTATAGTGCTAAACAAGTGATCATCCTATGCTGGGTACCTGGCCACTGTGGTATAAAAGGCTTAGCTAAAGCTGCTGATGAGAAAGCTACTTCAGTAGCTTTTAGTGACACAAACACAAACATACCCATCCCAGCCATAGATCTTAAACCATACTTGCGCCACAAGCTGAAAAACCATTGGAAGAAACAGATATACTCAGATATCCAATAAACTGCACTTGATCAAACCCAAATTAGGGCGTCGGATATTGGCGAAAACATCACAATATAACGAAGTGCTCCTTTGCCGATTCAGAATAGGACACACGGCACTCACTCTTACCTCTTGACTGGAGGGAATCCTCCGACTTGTAGTAAGTGCGGCAAAAATCTCGCAGTCCTGCACATTCTTATTCAGTGTTCTGCAATAGAAGCACAGAGCACAAATATTTCACTTCTGCCTATCACGAATATATACCTCGTCACCCGACATTTTTTCTTAGCATTGAACTGCTTTCTAATCTGAAATTAGTCTTAGAGCTTTTAGCTGAAACAGACACTCTGAAAACAATTTGGCCGGGTAATTTTTAGCACATGTATAACAGCCCTTGTACTCAAGGGCTTTCTTGAAGCCATAGTGCCATTGGTATGTTTTGTTGCATCGTGTTCTTAACGAAACCCCATTGCCATAGTCCACATCACTACCCAGTGAGTGCCATTATTTTAGCACCCATATATTTTACGCCATTTACAGCGACAGGCCTTAAGCCCTTTTACCGCCATGTCACATCTACCATGAGGAATTCATTGTCCATGCCATTCACAATACATTGTTAACATTACCACTTGTCATGGCACTCTTTGGCCATACCTGGCCCTTGTGCCATAAAACACCACACATGATCAAGTTTAATTTTTGGGGCATTCTATATCACCATAGCTCTCATTTATCACTCTCACTGATATTTGTATGCATTAAATCAGGTGAGCTTGTGGGTGGAAGACCTCAATTTAAAGCTAAGCTGAAGCTACTTTATTGATAAGCTTTCCATAAAAAATTGGTTGTCCTTAAAAATTTGTAGTGTGTCCCTTGGATTATGGCCTCTTAACATTTACGAATGATGAATGAGCTTTTTTATTACCTAAAGTGTTGCTTTTGAACACAGTTGAATTAAATTATAATAGGTAACTTTTAATTAAGCTACATTTACCCGCCGTGGTTGCTCAGTGGCTATGGTGTTAGGCTGCTGAGCACGAGGTCGCGGGATTGAATCCCGGCCAAGGCGGCCGCATTTCGATGGGGGCGAAATGCGAACACACCCGTGAACTTAGATTTAGGTGCACGTTAAAGAACCCCAGGTGGTCGAACTTTCCGGAGTCCTCCACTACGGCGTGCCTCATAATCAGAAAGTGGTTCTGGTATGTAAAACCCCATAATTAATTAATTAATTAAGCTACATTTAATTAGTGGAAGTTAACTGTTCTGTACATGTATACTTTCTGCCATATGCTAGTAGTCTTTATTTTTATCCCTCTATATGACTTTCTCTTTTTCCTCCTTTATGAACATTGGTGTTTTCACAGAAATTATGCTGCATTCCAAAAGTCTTTAACCAGCTGCATCAATTCATCTGTTATGAAGATGCTGCTGCTTGGAGTGTGTGAGGAGTTCCTTTCATTGTGTGTTTTGCGACAGAACTGCATGATGAGAATTGACCCAAAATATGTTATGAAACACTCTATGAAAATTCCCACGAGAAATTTGTGCATTTTCAAGTAGGAGCAAGGAGTAAAATGGAGAATTATTTTGTGTCCTTCTCTTACCATGTAGAATGCCATATAAAATGAAGTCATGCTTCTGTCCATAAAATACTGTTGCACGGCATAACTGCCTTAAAGAGCCCCTAAACCACCTGAGCTCAAAAATTCATTATATAGTGGCAGCTTTGTACCATTTTACAGTGAACACTAAGCTGCAAGAAGTTTTTTTAAATGACACCGTAATAGCAGAGTTACAGGCTTTTTCTGAACGGCTATGTGGCTGCTGTGGTTTCTTGCTCTCATTCACTACTGTACCAACAGGTGTTCTCTCCTCCTCACCACATACTCTCAACAACTCCATGCAGTGCAGCAAAAGCTATGGGTTGCATCAACACACCTTAAGAAAGTCTCCTCCACTGTCCACTCCCAACGGTCCTCTGCACAATGCCCACTAAATGAAAGCTTCACGATAGGATTAGTGGCACATAATGTGCGAGCCCCCCTCTATTCTCGGAACATGCAGCTGACTTTCATCTCGGTGGCAATATCGTTCCTCATTGGCTGGCTATTTGACAGCTTTTACTCTTATGACGTCATGCTCAGGACCCTGCTGGCATCACGATGTGCAAAATGAGATCATAAAAGCTCGGAGAGGAGCACTGGATTGTTTCTTGAATTCGCGGCTTCCCTGAGGTGTGTGGCATTGCAATGTTTGCTATAATTTAAGGCTTTCCTGAGGCGTTTAGTACTGCCATGTTCGTGAACGTTCATTGTCACTGTATACACAATGCACATGTTTATTTAAAATGTGTAAGAAAAATGTCAGGTATGATTTAGGGGCCTTTTCAAACCACGAGTGCATCTCTTGAGTCAGTTTGTCACAGTTAGAAGATTTTGCACCAATTTCTTACCAACGTTTTGGATGCATTCTGTGCAGGGTGACTCTAGATCTTCTTTCTGTGCAAGGGAACAGTGGGCCAGCTTGGAAAGAGAAGCGTCCATGTGGGTTCTGGCGAGGTCGTGACAGCTGCCCTGAACGCCTTGACCTTGTGGCTCTCTCACGTCGTCACCCGGATCTATTAAATGCTTCCCTCACAAATTTTTTCTTTTTTCGAGACAAGATGGATGTATATGGTCCCCAAACCAGCCACGTCTCCTTTTTTGATTTCTTTAAGGTTTGTGCAAAATAAGATTCATTGTCTGGCATGGATGTGTAGTACCAAGAGTTCGAGAAAATTGTTTTTGAGGTCTGCGTGACATTCGTCACGTGTTTTCCTGTGCAGACCATTCAAGCAATTTATGGTGAATGAAATTATATGCAGCCTTCTATTGGCTTTCAAGCTGATTTGTAGCGTAATAAATCATTTTACTTTGATTGCAGAAGGGCTCAATACCAAAAGTATGAACGTGCCAACTTTTAGCTTACCTATTATGCTTGCAAAACTCATTTTACAGTTATACTCAGGTTTAGCAAAGTGGTATTCAAATGAACTAGTCGGTTCATAGCTGATAAAAATTTAAGAGCTTTTCATACAAAAAAAGGTGCAACCTTAAGACAGCAGTGTTCTTCTTTGTCAATTTCTACTGGTTGCACAAGTTTGTGCTGAGCACACACATCGCAAACAGATGACCATATTACCAATGTCTGGTGCTTTCCCTCTGTGTACTCACATATTTGTTTCACAGAAATATGTTGCCAGCTATTATAATCTTCTCTCCAATTGAACCAAATCATCTTTCTATTCACTTTGTGTCCCTAGGCTCTGTTGGGGTAGTTTACATCATTCTCTTTTGAAGGAATGCATCGTGAAGTGTTCATACTTTTGCTGCATACTGTGACAGCAGAATTTGTACTTAATATACAGTATAAGTAATTCTGTACTCCATATCTCAGGCATGCAAAGATGTGTGTAATAATCAGCTTTCTTACTAACTCGGCAACACTAGGTTGTCATAAAAATTGTGGAAACAGTAGAAAAGGTAGAAATGAAAATGTAGAAACAGTAGAAACTGTTGAAGGGACAGTTTTGTGATAAAGTGAAATTAGGTACGACTTATCCTCTCGTGCGTATGTGCATGTGTGTGTGCACATGTGTACACACATTTGTTTAATGTAGAAGAGTAGGCTTTTGGGCTAGTTGGTTGTCCTTATTTGAAGTAGTAGCTTAGCACGAAAAAAACCAGGGACACAAGAAAGACGTCTTTCTTGTGTCTGTGGTTTTCTTCGCGCTAAGCTTCTACTTCAAGTTTAATGTAGAGCGTTGTTTAATCAGTTCTGATACTTAAGTGTGCCAGAAAATAAAAATTATGCACAAGTGCATACTTTGGACCTAAGTTTTTATATGGTTTTATCGAGCTATGTCAGCTTAGACGTCCATGAACAAAATGAAGAGAGAGACACGGAGAGAGCGTTTATTATATATCTTGAGGAGGCAAGCGCAGCCCTTCAGTTGAGAACTTATGTCTCAAGGATGGATAGTTAACATAACTCCTGTTATCTTTTACTGTGCTAAATTTCCTGCTACCTGCACAGTTTAACAAAGTCTCACAGATTACACTTTCTGGAAACTGCAGTACAAGTACCAAATCAACGTGGACGGCACCGTGGCTGCTTACCGGCTTCCTTACCTTCTGGCTGGGTCTGGTTTGGTGCTGAAGCAAGATTCTGAGTATTATGAGCATTTCTACTCGCATCTCACTCCCATGGTGCACTATGTGCCATTTCAACGCAACCTTTCGGACCTAATTGACAAGCTAACTTGGGCACGTGACCATGATGAGGTTGCACATGGCATTGTCAAGGAAGCCCAACAGTTTGCATTGGATCACCTCTTACCACACCATGTGTTCTGTTACCATGCACAGCTTTTCCAAGAATACTCCCTCAAGCTAAATCGACGTGCCAAAGTTGCTGAAGGCATGGAAGAAGTGCCTCAACCTCATAATAAGCAGCCATGTGACTGTGGAGAGCAGCAGGTAGAGATTTATTGTATAACCTTTGATGCTGGCATGACATGTTACATAAGAAGAAGGCTGGGCATTTTGCATTGCAGAGAGCAGTTTGTGTTATTGGTGTGATTTTGTTCACACCTCTTACCAAGTTGTTTTGTGTGTCCATGATCTAAAACAGCAAAATTGGCGCATTCATATGGAAGAAGGTGTACACAGCAGGCTACTTATGTTTTCATGATGGAGCTGTTGCCACGTAACCTTATGGAGATCTGATATATATTGACCATTAATAAAAGTTGTGTGTGTATATATATATATATATATATGTGTATATATATATATATATATATATATATATATATATATATATATATATATATATATATATATATATATATATGTCAGCTTTATTTCACCTAGACAGCACAGTTTGGTTTAGTATGAAGAATGAAATAGTAATTGTTCTTTAAGTTCAGCAATTAATGTGCACTACAAGGTGTTTAGAAGGATTGTGCACCAGCCTTCTTTATGACTCCTGGAGCAGTAGTGCCTAAGCAAGTCGTGTTCATAACAGTACTGTCTGAGAGAGAAAAAACAAACCGGTTTAGCACGTCCTTTGGCAACTGCGTCCTGACACTGAGGACATTACCCTAGAGTTACTAAAAGAAGTAAATAGATTTAATGTGGGAGTTACCGTATTTTTGCACATACCATATTTAATTGCAGTGAAGGCACCCCCCCCTCCAAAAAAAAAAAATTTGATGTATAGATTGGAGGTGCATTCATTATATGGTATAAAATTTTGAGTGAATTTCTTCTTCTACGGTGCACTAAGATTGTGTCCAAAAACCAACTACCAATGAATCAAGTATATACGTAATTTACGAGAATGGGCCAACTTTTTTATTTTCTCGCCTTCAAAACACTCATTCCAAATCAGAATTTGTGCATGAGGAATCTGTACTTCTGGCCACCAATGCCTGTCGTGCTTCAATCTGTTGGCAAGCGCAGCGTAGGACTGGTGCACGAATTTCCTCAGCACCTTATGGCTTGACTGGTCCTCCCACTTCCAGAAACTGTTATAGATATTGTCTTTGCCTTGTCCTCCTTTCGTAACTCCCTAAGATGTCAGGATGCCGTGAGTGCTGAACATCGCGGTTCAAGTAGAAATAAGTAATATTGCTTGTACGCAGGTTTAGTGCACTTCTCCAACTAGCGCAATTAGAAAACTTTGCAATTTGGCATGCAGTGTCTTTACTAGGCCGACATTGTCCTGAGTGAAACAGGAATATAAAATGTACAATTAAAGAAGGAACTTTGTTACAATAGGTTTAAAATAAATTTTTAATAAATGAAGTCTGACTTTCAATGTCTGGAGCTAGTCGATTAGGAACATTCATGGCCGTATATTGCATTTGTTCAGCACAGGACAAAAGAGAATTGGAGAACAATCAGACAACAAAAGCAGAGGTGTTTTTCCTGAAGTGCATATGATATTAGCAAACAATTATGACAACGATTATGATGATGGCAATGTTTCTGTAGCATTCTTTTGAATGTGACATTAGAATTAATTTGCCTCATGACAGGCGTCTGCCTAACTGCCCGTGCATGCCTTCTCATCAGCTATTTATTGCAGCCACGTGTGTAAGAGCTTGCTGGCACTACTTAACCGCTTTGTAGACCTTTATCCAGGATAAAGACTTGTGGTACCAGAAATCTCTAGCATACACACTCAGGTGTGTGTTCTGAAGCTTTTCAGAGAAGCATGTCAACTGGAATATAAGAAAAAAAAAAGAGAGAAGAAAACAGGCTGTGATAAAAGTAGTAAACTATGAGAGCTCTCACCCCACCTCCTGGCTTCTGGCACGCTCTGGAAGTTACAACAGTAAGATAAGGCTAAGACAATATTTGTAATGGTTTTTATTACTCGGCAAGAAATTTGCATTGCAGTCCCATTCTGCTCATGCAGACTGACTGATGCTTAACAGCTGTTGGGCTGTGCAGTGAAGCGGTTGTATGTAACTACGCCGAGGCTGCTGCAGGGGCCAAATCCAAAAATTTATATCTCGCCTAAAACAGAAGTCAAAATGAGATAGCAATAAAAATGTAATGCCAATAAATAGGCCTATCTAATGTGCTTTATGTCATATTTTTACGGGGAGCTCCTCATTGCGAAAATCGGGGCTGAAAGTGCACCAAAACTGACATTTTGGTATGTTTGTCCTGATTTTTGAGAATATCTGTACAATGTATTGACATCTTATGAAAATCTTTGCTGTAAAGCACATTTCTAGCACTAATGCAAAATAATTCAAATGAGTAGTAGGATACAACTTAAAAAAAAACAGCATTTGGCAACCAAGGCACACAAACCACGTGGGGTTGTGTTAGTCTGCCAGCCAGTCACAGAAGCAAACAAAATCATTGTCATGTGACATTTTCAAAATGGCGTCGTACAGTGAAAGCTCGTTAATTCGAACTTCAATAATTCGAATTTATGGATAATTCGAACTGTACGATTTGGTCCGGCCAAGCTCCACAGAAGGCTATATATAAAAAAGTCCGTTAATTCGAACGCGAGAAGGTTCCCTCACGGATAATTCGAACTACGCTCACCTGGCACAAGGCCAGACAAACGCGCCTACTGCCTACACATAAGGCTGCATTGCCTCCGGTACGGAGAGAACGGCAAGAGAAGGCAAAATCGGAAAAAAATCTAACCGGCGCGGGTCAGCCAGAAGGCAGCGGTGGCTGCCGCCTTTCCGTTCTACGTAACCTCCGAGACTTCTTGCCCGTTGTGAATCTCGGAGGCTTTGCAAATCTTGTGCAGCTGCTCTTGTTGTGCGATGATGGCACCGCAAGCACCAAAACACAGCGAATCAAGTACATCGCAGCTGCGCTTGCAATCAAGAACCAACGAATCAGGGCCTTCGCCACCTTCACATGTTCAGCGTCGTTGTCTCGGCAGTCTTCATCGGTTGTGCACCTCTGTTTTCAGCTTAGGAGGTATCGGGCGTTGCGATTCATTGTGATGGTGTTAAGCCTCGGCTAAAGTTCGTTTTGGTGGACATCGGTGGTGTGGCACAATCGGACCCAGAGCTTCGACGTGAAGATGGCGTGTGCCGCGGGCACACGCCATCACTTTCTGACACGCCAAATTTCTGACATGCCCTGCTGCTTCCAAATCGCAGTGTACTGTTGCTCTCCTTTACTTTCGTTAGTTCGAACTTTCGTTAATTCGAACTGAAGCGGCTTCCCCTTGCGGTTCGAATTAACGAGCTTTTACTGTACTTCATACCTCCAGAGCATCCGCTGTTCTTGAAGAGTCTTTTCATTGGCGGAAGCAATGAGATGTGCAACAGACATTGACAAAGTGTACGGAATCTGACCATTTCACTCTTCAAAAGTCCGCAGCACAGTTCATTTCATTGCTGAGCCAATTTTACTCATGAAACTTCACTGCCAACTGAAGTGAAACTTCGCAATAAATAGTTGCACTGAAGCAAGCATTTTATTCCAGTTCAATAAAAAAATTAGGCTTTCACCGTTCCGCTATAATATATGAGTGAAAATGTATAAAATTACATGCTAATAATTTTATTTTGGTGGTTACCAGCTTATTTAGGTAACAGGGACGTTTGAAGTATGAACTATTTGCAGCCTTGCGAGTGAAGAGTGGCTGGAGGCTATGAGGGCATGGGCAGGGCTTCACTGCAAACTTAAGTTGTATACGACCTACTGAAAATTGGTGCTGAAAAGTCGTGTTTTATGGGAATGTATTAACTAGTAAAAAATTAGCATAAATCTATTGGGCCATTTTTTGTGTTCTAGATTGCAAATGTTGGCGCAGGGAAAATGTATGTTACGGAAACATATCAATGAGGTACTACTGTAACTGTGAGCAAAGCAGATATAACCAGGATTTTTTACAAGACAATCTGAGAGAGCCTAGCAACACATCTTGGACACTTGGTATGGAATGACCCTGTCGCCATAGAGTTTCCTACAATAATTACTAGAGGTAACTCTGGCCCTGTGATCGTTCAGCCACCATGGGAATGATGGGAAATACATAGATTTGTCTGATCTTCGTGATTGTGGTTTCAGACGTTCTTGTGACTTTGTTTATTAAACTTTATCTGCCTTCATGTCCTGAATTTCAGAGCAATCAATACTTTTCTAAGTGCTGAAGACGCTGCGAACACACACAATCACTACTGTTTGCCGCGGTTCGGCCTGTCAGTGTGGACAAATAGAAATGCACCAAGTGTCTGAGCGTGCTGACTTGCCCGCAAGAAATTCATAAGGGCATTCTATGGCTCTTGTTGGTACATGCATTCGTGGTGTAATTGTTTCAATACCAGGCTTCTGTGCTAGAGGTCCCATGTTCTAATCCTGCTGTTGGGCATGTTTAATAATGATACTTTAATGATTAATTAAACAGTACTTTGTTGAAAATTATGAGCTTACAAAGTCACGAAGCCATTTGAAGCTAGAAGTTTAGGCAAATCCATGTACTTCCCATTATTCCCATGCTGGCTGCAACGCCCCGATTGCAACTCCTGTAGACACTATCACCAGAGTTCCATCTAGTAATTATGGTATTAAACTGTATGTCTGTGACAATCTGACAATTTGCTGTCATAGATGGTTTTCCATAGATAGTTTGCTCACACTGTATTGATACTATGAAGCTGCGGTAACTATTTTTCTTTAAATTGATGACATGGGATCTTGGACGTTGGTTCTTTGGTGATGGTAAAATTTACTAGGGCATTTCGACGCTGCTTGTTGATTTCAGCTCATGTTCGTGCTTGCGTTTTTCATGTTAATGCCAGAATGTGCACTTTGCTAACCTGTTTGACACCACAGTTCTGGCTTTTCACATCACATTAGTTAAGCTGGATCTGTTTTCATTGCCTCATGAACTATTGAAACTATGCTTATCATAGGGTTAAAATGTGAAGAGAGCTTTTTATTGAAATGTTTATGTATTGCTGTCTGTTCAACATAAGGTGTTAAATGTGTAAAACTTCACTACTTCTGCAAATGGTGATGCCCTGTGTCTTCATCTTCTTATTCAACACTCACTTTTTTCTTTCTTTTTTTTTTTCAGAGGGAACATGATGAGTTATAGCCGAAGATACTCCATATACTGAAAGTAACAGCATTTATCCAAAAGGTGGAATCGTATTTTGCTACATATGGCACAAAAATGAATGTACAAATTCCGTGTGCATGGCATGCACATGGAACATGCAAATAGGTGTGATTCGAAGATATGCTTAAAAGGAGTACTGACACGTTTTCAAACTCATAGAAATACTACTACATGCTTCTTGTACATAAAAAATGACAGCATATATGAAAGTTGGAAAATATTTTAAGACATATTAATTTGGTACTTAAGTTTGTCTCAAAAGGTCAGACCTGGTGTCATCAACATCATGACACAAAGCAAAATTAGCTGACCTTGTGTAGCAGTTAGGTATTCTGATGTTTCTCATGAAACAATAAACAAGAGTGCTGTGCTTATTTCTCCTGGCTGTGGTTGCATGTGGCAACTGCAGCGATTGCAAAAACATAGCAAGCTAGTGCATTCACCTATTGAAACTGCTTTAAAACTTGTTCACAAGTGTCGTAGTAATTTATCAAGGGCACTCTGATGCTTGCCTGTGTTTTTTCGAGAGTTTGAGGGCTTGGCCCTTCATTTAGTGGACAAGTAAAAAAATGTCAGTACTCCTTTATTAGAGCTCTTATGTGGACAATTCCACGAGTATTATCATCTGCAGCAAGAGCTGTCTTCACTTTGTAAAGCTTGTGTGTAGTATAGGCGGTTTTCTTCGAGAATACTCGGTGACTTTGGATGCCAAATGTATTTCAGCCATGCGAGTAGAATGGCTTCAAGCATAACTAGTGGCATTTGGCTAGATGTCTTGGTACTTAAATGGAACCAATATTTTGTTTATGGTGCAGGCTTGCAAACCTTAGCATTTGTTAATCACCCATGTGTCATGTGTTTCTTACTTCACTGCGTACTTCAAATATGAAGTCTTCAGTGAGAGGGAAGTTAAAATGGCACCATTTAACAATGATGTTGCTTATTTGCTTATTCTGAAATGCACATTTTGCCTTGACTACGTGTTCCGAAACATGCTTACAAAGTATATTGATGCACTGGTGTTATAAGTACCACAAATTATTGACACTGCTAGTAAAGCTATTCTCTCTCTCTCTCCTCCCCTGTCTTTCTCTGAAGTTTTTATAATATTGCAGGCGTTCTATTGCCATAGGTCGGAACTGCTAAGATTAAGGACAGTGCTTCACAAAAATTTTCGTCTGCATGAGACAGACAGAAGCACCTGCTGCTATGTCTGTGCAGCTATCTATTCATGTTGTCGTTTGGTTTCATTACACTGTAAGTTGACAAACAAATTGTGTTTATGTGCCTGACAAACTATCTGCTCCAATTTGCGCATGTCGTCAGTGTAAGCGCTTGTCATGTATACTTGTGATAAGTGTAAAACACTTGTCACCAGTACTATACATTAATTGCAAGTATGCAAAAGGCAATTGAGAGGCCTGTCTAAAGCAAGCTCCCTGCCCTAAGCTCCACATTATTTTTGGGCCCTTAATATTTCTGGTCACAATGAGGATGCTGACCTTGCAAATTAATTCCTATGCATTTTAAGCACACTGCATCATTACTGCTCAAAACAGCTATGCTAGCTTTACTGTATTCATTTAAGCAAACTTTGTTTCAAGAGTTGGAGTAGTATATTTAGCTAGATTTTGTGATTTTCAGATAAAAAGTAACATATTTGCCAGAAAATTTCTTGCAGATATGATTAAACCTCAAGAGCTGATGGAATATGGCTGATGTGTGATAGAGAAGGCAGAAGGAGAGAATACATTGAGCTGTTGCTGCATGCTTTTACCTGCTCTGTCAGCTATTCCTTGCACCAACATATACCAGTAGCCCATGGCAGGACATCTGTGCCATAGAGCAGCAATAATGTTTCTTTAGCGTTCTATTGGTTATGAGTGAGATTCTTGATTACATTGAGGCACCAGTATACTTTCATCAGTATTTCTCTTATAGCATTGATGATATGTACAGGGTGTCCTAACTAGTATGCGGCAAGTTTACAAAAACACTGAGCACTCTCTACAGCTTAAACCCCATGTACAAAATTAGGGGCAATATGAAGAAGCTTAAAGTATTTATGTCTATTTAATTAGATATCGTGTATTTGCACAGTAAAAAGTTACATTCTTGACTCTCTGTTTGACGAGGGTTGGTCTACTTACTGTCACTAATGTGACACTATCGATAATGATTAATTTGCTAACCTCACGAACGCTTACGTCTTGGCCCGTATCATAAAACAAGAAATTTAGATTGCCTTTCAAAAGATCGGATCCATTTATTTGCAGCATGCTATCATTTTTGTAGCTCTTTTTTCCACATTCTATTTCTGCATTAGCTCATTCGTGTCAACATGTTTGAGAATAGCAATGCTGCACCCAGACAATTCGTGCAGCACCCAGGGCTCCGAGTGGCACAATCCACCCATTAACATGGCTGGGCAGGCCTCTAAAATAGGATGTGTTGCCTCTATTGGCGATGGTCACTGCATTCGTGCTAGCAACTGTTTCAATGTGAACGGCAAATTAAGAGGTGTGAACCAAAATTTGTAGTAGCTTGGGTTTTGTTTTGCATACTCATGTCTATAGTAAACTATTGAACACATATCATTCTAGGTAAGAAGCAAAACCATTTATCATGAATTCAGCAGCCACAACAAGATAAACATGCCATCGCATCTATGAGACCACAGTGTCTGGCATTGGGTATGCTGTGTTCATCTATAATGCCTGCGAAAGCAGTACTGCTGAGGCACACGAGCGAGCTATGTTAAAATTACTTTGTATGTAGGCCTTTATTTTTAATACTGAAAAGCAGTTACAGAAAACATAGCATGCTGCAAATAATTGCATATAGTGTTTCTCAAAGGATACCCAAGTGTTCTGTATCGATAGATAGGTCAGTAAATTATTATTCTGAGAATTACCTAGATAACCATTAAGTAATCTAAACGTAAGGTACTGGTGGCTTCTCCACAAAAGCTAATAACAGGTGGGTTCACCAGTGTAATAAGCATCGATCAATCTGTCTCTCTTTAATGTGGTGTATATTGGTTGGGGCATTCTATAGACGACACTTTAAAGCTAGCAGTCTGTGCACCAGGGGCCGCCACAGGCATGCCGCCACTGAATGCCTTCTGAATCAAGAGCAAGCCTGCATCAGCCACCACCCATCTTTCCAGCAACATTCCAACGAGAGGCCAGGAATCGCTTAGCATTATTTAATTAAAATGTGAAAGGGCATAGGGAAGACATGCTCTGCTGTGAACTGCAAAAACTGCGACAGAGACTTTAATGTGTGGTATGAGACTGTGTGCGAGTTTCATCCGCCTCCGCTGCACAAGGAATGACTATATTTAGGGCCCTTCATCATGTATGCCTTTCCACAAGGTGAGCACAACAAGCTTTACCACCAGTGCTGGATAGCTATTTGTTGGCAATGAGTGGCAAGCGATTCCTGGCAATGACTGTCAGGCTAACACCATCTGCAGCAGCATCTGTCGCAAAATATTGCAACATCTTAAACTTCAATAAGCACGCAAATCAGCACTACATCCTCCTCACACAAGCACAACTGACATACTCAAAGAACTTAACTTTCCACAACAGGAAAGTCAAGCATGGAATAGGTGGGCACCGTGATTTTTCTGCGCTGAGAACCAAACAGCAGAAGAGCAATTGCTCTGCCACATGCAACATTTTTTTTCCACATTGTGTGCATACATTTTAGTCTGTGCTCTAAGAAACCATTCCCAAGTTGTCTGATCAGAACTAGCAACAAGAATTGCTTGGTAAAAGCAGGTCGCCAACAGGCTTTTGTGTGCGTAAATAAATCTATTGCAGAGCCATATTGTTGCACTGTCAACGACTACAACAGGTGCATGGCTGTAACAGCCTTGCAAATCTATTGCTGCAAAGACTAGAATATAAAGGATTAAAGCAAACATCAGGCTGCTACATTCGTCGCCTTCAGCTGGTAAGCATACACACTATTAAGATTGTAGCGCAGACAGAATAGATAAATTAAAGGTATAATTGCACTGCCTCTGCAGCTTAGGTAAAGCTTTATGTTGTCTACCCTATTGCTGCTCACCAAGCTGGCCGAAATAGCGATTGTCTGAGCTGTGCCTGTGGTCGTGGTGCCCATTGTAAACAAGTGAGCAAACACTGATCAGAAGGTGCTCAATGGCGGGTGCTGTCTCTTGTGAGCCAATATGGCAGTGCCCATCGATATGCCGCTGTAAAAAGTTTGTATGATGATTCCTCCATTTATCATTGTTTGTCAAAGATATCAATTTTTTTTATGTGTTAAGCTGCTGGGTACATGTTTCTCAGACTTTTCTGTGTTCTCTGAAGTCACCTGTGTAGTAATTGCTTCCATAGTGATATTTTCTAAAGCTTCCAAAGTATTTGGGTACTTTTATTCGTGCTGATAACTCAGTATTATGCACCCTACTTCCCTCTGGCATCATAAAGGTACTGTGATACAGCATATTTGCTTGCTATTTTATTGTAATAGCATGATCTGTGATTATGGTGTTGGGGCATTTGTTTCTTCAGCGCATGATGTGTTCCTGTTTGTAGTGTCTTCTTCTGTGACACAAGAAAAAGCTTTCTCTATAGAACTGTTTTCAATAAATTGTTCAATGTTGCTGGCTGATTTCAATTTATGTGTGTTTCAATTACGTTATGGAAACCCTCTGAAGTGTTCACTAATGCTTCCAGCAAAATATTACAGTGGACTTAAACAGTGAATTGAGGTTCACATTCATGTTTACATGTAAACATAAGGTTCTACGACACATAACATGTAATTCAAGCTGGCATCAGAGACATTCAGTGAAGAGTGACACACCTACTGGCACATACCCAGTGACCTAAATTAGCATCAATTATAGTCTGTGACAACCTAAGCATTACAAAGAAGCTTCATTCACAAAAATGCAACGCACCTGCTCTTCACCTATAAAATAGAGCTGGGCCAGCTGGAGTCCACTCAGCTTATTGACTCTGGTGTGCTAATGTACATGCTAGGCTAATGAAACAATAAAAACTAGTTGTTTTAAGCAAAACTATTATCTTTGCTGACGAGTGACATCGGAATCCCCATAAAATGTGCATTGACATTCAGGTTTCATGCTGAAACCCGTGACACAAAGGTCGATCTTTATGGAGAAAACAGTTGTTGCAAACACGTGAAACTACTTTACATCAGTTAGATAAGCGAACCTAATTGGCTGGCACATCTGTGCAAATTTTGTTTTAGTTGGGCAGTTTACATATAACCCTGTATAATTCTTAGGTTGTCACCGACTATAGGTTCATTGAAGACAAGCAGAGACTGAGTGGAACATACCCAGTGCTTCAAGTAGGCATCAAGAAGTTTCTTCAAACAGCGATACCTATATTCAGTCCCGCATCTAGTGACCCATGTCGGCGTGAAAGAGCTTCGTTGAAGGGACGCACATATACACATACCTGCCAACTCTTCCGAATTTTCCGTAAGATGTACGAATTTTGAGCAGTCTTACTATTTTACAAATCTTGCTTGAAATTTTATGGAAAACATTTTATTTGTGAAAAAAAAAATAACTTGAAAATGTAGTAAAACTACACCCTGGTACCATGCACTGCCATGAGAGGGCAATACATGTGTGGTATCATCATCAGCAGCTGCAAGGTTGTGACTTCTGTCGTCTACTAGGGGGGTCACGAATCCATATCCAGAGCTCGATAGTGCCGATAGCACCTCTAGCACCCCCGCATACCTATTGCCATGCTGTTGCCTTTGCTCGCGCGGGCGCGCGGGTTTGAGCTTCAGTCAGCTTCACTCACTGCAGTGTTGGCCTCTCCTTTTGTGTGATTAGCTGTTGTGGTAGATGCAGTGCAACTACAGCCTGTAGCAGCTTCGTAGTGCAATGGCGGGCTCCAAGCCCCGGCAGTACTTCCAAGTGTTTTTGAAATCGTACACAGCAGAATTTCTGTGCTTCGTGCCGTCGAAGAAAGGGGAGAAGTTCGGATTCTGCACCACATGTGCCCGTGATGTGAACATCTTGCATGGCGGCAAGTCTGACATCACGGCCCACATCACTTCGAAAAAGCATCGGGGACATGTGCGAGTCGTGGACAGCCAGCCAAACCTAGCAACTTTTGTACGCAGCGACAACGACCTTGGTGTGATTCGGGCAGAATGCCTCCTCACAGCATTTTTAGTTGAACCCAACATCCCGCTGAGTGTCAGCGATCATGCCGGACCACTTTTCCGGAAGATGCTCCCCAAGTGAGAAGAAGCGAAATGCCCGTAGACGAGCAAAGACGACGTCAATTGTTCGGGAAATGGCTGCCAACGCGAAGACTCCATTGCTGGATGCCCTAAAATAGCAAGTATTTTCGATCGCTGTGGATGGTAGTAACGATAGAGATACGCAGCTTTACCCTATTGTTGCGACATAGTTCATTAATAAAACGAGTAGAGTCGAAAACCGCCTTCTTTGCCTCTGGACACTACAAGGGGGAGCGACGGGTCACAAGATGGCAAATCTGGTTCTGTACGAGATGAAGTCTCGGAATTTGCCTGTTGGAAACCTGTTGGCTATGTGTTCGGACAATGCCAATGTTGTGATCGGCAAGAAAAGCTTCTATTGTATTCAGAGAGGCTCATCTCATCAACTTGGCTGCCCTAAAAGGAGCTTCATGTCCTTCTTGTAAAGGTTGACGAGGCTTTGGTTGACATTTTTTTTTTTACCTAGAGAAAAGCTAGAAATGGAAAGATCAACTTAAAGAGTTCCGAAAATTGCATGACGCCGAGGTCAGAAAGATGTTGAAGCATTCGCCGACACGTTGGCTGTCGTTGAAAAAGTGTTTCAAGAGGCTGCTTGACCAGTCGAAACCACTACTCAGATTTTTTTAAAAATCTGAAACAAAGCAGTGCAACAAGCAGAGCTTGTTTTTAGAGTCATACCAATTCCGAAGACTTCCTCACAAACCCTGTACTGACCCCAAAGTCTGCTACATGTCTTCACAAGACTGCTGCAGGCCTCGGGGAAAAAAGCATCGATGGCGATGAACTCTCACTAAACAAGAAAGGAGGTCATTCTGGATCTCCAGCAAAAAAATTGAAACTTCCTACGAAGGACTCTGGGGAAGCCAGCCACATGACCCGTGAGGAGCGGCTGTTTTATTTTTTGTCATCGGAGCTAAACAGGGCATGCTGTCCTTTTCTCCAAAATGTTATACCGCTTTTTGAGAAGGCGAACTGCCTTATTCAGGCACAGGCTCCTCAGATTCATGTACTGAGGGGCCTCTTGAACCGCCTTTTCGAGGATCTCCCGACTAGATTTGTGCGCCCAGGTGTTGTCAAGGCATGTTATTCATTGCTGAAAGTAACTATGGAGCTGCAAAGAACCAGAAAGGTGATGAAGACATATTCATTGGCAGCACAACCTACTTTGTGGTTGAGACACTGAGCTGCATTGAGAAAGTTCTTCTCTACTGTACGTCTGTACTAGAAGACTTCGATCTCAACATGGCTGAAGGTGCTCAAGTACAAGCTCTGGAAACTGCTTCATTCAACAGCGTACATCATTTTATTATGGCGTTCCCTGCCATCCTACCCCAGCAGGGTGGCGAATCAAAAGAAGAAGCAATCGACGCACTTGAAGTTTAGTTTGCCAACTTGCGAGCATATCAGGTTCCAGCCGACATATTGAATGAGCCAAGGTGCAACGTGCAGTGGTCGCAATTCGGAAGCGTTCGAAGTGTCGACGGATTGCTCAGGCTCCACAGAATTTCACTGGTTATGCTGGGTATTCTCTCCATTCCCCACAGCAATGCTGAATGTGAGGCAATATTTAGCACTGTGAACAGAACTCTGAGTTTCACTCATCTGTGTGTGAGAAAACAATCGAAAGTCTGCTGATGGTCAACGGGCACCAGAGTGGTACTTGCTTTGAGCAAACCTATACAGAGAAGTTTCTGAGGCAGGTGAAGTCGGCAACAGCAAAATCATTGCAAAAATAAATTGTGCCCCAGTGGAGTTTTCGCTCTTTACTCTCCAAGACACGGATTTCACTTGCGATTGTGAAAACGTGAGGACGCTTGCCGCAAATGGTAAACCCCCTTAAAAAAAGAAAGTGCTGCCGCACCGCATTGGGTCATGTAGTGTTCCCTGCTTAAGTGACTTGTATCTAGCTAACCATGACCAGGTTCTTAATGAGCGCCTGAAAAATAACACCAATGTTGTGAAAGTGTTCAGATTTGTTGACGATTTTTTAATTACTTTGAATAACGAATCAGATAATTTTGACTAGGGTGGTTTCAAAAACCGCAACCTCGTTCCCTGAAGTGTAGTCTCCTTTGTTGTTGATGCATGAAGTGCCCATAGGCAATTTCATAAGGTTTTTTTTAGACTTGGGACTGTACTTTTCACCACAAAAGGTCTGCTGGAATTATCAGCCAAGAGGTAATAAGCCAGTCCTACCATTTCATTCTGCTCATTTAAAACTTGTAAGACGCACAGTAGTAACATTGTGTTTCAATAATTCTCTCATGAAGTCATGTGACCACAAAGTGGAAACCAGTTTCAGAGATCATGCCAAGTGCCTGGCAGATTCTGGTAACCCAATGCGTACGACACTCACCTCTGCCTCGGAAGGCTTGAGCAGTAAAAACGCATCGAAGAGAAGCAGTACCAGTGCTAGGGCAAAGAAAGCTGCTGTGGTACCATACATTCATTTTATTTCACATAATCTCGGAAGAATAGCAGCAATGTTGTAGGTAGATGTGGTTTTCTCTGCCCCTGAGCGTCTACAGAAGCTATGCAAACAGGCTAATTCAGAGAATAACAAAAGGAACGCATGTTCTACTCAACATCGCAAACAATAAGTAACCTGCACTCATAACATTGTCTATGCCATTCCGCTTTTGTGCGGGAAAACATATATTGGTCAAACTCATGCATCAATGAGACTAAAAGAGCATCAATATAATGTCACTAGGGTAATCTCGGGTCATTTGAGCATTCATTGCAGAGATTGTCCCTGAAAACCCATGTTTGAGTGTACTTCTGTATTGTATAGGGCTCATAGCAGGATGACAAGGGAGATTGCGGAGGCCTACGGAATTGCAAGATTTGAGGAAAGGTGTGTGAGCATGCTATCAGTGTCGCTATCTGAAAAAGAGATGATTTCTTGGTTTATCATTGTAACTATTGCTGTATGTTTTGACCATACTTTGGACCCGTGCACAGTTCATCGACATGCACCACTGAATGTTCTTTTTTACTGTCTCATTTGCTTCCGCTTGTACGGTACATGTTTATCAATGTGTGCGAAAATAAAATCAATAGTTCAAAGTAGCACTGTCTCTGTGTATCCTTCTATGTCTTCGTTCAGTCACGCTTACACACTATCCTGGATTCAAACCTACTAGCCCACCAACATGTTTTAATCGAATGCACAGGATGTCCGTTAATTGTCCTCTCTGGGACATTCTGGGATCATTATTCGGATGTTACATATTCTACTGTTTCCAGAAATTATGAGTGCATGTGGCATTTAAAGGCACATAGCCTTAAATATAAAGAATTGTCTTTTTCAAGTTTGTACATTTCTTCATACATGTGCGAACTTTAATCACCCTAATGTACTCTCCACGAGATGTAATTCACTTGCCTTCCTGGTTTTTCCCGACTTCAGGCTTACAGCTTTCAGTGCTTGCTCTTTCCCTCTTTATATGTATACCTGTGAAATTTTGGAAACATTGGAAACTGTTGTGAGGGTGGAAGCACACACACCTACCTAGACAGCACTGACTGTACGGCAGTTCCTAACATAGAACAATGGATTTTGCTCTCCATGATTCAATTCCAATCCTGAAACAAGAACAAAGATGCTTTTAGGATGAGGAACAGTTAAAGAAACAAACAACAAAAACACTGAAGGCCATCATCCTGTAACAGTTCTAGAACAGAAATGAGTAATAGAAAAGACAATCAGGCAAGTGCAGTGCATATCGGGGAGTTTTCTGAAGGTGACAAAAGTTTAGAAATGTTCAGACAGGAAAATGAACTTTTAAAACATTCTTAGTGTTTTTGGATTCATCATCCCAAGTGTGACACCAATTTCATGCTGAACAATTGACTATAAATTGGACAATATAGTTTACAACAGTTAAACTTTCAAAATGTAATCTTTATTGCATGTACACTTCCCACTTCATAATTAAAACACATCTTCACAGGTACTATTAAAAAGCTGCAGTAGAAGGCTGCTTGTATGTAAAAGTAAGAAAAGCTAAATCAACATGAAAAAGCACTATAGAAGTGTTATCGGTAAACAGCACAGAATGTTAACATCATGAAGTGAACATTATAAAATAAAAATTACAGAATGTTAAATAATGTGAGAGTGTAAAGCTGGAAAGCAGAAAAAAAAAAGCTGACAGTTCCAACACATTAAATAGACTGTCTACAATTTTTTGAGGACCTACTATTTTGTAGTGCAAAGGAAAGTCAACCCTTCGAAGTGTCGGAACGTGCAGTGGTTTTTTTAGAAAGCAAGCACAAATTCTTCAAACAGAATTTTGTTATTTGCGTAGTCTGGATGCCCGAAACACTGGTTACTGTACATGGAAGCAATGCTGTGCTGGTGAAAAAAAATGGAATTGCATAGGGTTTCTGCAGGAATAGTTACTTTGTGTGAAACACTGAAACTCTAATAGCCCTCCTAGTACGCCATAGATTGCATAGGTAGCTCTTTTAAGTCACCTAAAATCTCGCATTTCCAACAGGCGCAGTCTGTGCAGTCTAGCTGTACCTTTCTGTTGGCACTGCTGCCGAAATTCAAGGCTTGCACGATGATCTAGTAGGCACATTGTCACAAGGAATGCTACTGGCCGTTGTGGTGACGCCAGCACACATTTTAGGCATCCTGCATCCGACGGCAACCTTTGCACCACTCCCACAATGCGAGTCACACCTGATGCACATTGATCTGCATCACCATGTCGCAAGGCACCCTTGAGGACTCATTGATGCACCATGTTCGTATGCATGAAGGCAGTGCCACTTTTCAACATGCGCTATCTGGAAATAAGAAATGACCCTATGATGCAAAGTTAGCAGACGCATATAAAATACAAATGCATCAAGTTATCTAAGCAAGATCACTCTCCCTGCGCAAGTTTAAGCCACATGATGGAGCTTACAGTTTGGTTTACACCGTTTAGTTTCAAGTGCCGCCAAAGTAATTTTTGCACCCACTTTGAGAGCCAAATTACAAAATAATGCCTTGCTTGTGGGATACAAGCATGCTTATTTTCGTCAATGTGACACACAATCTCCTCACTCCCACCACAATCTAAAGACATATCCTGAGCAGTTGACAGTCCTTTTAATACATGGTTGAAAATAATTATTTTGTTGTGTGTGTCGCTTCCTGTGGTTAACTGAAATATTTATTCACTCAAACTTAATTTTTTTGCCGGTGCACTCGGCCTGCACTGGCTGCTTAACTCGCATCTAGTAGTTCCAATGTAGTAGTAATGCACCAATGTTCTATTGGTGCATTTACTTTATAGTGAACGAATAACAGCACAAAATGACAAGGATGAGAAGGTGACACACACATGTGCTGTTACTTACTCTTAACTATAAAGAGGAAGCTTTAGCTCAAGGCTCTTATCTTAATACAGGCAAAAGGAGAAATAATTTTTTCTCAGCAACCACTGCATTGAATTTGATGAGGTTTGTAGCAATTAAAAGAAATATTCCAAATCTAGTGACGGTAGGAAGTGGATTTCTGAAGCAATATTATCCTTGCTATAAGTTTTGCTCACCACAAAAAACTTGGACCAGTGTGATACTCAACTAAAAAGACTGAACTAAATAACAGGGTTGTAGCCATAGACTGTTACAACATCTTGCATAATATATATATTATCCATAGTATATCTATCTAGCTGGCAATAAAGGGCCCATCCGCCAAAGCAGCCTAGGTACAGTGAATAAAACACTGAACTTTACTCTTTTAACACTACATTTAGAAAGAGTAAAGTGACATTAAGCTTGCTACACCTGAACTCATCACACATTAGCTTGCACAGATGCAGCTTGGGAAAGTTTTTTTTTCCCCTTTGTACAGAACTAGCTCAAGTTGGCTGCAGCATTCCAGCTCAGGAGGGACTGTGGTATGCGTGCTGTTCTTTGTTTAGTTGAGTCCCTTCCTTGGGCAATTGTGTGCTTCTTCTGCAAAAAAAAGAAGAAAAGGACAAATATAGCTTTAAAGATAAATTAGAATCCAGTTAACATTTAAAGTTTTGCAATCTGAAGGAAAAGTCGTAAGATGATGAAATGGTGGTGTCAGTACCAATTTCACAACACTAGTGTTACAAGACACGCAACTTCACATTGAGCCCAGGGAGTAGAGCTCTAATTAAAACAGGTTTACAGCCATAAAATTGGCAAAATGACAAAAATAGACAGAGAGCAATTTCCATTTAATTTCGAGCTTCTCTGTTTGTCTCAAGTTGTTTGTTATACTCCAGCATGTCAGTCACATTGAAAAAAGGCAAATCTGGGAGGTTTCGAATGTGCGAAGGAGCACTGTATGAATTGATGAGCAGCTGATTAAAGTACTGTGAATAGGTATGCTAAATACCATTCACTATGTATGAATGAATGAATGTTTGGTTTTTATTGGCGCAAGGGCCAGGTATGGCCAAAGAGCGCCAAGCCAGTGTTGATGAATTCGCAATGTAGTTACGAGTTCAATGAGGTTGATGTGACGTGGCTGTAAAGGGGCCTTACAAATAGTCGCTTTAGAGTGCGTAAAATCTATCTGTTATAAGACTATGTCGATGATAATGACATGTTCTATGAGCAATAAAATCCATCGTGAGAGAATGATGCATTATAAAAGATATGTGAGATGGTAAACATACCTGGAGCACTACTGCCTCGCCAGAGCCCTTGAAACACAAGGGCCTGGAGGCATGTGCTATACAGTATGACTATCACAACGGCATCCTCACGATAGAGGAAGCGCTACGAATGTATGGTACTAATAACGTGTAGGACAACATCTCTGAGGAAACCTAGGAGAGTGTTTGTATTAAAAAGCGGTTCTGGACCGAGAAACATTACAGTGTTGATGGTATGCTAAGGAAAAAAATGGCTGTGGCTTAGCTAAGGTTGGGCCCAGGATGCGAAGCATACTAGCCTTTATTTTAGTTGTTGAACCACTGTTTAGCCTGGTGAACTGCTGTTGCTTGGCTATATTTGGTTCGGCTAGACGAAGAAACAACTCAAGCAGGCGAGTGCACGAGCTGAGACCCGGCTATGTAGCTACGCGGCCGCAAGCGAGCGCACGAGTTGAGCCTCCGCTTTTGCAGCTGTTATGACGTCATATGGTAGCTACGTGGCCGCGCGCGGCGCAGCAAGGAAGAGCATGGTTGTGCGGCTAGTATGCTTCGCATAAAATGTCTCCTTCTCTCAGATTCGGCTTTCTGACACTCCAGGAGGACGTGGAGCATGCTCAGCCTCTCCCCGCATCTGCCACAGGTTGGAGGGTCATTTCCGGTGAGTAAAATGTTATGGGTGCCAAATGTGTGTCCTATTCTAAGACGACAGAATATGACATCTGCCCGCCATGATTTTATTGCAGAAGGCCAGAACCCTAATTGTGGCTTTATTACGTGCAGCGTATTATTTGTTTCGCTGTCCCACAAGCGTTGCCAGTAGTTTTGCAGTTTCCTGCGCAAGAAGGGCCTCAGATCTGTGACAGGGACTGCAGCAGTAGGATGAACAGAATACGATGCAATTGATGTGGCCATCTGGTCCGCCAGAACGTTGCCTTCGATGCCCCTATGACCCGGCACCCAGCATATAATGACATGCTGGTTACATATATATGCTTTACAGAGGACGGAATATAGTTCATTGATTACTGGATTTTTGTGCTTACAAAGTGACATCAAAGCCTTCACAGCGCTTAGGGAGTCAGATTTTTTTAGTTTTGTTTTCCTTATATGCTTTACAGCCGACAGTAGTGCGTAGGCCTCAGCCGTAAAGATGCTTGTTTCCGGATGCAGTACATCGGATTCCGAGTAGGATGGGCCGACGGCTGCATAGGACACCCCCTCACTGACTTCGAGGCGTCTGTGTAGAACTCCGTGCAGGAGTGTTTGTATTGGAGTTCCCGGATATGCATTTATATTTCAATCTCTGGAGCGTGTTTTGTAACTTGCATGAAAGATATATCGCATTGTATCATCTGCCACTACCAAGGAGGTAGCAGCTTAGCTGGAGGCATTTGGCGATGTTTGAGGATTGGGACATCCATTTCAACATGAAGCTCCCTCACACGAAGTGAGAAGGGCTGTCTTACAGAGGAACGATTACGGAAGAGTGTATCATATGTCATATCGTTAAGGGTATTAAAACACGGAGGTTCAGGATTAGAGTGGACTTTCAGGAAATATGTTTGGCTGATGTATGTTCTCTGGAGATGGAGTGACCACTCATTTGATTCGACATACAAACTTTCAATGGGACTTGTTCTGAAAGCGCCAGTAACCAGTCGAATTCCTAAATGGTGAACCGGATCTAACATCTTTAGCGCGCTCGGGGCTGCAGAATGATAAATCATGGCACCGTAGTCCAATCGTGATCGAATGAGGCTTTTGTGAAGATTCATCAAACATTTTCTGTCGCTGCCCCATGTTGTATGGGATAAAATTTTCAGTAAGTTCATTGTTATTAAGCATTTCACCTTGAGATACTTTATGTGTGGAATAAATGTTAGTTTAGAGTCAAGTATGATACCTAAGAACTTGTGCTCTTTGTTCACAGGAATTGGCTGGCCATACATTTCGATATTGGGATCTGCAACGAGGCCTCTCTTTCTTGTGAAAAGCACACAAGAAATTTTGTTCGGTTTCACTTTAAATCCGTTTTCGTCTGCCCATTTAGATACTTAGTTCAAGCCCTGTTGTACTTGCCTCTCACACACTGCAAGGTTGCAGGATTTGAAACCTATTTGTATATCATCTACGTAAACAGAATAAAAAATGGCTGGCGGTAATGAAGCACGCAGGGCGTTCATTTTCACGATAAGGAGAGTGCAGCTAAGCACACCTCCCTGAGGTACACCATTTTCTTTTATAAAAGGTCACGACAATACATTGCTGATTTTCATGCGGAAGGTACGTTTGGACAGATAGCTTTCTATTATGCTTAGCATATTTCCACAGATGGCCATCCCCGACAAGTCTCGCAAGATCCCGTATCGCCATGTCATGTCGTACGCCTTCTCCATATCGAGGAATATCGATAAGAAGAACTGTGTATGTACAAATGCATCGCGGATATTTGCTTCAATGCGTACAAGATTGAATGAATGAATGAATGTTTGGTTGTTATTGGCGCAAGGGCCAGGTATGGCCAAAGAGCGCCAAGCCAGTGTTGATGAATTCGCAATGTAGTTATGAGTTCAATGAGGTTCATGAGACGTGGCTGTAAAGGGGCCTTAAAAATAGTCGCTCTAGAGTGCGTAAAATCTATCTGTTATAAGATTATGTCGATGATAATGACATGTTCTATGTGCAATAAAATCCATCGTGAGAGAATGATGCATTATAACATATATGTGAGATGTTAAATATTACCTGGAGCACTACTGCCTTGCCAGAGCCCTTGAAACACAAGAGCCTGGAGGCCTGTGCTATACAGTATGACTATCACAGCGGCATCCTCTCTAGAGAGGAAGCGCTACGAATGTATGGGACTAATAACGTGTAGGACAACATCTCTGAGGAAACCTAGGACTGTTTCTGTGTTAAAAAGCGGTTCTGGACCGAGAAACATTACAGGATGAAGAGGAATGTGTTGATGGTATGCTAAAGAAAAATGTCTCCTTCTCTCAGATTCGGCTTTCCGACACTCCAGGAGGACGTGGAGCACGGTCAGCCTCTCTCCGCATCTGCCACAGGTTGGAGGGTCATTTCCGGTGAGTAAAAAGTTATGGGTGCCAAATGTGTGTCCTATTCTAAGACGACAGAATAGGACATCTGTCCGACGTGATTTTATTGCAGAAGGCCAGAACCCTAATTGTGGCTTTATTATGTGGAGCTTATTATTTGTTTCCCTGTCCCACAAGCGTTGCCAGTAGTTTTGCAGTTTTCTACGCAAGAAGGGCCTCAGATCTGTGACAGGGACTGCAGCGGTAGGATGAACAGAATACGACGCAATTGATGTGGCCATCTGGTCCGCCAGAACGTTACCTTCGATGCCCCTATGACCCGGCGCCCAGCATATGATGACATGCTGGTTACATATATACGCTTTACATAAGACGGAATATAGTTCATTGATTACTGGATTTTTGTGCTTACAAAATGACATCAAAGCCTTCACAGCGCTTAGGGAGTCCGTATATATAACAGATTTTTCTAGTTTTGTTTTCCTTTTATGCTTTACAGCCGACAGTAGTGCGTAGGCCTCAGCCGTGAAGATGCTTGTTTCCGGATGCAATGCATCGGATTCCGAGAAGGATGGGCCGATGGCTGCATAGGACACCCCCTCGCATGACTTCGATGCGTCTGTGTAGAACTCCGTGCAGGAGTACTTGTACTGGAGTTCCAGGAAATGCATTCGGATTTCGATATCTGGGGCTTCCTTAGTAACTTGTAGGAAAGATATATCACACTGTACCAGCTGCCACTCCTAAGGAGGTAGCAGCTTGGCTGGACGCATTAGGCGAAGCTCGAAGAGTGGGACATGCATTTCTTCACTAAGCTCCCTCACACGCAGCGAGAAAGGTTGTCTGACGGAGGGACGATTGCGAAAGAGTGTAGAATATGTCATATCGTTAAGGGTGTTAAAACACGGATGTTCAGGATTAGAGTGGACTTTCAGGAAATATGTTTGGCTGATGTATGTTCTCTGGAGATGGAGTGACCACTCATTTGATTCGACATACAAACTTTCAATAGGACTTGTTCTGAAAGCGCCAGTGGCCAGTCTAATTCCTAAATGGTGAACCGGATCTAGCATCTTTAGCGTGCTCGGGGCTGCAGAATGATAAATCACGGCACCGTAGTCCAATCGTGATCGAATGAGGCTTTTGTGAAGATTCATCAAACATTTTCTATCGCTACCCCATGCTGTATGGGATAAAATTTTCAGTAAGTTCATTGTTTTTAAACATTTCACCTTGAGATATTTTATGTGTGGAATAAATGTTAGTTTAGAGTCAAGTATGATACCTAGGAACTTGTGCTCTTTGTTCACAGGGATTTGCTGGCCATACTTTTGGATATCGGGATCTGCCACGAGGCCTCTCTTTCTTGTGAAAACCACACAAGAACTTTTGTTTGGGTTGACTTTAAATCCGTTTTCGTCTGCCCATTTAGATACTTTGTTCAAGCCCTGTTGTACTTGCCTCTCACACACTGCAAGGTTGCAGGATTTGAAACCTATTTGTATATCATCTACGTAAACAGAATAAAAAATAGCTGGCAGTAATGAAGCACGGAGGGTGTTCATTTTCACGATAAAGAGTGTGCAGCTAAGCACACCTCCTTGAGGTACACCATTTCCTTGTATAAAAGGTCGCGACAATACATTACCGATTTTCACGCGGAAGGTACGTTTCGACAGATAGCTTTCTATTATGTGTAGCATATTTCCACGGATGCCCATCCCCGACAAGTCTCGTAAGATCCCGTATCGCCACGTCGTGTCGTACGCCTTCTCCATATCGAGGAATATCGATAAGAAGAACTGTGTATGTACAAATGCATCGCGGATATTTGCTTCAATGCGTACAAGATGATCAGTCGTGGACCGCCCATCTCTGAAGCCACACTGATAGGGATCAAGCATATTGTGCAATTCAAGGAAATGTATTAGTCTACGATTAATCATTTTTTCGAATAGCTTACAAAGACAACTTGTAAGAGCTATCGGGCGATAACTTGCCGCCAAGGAAGGGTCTTTGTCCAGCTTCAAGACGGGAATAACAATAGCCTCCTTCCATGAGGATGGGAGGTATGCGGCAGCCCAGATAGAGTTGAAAAGTGCCAGAAGTGTCATTTGTGTGTCTTCGTGCAAGTTCTTAATCATGTCATAGATGATTCTATCAGCTCCCGGAGCAGAGCTTCTACATGTGCTCAATGCAGCTTTAAGCTCGGCAATGTTCAAAGGACGGTTATATGGTTCATCCGGACGGCATTTGCGATGAAGTGTATTAAGTTCAGCTAAGTGTTTATATTTGAGGAATGATTTTGTGTAATGTGTGGAGCTTGATACATGTTCGAAGTGTTCGCCCAGAGCATTCGCCTGGTCCACCAAGGTAGTCCCTTGGTCGTCCACTAAGGGCAGAGGGTGGATTTGTTGCCCCTTTATCTTTCTTACACCATTCCAAACTTTAGATTCTTGAGTGTAGGATGTGATGCCCGAGAGAAACCTCTCCCAGCTAGCTCTCCTTGCCTGTCTCCGCATGCGCCTCCCTCGTGACTTTGCCAATTTAAATTCAATAAGGTTTTCTGCAGTCGGGGAGCGACGCAGCAAACCTCACGCTTTGTTTTGTTTCTTTCGTGCCAGTCTACACTCTTCATTCCACCAGGGTACCCGTCTTTTACAAGAGAGACCTTGTGTTTGGGGAATGAACTTTTCAGCTGCGTCGATTATAAAACAAGTAAAATATGCTACAGCATTGTCTATGTTAAAATCAGTGATAAAATCTCATGATAAGTAAGTTGCTTCCTTAAAATCATTTCATTCGGCGGAGGCTAGTTTCCACCGGGGTGTATGTAGGGGGCATTCATGTTGAGGCATTGAATTTAACATTACAGGAAAGTGGTCACTTCCGTATGGATTTTTTATTACATGCCATTGCAAGTCCGGGAAAATTGAAGCCGAGCCAATAGACAGGTCTATTGATGAATATGAATTGTTATGGATATTATAATAAGTTGGCTCCTTCTTGTTGAAGAGGCATACACCGGAGTTCACAAGAAAATTTTCAATGAAACGTCCTCTCGCGTCACATTGCCAGTCTCCCCACATGGTGTGGTGGGCATTAAAATCGCCTGCGAGTATGTAAGGGTCCGGAAGCTTGTCAATTAGGTTATAAAAATCACTTTTTTCCAGATGAAAATTAGGGGGTATGTATAAGCAGCATACAGTGATCAATTTATTAAAAAGAATTGCCCAAATTGACACTGCCTCAAGGGGTGTCTGAAGGGCGACCTGGTGACAAGCTACGGACTTGTCTACAACTATTGCCACACCGCCAGACGAGGTATTCGCCTCGTTGCGGTCTTTACGGTAGATGGCGTGCTGACAAAGAAAGTTTGTTTGTGTGCATTTAAGATGTGTCTCCTGAACACACAGCACCTTTCGGTTATGTTCGTGTAAGAGTTCTTTAATGTCATCGAGGTTGTGGATAAGACCTCTAACGTTCCAGTGTATTATTTGTGTAGCCATATTGTTCGTGTTTTTGTGCTGTGTGTCAAAAGGAGTCAAGTCAGAGAAATGACTTATGGAGCCTTTTCAGGCCCCGTGATTATGGTACGAGTTTTGTCTTTTTTGGAGCGGTCGCGAGACTCGCGCCGCTCTCGAGGCGCTAGATGCGCCTTCTGGCTCGGGGTAGTGTCCATCGACTCTTGGGAGCCGCTAAACTTCCGCTCACACAAGCAGGGTGTTTTCACCTTAGGCCTTGCCTCGAAAAGCAAGGCCTTGGAGGCCACCAACCCAGAGATCGATAGACCCTCCTTCAGAGATGGTGCAGCAGAGCCGGCTGCTGTCACCTGGGGGGCTGGTGGCTCTGCCGCGGCCACATTCTTTGTGGTCCGGGCCAAAGCCGGAGTCTGTTGCGGCGTTGCCCCCTTATGTGCCGCAGCAGCATACCCTGCGGTATGAAGAAACGAAATGCGCTTTCGCGCTTCCCGGAAGGAAATGTTCTCTTTTACTTTGAGGGTAATTATTTCTTTTTCTTTCTGCCATGTAGGGCAAGCTCTAGAGAAAGCTGCATGTCCACCGCCACAATCAGGACAGTGGAGTGCATCATTACAATTATCTGAAAGGTGATCCTGGACACCGCACTTTGCGCAGGTTTGTCGGCGCCGGCAACTTTGTGAGCCGTGACCATACCTCTGGCACTTGAAACATCTCCGCGGGTTCGGGATGTATGGTCGGACTCGAACTTTAGTATAGCCTGTTTCTAATGTTTCTGGCAGCATACTGGACGCAAAGGTAACGATCAGATGTTTAGTTGGAATTTCTTTGTTTTCCCGTTTGGTTATAATTCTCTTTACTATGGTGACATTCTGTTCCTTCTAACCTTCTAGAAGTTCTTCCTCGCTCAGATACAGCAGGTCGTCGTCGGAAATTACTCCTTTGCTTGTATTCGTGGATCGATGTGGAGTCACTGTTACAATTACATTAACGAAGGAGACCAGATTTGGGAGCTTGTCATGCTGTTGTTTATCACGGACCTCAAGCAGGAGGTCACCGCTAGCCATTTTTGTGACTTTGTAGCCTGGGCCAACTGAGCCAGTGAGACATTTCGCAACCGTGAACGGCGAAATCATTCTAACTGTCTTTTCAGAATTTTCACTATGAATAACGTGAAATTGTGCGAACGTTTGCTTAGGTTGACAAGAAAACAGCAACTTTTCTTCGGTGCGTCCTCTTTTGTTAAGAGGCCGATCAGACAGACAGGGGAAGGATGATAAATCCATACATATTTATTTCATTTCGGCAGCCATGCCAGCCACCCACCATCGAGCCCAACAAGGGGTCGCTACAAGACCCGAAGGAAACGCAGACGCCAGCTGTACATAGCCGCTATAACCTAATATAACAGACCCAAGGTTGGATAAACTACACCAGGTTAATCCTCGCCACCTGGAAGTCTGGAAGTAAGAAAAAGCAAAGAGAAGACAGGAAAGATTGAGAGAGAAAGACGAAGATTGAAGAGAAGGACAGGAAAAGGTGACTGCCAATTTCCTCCACGTGGGTCAGCCTGGAGGTGCCGTCTATGTGAAGCGGAGGCCAAAGAGGTGTGTTGCCTCCACCGGGGGGCCTTAAAGGTCCAAACACCCAGCATCGGCTCATCCGCCAGGATCCCCTTTTCCCCAGACACGGCTAAGCCGCGCACGGCTACACGCGGGAGGGTCCGACCCTCATGTGCTCGGGTACGTGGTGTCGCAACACACGAAACGCCTGCTGACGCAGACGCCCCTGCGGGGCATTCACTATGTGCAAGATCCTTTCCATCAAGGCTGTAATAAAATCAATGACATTAGCATCATGCCAATTTTTACTTTAGCACTATTTGCAAGATGAAAAACTACTTGCGATGTAGCAATGCTTAGAAAAAAGAAAGTCGTAACACACTATATTAGCCTTAATTAAAACATAAACAGTGGAGCACATGGCTACTTTACAGTATTTATCACCTAGCACTGGTTTTGTGATAATTGCGTCAGTGAGGTGAAAAAAGCACATCCTACAATGGTTCCATAAAGAGCTAACTATATAGGCTGGATATCGGCAACAGAGTGCACAAATTGGCAATTCAGGTTGTACTGCCCGATGAAAAAGAAAATTGATTCCATCAGGGTTTAATCTGTCGCTATATAACAATCACCTGCTTTGACGATATGTTATAATAGCCCACTTTGTGCAGAAAAAGAATTTTAAAAAAGTTTTCATACAAGGGAAGCAGAATCTCTATATCGATATAGTCAACGACAGGTCAGGAATGCAGTGGCTAGTTATGTTCCCTGAACGGGAATGTGACATTTGCCAACAAATTAAATTGCCTAGCTATAGTCCCCTCTCCTTTCTCATCCTTCATATCCATGTCATGCACCAGCAAATCACCTCGTCTATATGGCCTTCCTGTTCTAAATGTTATTCTTCATATCCAAGTCCCTCTCTGCGCTTTTCACAGATGCTTCCTGATCAAGAAACCAAGAATGTAGTGGCAAGTGTCCTTCCAAAGGAACATGACATGTGCCACTTAAACACCATATCTATAGTCTCCCTCTCCTTTCTTATTCTTCATCTTTATGGTCTTTGACTTATCTCAGACACTTCCTGCCCAAGAAACCTGAAAATGCAGTGACAAGTGTTCCTCCAAAGAAACATGACATGTGCCAGTTAATCACCTTGTCTATAGTCTCCCTCTCCTTTCTTATCCTTCGTATTATTGCCCCTGCCTTGACTTTTCTAGGACACTTCCTGGCCAAGAAGCCCAAGAATGCAGTGGCAGGCGTCTCCAAGGGAACATGACATGAGGCAGAAAATCATCGTCTATATTTTCCATCTTATCCTTTGTATCCATGTGCCTATGTTTGCTTTTCTCAAGACACTTCCTGGCCAAGAAACCCAAGAATGCAGCGGGCAAGTGTCCCTCCAAAGAAACATGACATGTGCCAACAAATCTCGATAATAGTCTCCCTGTCCTTTCTTATCCTTCATATTTATGCCCCTGCCTTGACTTTTCTTGGACGCTTCTTGGCCAAGAAACCCAAGAATGCAGTGGCAAGTGTTCCTCTAAGACAATATGACATGTGACAGCAAATCACCTCGTTAACAGTCTCCCTCTCCTTTCTCATTGTAGGTATCCATGTCCCTGCCTTTGCTTTTTTCAGATCCTTCCTCACCAAGAAACACAAGAATGCAGCGGCAAGTGTCCCTCCAAGGAAACATCACATGTGCCAGAAAATTACCTAGTCTATATTCTCCCACTCTTTCTTATCCTTCCTATTTATGTCCCTGCCTTAGCTTTTCTAAAATGCTTCATCGCCAACAAACCCAAGAATGCAGCAGCAAGTGTCCCTTCAAGGGAACATGATATGCGACAACAAATCACCTCGGCTATAGTCTCCCTCTCCTTTCTTATCCTTGGTATCCATGTGCCTGTGTTCGCTTTTCTGACACTTCCTGATCAAGAAACCCAAAAATGCAGCGGCAACTGTCCTCCTAGTCATGCCATGTCCAGCCATGCCCCTGTGCCCTTTCCCAGATATGGCCACCACTGTGATCCAAGTATCCTGATTGCCACCTACTCAACTTTCTTGTGTACAGGGCACTACTTTTGTTGGAAAGGTGAACTTTCCCTCTTTCCCTGTAAACCCTATTGTTTTGTCAGCCGGCTCTGTCAAAATGGAAGCTTTGAAGCCTCTTTTCTCGTGCATCGTCACGTTGCACCTAGCAATGCCTTCTTTATCTGTTACATTTAATTTAGCTAAGCTGATGTCATTGTTTTGCTCGGCTGCCAGTGACTCTGTCCACACATAAGAGCTGATGTAAGTTCTTTGAGGCCGGTGACAATGACACCGTCTCGCTTGCGAGTGTGTCAGCTGACTCTCCTTGCAGGCGTGAACTTTGACACATGCCTTGTGATATGCTCTCGTTGAGCTAGTCAGTTGGCAGGATTTCCACAACTGCTTTTTCAACCCTCGAGCCTAGCTCAGTTTCTGTTGCCGAGTTTACCTCTTTTGCTACTTCTGCTGGAGCGGCTTTTGCATTTTCAGATGAAAGCGACGTGATTTGACGAGCTTGGGATCGCGTCAACGCCTATGCTAAGCCCTCTCCAAGTTTCAGCCCCTCCTCACGCAGGAACTGATTTGACCGATTCGAGGGAATGCAAGGGTACTGCAGCGACAAGAATTTGGAAACTGCAGCCTCAATCACGAGCTCCCCAAACCGCCCACTGATTTTGACTTTCACCATCAGTAGACACATGCTGTGTTATTCCACAACCTGTTTAATCCATGCTACTTCATCAGTGAAGTCGTCTACCGTCACACAAGATGGATGGACAATGTCCATGGTGGCAGCAATATCTCGTAGCACCTGGCATGGTTTTACATTAATATGCAGGTAGTAAAGATATGGGCATAGAAGTTCCGTGTTCTAGTCTCATTCGTCCCCGTAAAAAAAAACTACCCTAGGCTTCCCGCAGTTCGCATAAATATGTCCAAGTTTGTGGCACTTATAGAAGAGGATCAGTCTAAAAGATTTGGATTCCCCTTTCTGCTCTTTTTGGATGGCTTCACCATTTGACTTCTCTTCGCTCTTTTCTGATGTCCGTTTCTCCACGTCTACATGCTCTGGTCATTTCGTCTGTGATCCCTTTCTGAACGGAAATTGTTTCCACAGTCCATTTTGGCCGTCCCAATTTTTCATCTTCGCAGTCAGCTTTCTACGCGTTGCATACTCTGGCTAATTCGACTGCCCTTTCCACAGTGTCTTCCTCTGACTTGCACCCACAGCTTCAAAAATTGTGGGATGCTTTTGTAAAACTGCTCTAGACACATACATTGAATAATCATGTCTCTGCTCTCGTATGCTTCCACGCTTTTCAACCACTCAACTAGGTTTGCCTTTAAGCCGTATGAAAACTCCGGATATCCCTCACTATCCTTTTTGCCCGTGCTTCGAAACCTTTGCCGAAAAGCTTTGGCTGAAAGGCGGTACTTTCTCAAAAAGCTAGCCTTAGCCTTAGCCTTCGCATCATAATCATATGCATCTTGCGCTCCAAGTCTGGCAATTACTTCAGCAGCTTTACACGGCAACATAGACGGCAACCGCTGTGGCCATGTACTTGGAGCGAAGTTCATTTTCTCGCAAGTCCTTTCAAAATTTCCTAGGAACAACCCTATGTCGTTCCCAACTTCAAATGGCTTTAACAGCCTTTCCATGGAGTATGGTTCTGCCTCATTTGATCGTTCCAGAGCCCTTTCACTCGTTCGAGAAAACTGCAAACATTTACTTTCAAGGCCAAGTTGCATTTTTCTTAACTCGCGATCTTTGTTGCATTCCGCTCTGTCCTGTTCTTTCTTTCTCTGTCTGTCCCGTTCTCTCTCCCTATCCCGTCTCTCTCTTCTCCTAAAAAGTGATAACCCAATTCCAATCTCCTCCTCACTGGCCTGTTCGGAAATCAGCTTTAATATTTCCAATTTCATCATTTCCTTGTGTATTTCTTGGCCCAGTTCCTCACCGACAACCAACAATTCGTCTCTCAGCAGTATCCTGAAATCCATGATAGCTGTTTTACTGCCTTGGTCCTGCTTGCTAAACGTGGCTAGGTAAACACAACCTAGCTAACGATCAACAATCCAGCTTTCCTACTGTTCTAAACTGAACAACGACAACATGAAGCCTAGAGAGCCAAAGCAAAACCATGTACTCACGGCAGACACAGCACCACGTCGCAAAGTCTGTCTCACCGTTGCCAGCTAGTTGTAAGAATTGGGGTCGGGCATGTCAAAATGGGGTAGCTGGCCCATGCCGTTGTCTGACACATCCACGCTAAGGACGTTGTTAAAGGGAGAAACACGTTCTCATCAAGAATGAGGAGTACTGGGTTTAGTTACAATATCTACATGAAGAGTGGAGATTGTTACATCTCATCAGACTAGCATGACTGAAGTGAAGCAAACCGAGGTGCTGAAAAAGTTTGCTTAAACCCCCTCTGTCCTCCCTAGATCCCTAGGCCCGGGAAAACTTCCGCCCCCTTCTTCCAAATGGAGCGTCCCAAGTCATCGAAGGGCCTGCGTTGAGGGCAAGGGTTCACACAATCACTCCCGAACCTTTTTTCACTGAATACACACAAAGGAAGGGAGCTTCGTAGATGGGGATTGCCACGCTTCACTCAAGCTGGCACCTCTCGGTTCCTGGGATGACACCTCAGTTAGCTGGAGCGTCTGTTAAACGACCGTGGCGGTCACCGGACTCCATGAGGGAATGCCTCAGAACACCCCTTTTCAGGAGCTTTCTTGCTCCCATTGGTTCGTGAAGGCCACAGTGAACCAACGAACAATACTCTGTCTGCCAAACGTGTCTTGCCTTGCGGGCGCCGCAGGTCTGTCCGAGGGTGATGCAATGTCAGCTTCACGAAGCAATTCGTCGCAGTGGGGCTGGAAAGGCTAGAAGTTCACTACCCCCCGCAGGCCGATCGTAATAACAGCCTTCCCAAAAATGCTGAACACACTTCTTTCTTTAAGGCATTCTTTCCATAGGCTTTTTGAAACATTTGATGAATTTCTGTACAATTTTTGCAAAATTTCACAGCAAATCAGATATTGATCATTTGCTCTGTCTGCACATTGATTTGCATTTCGATAAAGACTAAAAATAGGTTGCACAAAAAAGTGCACACATAAAATTCTACCTTATCATGCAGCAGTTCAGCTTGTACTAGAGATACATTGGCTCCTTTTGGGTGGAGAGAGTGAGAGCAGTGCTGTTACACGTTTTTGCTGACTCCCACCCACCTCTCCCACGTTTTTGCTGACTCACTGCATAAACTCTTGAAATATATCTCATACATATGTTGCATACAAAATTAAGCCACCTTCATTGGCTTGAGTACAGGTTGGTCCTTGGAACTATTATGTTAATAGAATAGATGTATTTAAAGAAATTCACCAATCTGCTTAGTTTAGTGCATGTAGGTTAGACAAAGAGCTTCACTCAACATCTACAGATCTACACTACATTCTAGTGTACGGAGCTCACTAAATTTCTTTATTAAGCCTTATATTTAACAACTTTCTTTTCCTTAAAAAATGCTTCACCACATTTTTCACAAATTCCCACGAAAGTACTAACATCACTGCTTCAATCTTGACTTGGGCAGCTTCTTGATTAGATGCCAGTAGTTGAAGTGGAAAGTCCGTGAGTCCATGAGATCAATAAAGAGGCTGCCTTCAAGGTGGTCCATCTCATGCTGAATGATTCTAGCTGGCCATCCATATGCCTGCCACTCATGGGCCTCTCCTTTTTCATTCAGACCTAAGGATAAAGCCAGGACAGCCAACTAGTACAGCAATGTTTCACTATTAATACTGTCAATGTGCAATTAAACTATGCGCAACAATTACTTTATGCAAAATACTCTCTGCAAAGTCTGATTCACACTAAATGACCTTGCCCCAGAAGGAAAGGGGAATGCCTTTCAGTACCTTGACCCACATCCTTGTGCCTCCTGTGCAACTGTGTAATACCTGTGTCACACGGGCACATTTAGAAGGCCTTCCAGTCAACGGCCTTCGAAACGCCACAACTCTATCGACTCAAAGGAGTTGTCGCGCTGCTACACGGCACTTTTGAAAGGCTGCTGAGTGGTTCAGGCATTTCTCGCAAAATTGTGTGGCGCTGCGGATCTTTATTTTCGTTTTCACGTCACGAAAAGTTAAACAACATTAAAACCATTTAGAAGCACTATAATTCCTTTTATGCTTGTTTATACATTGCCATACATATAAGTTTATATTTTAAGTTGTTGAGTAGCGAAACTGCGGCAACGTTTGCGCCGCTCGGTGCAGCTGCCGTTTTGGTGTGTGTTCGCACATGTCAAGTGGCAAAAATACTTTATTGAATAATTAATAACATTCATATATAGTATTTTTAGAACATTTGGTTTGATTTGTTCTTTCTAACCATGAGTACGTGCACACTGTGAACGAGAGGGCATGTTTGTGCTGCTTCCACTTCCGTTGCTCAAAGGCCATAGAGATTTCAATAGAGTTGTAGGGTGCTCCGTTGACTCGATAAGACTATTGACTCGGCGGCCTTTGAAACCGCCCGTGTAGCAGCTTGAACTTGACCTTTGAGTCAACTGACTATTGTTTGGAAGGCCTTCCAAATGCCCGTGTGACATGGGCATAAGCTCTGAAGGCCACTTGCTGTCTTGAAGGTCACACAAAGACAGTAGCTCCCAAAAAGGAAAAAAAATGCTTTGCTCTCAATGATTAGGACAAGTGCACAAGTTGTAGCCACCCATGCTTAGCTTATCCTCAGAAAAACTTATGGAAGTACTATGAAAATGGCAAGCTTCAGTTGGGAGGTAAGATATAACTAAATGAACATTGCTGTGCCACTCTTTGTCATTTTGAGTGAGTGGTTGGAAAGTCGGACATTCTGGACGACTCTAAGCTTTGCAGCATAGGTCGGCAGAAAAGCAAACACTTAGCCAGAAATATTTTCATAGGCTATGTACTTGCACTTGTTGGCACTCACTCATGTTCCTACTCTTACCAAAACTCACTTGCAATCATAGTCACTTCCATTCTCACTTACCGACACCCAGTCACGCTCCTAACCACATCCACTCACTGGCACTCATTCAAACTTGCCAAGTCACCCACGTTGATACTCATGTCCCCTTAAAATCACTGTCACTGACTTTTTCTTGTACTTGTGTTAACCGGCACTCACTCCCTTTGTCAGTCAGCAATGTTCTACCTCACATTTGTGAACCGAGTGCGGAGCGAGTATGCACCAGTGTACTCGTGACTGAGTATGCTGACCTGTGCTTAGCAGAGCTTGGCAAAATATCTGATCCATGGCATGCAGCGACTGTGAAGGCTCTCCGAATGTATAACCCTTTTTATGAAAATGCAATCAAGATGTGGCACAGTGCAGGCGAATGCTTACGTACATGCCTACATTATAATAAAAACAAATCACTTCACTAATGGTGTACCTTTTCCATATGTTGTCTCCATTATGGCATCTCTATAGTATTTTGGTAGGCATTGCACGTGTAGTCGTACTTATGATTGTAGCGATAAACTTTAAAGACGTTCCCCCAAAAGTAGCTGTGATACTGCTGTACCAAAATAAAATTTAATACTGCATTTATTAGACTATAAGGCGAGCTTATTCACCAGGATTCTTAGCCTCGAGGTAACCTCCCGCCTTATGTGCGAATTTCACTTTGTAGTGTGGCTTTACGGCAGCGTGCGCGCGATGCCGTGAAGCCACACTTAAAGGACAAATTAGCACTGCCATGAAGCCACACCTACATAACCCGCACTCTGCATGTTGAAGCTTCCTTTACCCCTATTTTATGGTGGCCATTTTACGTTTTGGCCGAGTTGATAATTCATTACTTCAGGCAATCCCCACCAAATCTGAATAATCTATTTCCTACTCTATATCTCCCTATATTAGTGAGCATACTTTTAAGAGAAAGCTTTAGATCAGGGGCTCTTATCTAAATAATTAGGAAAGGAGAAATCGTTTTTCTCGCAAACGCTGCACCAAGTTTGATAAGGTTTGTGGCATTTAAAAGAAAAAAAGTTAAATTAAATTATGGGGTTTTACATGCCAAAACCACTTTCTGATTATGAGGCACGCCGTAGTGGAGGACTCCAGAAATTTCAACCACCTGGGGTTCTTTAACGTGCACCTAAATCTAAGTACACGGGTGTTTTCGCATTTCGCCCCCATGAAAATGCAGCCGCCGTGGCTGGGATTCGATCCCGTGACCTCGTGCTCAGCAGCCCAACACCATAGCCACTGAGCAACCACGGCGAATAGAAAAAAGTTAAAATCTGGTGACCGTTGGTAGTGAATTTTATACTTATGTCGTCCATTTTTATTAAAATTGTTGAAAATCGCAAATATTTCGAAAACGAAACTATCAAGTTTATAACACTAACTCAGCAATGAAAAACAATATTAAAATTCTGTCAATCACATCTAATAGTACATCTAAAGTGCAGAAGATTGATGTATTATACATGGATCTGAAATACACCACATATACGCGAGTAGGAAGTTTGGAAAACCCTCGTAAACAATGTAGCAAATTCATGTAAGATATAAATTCATATATAAAATTTGTCTGCTTTGAATGCTCTAATGGATAACCCACTGCAGTGGCCTAGAGGCTATGATGTTGCGCTGCTGAGCACAAGGCCCAGCTGTGGCGACTGCATTTCGATGGGGGCGAAATGTAAAAACGCACATGTCCCGTGCATTGGGGGCACGTTAAAGGTCCCCTGGTGGTCAAAATTAATCCTAGTCCTTCACTACGGCATGTCTCATAGTTCTGATACGTAAAACCCTAGAATCTTCCTCCTGTTCTAACGCATGCAGTTTACAGAACTGTGACATCTGTTCTTGGTGCAGAGCTATGAATTTTTAAACTTTGCTATTCTATTTTTTTTTTCATTCTAACAAATTTTTGAAAAATTCCTTAAAGGAAACTCGGGCCTTCAATCAAAATTTTCCTTCCAACAGTCACTAGAATTAACTTTCTCTCTCAAGTGCAACAAATTTCATTAAAATAGGCCCAGTAGTTATCTCAGAAAAGTGTTTCTGCATTTTGTATGTATTTAAATAGGCAGTATCTGAGCAGGGCTTCAGCTAAAGCTTCGCCTTAAGTTTTTTTGGGGGGAGGCACCTTTGGCCCTGGCGCCTTTGACTCATAATCATGACCACCTTATAATTGAATAAATACAGTAGAACACTAGTAGCTGCATTTATTAGTACACAGCATAACTGGCAGGTTAGTAGACTTCTTACATGTCTCAAATTATTCAAATACACTTATGAGGACACCATTAAAATGACTGGATTCACCCAGTCTCCAATGATGCTGTCCCAAATGCATAAAATCCTATCTTGTGCCACATATCATTAAATGATGCACAAGTGCCTGCCGTGGTTCCTCAGTGGCTGTGGTGATGGGCTGCGAAGCACAAGGTCGCAGGATCAAATCCTGGCCACGGCGGCCGCATTTCGATTGGGGTGAAATGAGAAAACACTTGTGTACTTGTATTTATGTGCACGCTAAGAAACCCCAGGTGGTCCAAATGATTCCAGAGTCCCCCACTAGGGCGTGCCTCATAATCAGATTGTGGTCTTGGCACGTAAAACCCTATAATTTCATGTTTAAATGTTGCACAATTCAGTACCATTTGCTATGCTGTGAAGTATTAGGAGCGATTACACATCTTGATAAAAAAAAATGATGCCCAGTTAAGAGACGCTGCCATTAGAGGTATCCAACCAATTAAAGTGGTGGACTGAATCCAAGGATTCTGCCCACATAGAATACTTCCCCGAATTTATCAACTCCACTGGTCTGGTCATAGCCTCCTATACTTAGGAGGCTATGGTTTGATGAAGCTAATTAGATATGCTCTTATTACTTTTGCAGATCCTAATGCCATGATTCCCCTCTTCCCTTCTGCTTTCAATGTTATAACAAAATTATTTATAAAATATAAAATTTTATAATAAATTTTACATTATTATTATTGTTTTATTGAATTATAATATATCAATTTATAAAATTCATTTGTACAACCTTTGTCCGTAAAGTTTTGAGACTGATTTACTTTCTTCTCTAGAAATGATTCCCCAAAACAAATGTTGGTGCGTATGTGTAGCACCATCTTTTCGGGCTAACCTGAGCTATTTATGATAATTGCTGTGGCAGCCGCTAGATGGCACTACATGTAGAAACATACGTTGTCACTAGTTGTCTGCGCATTCTACTGTGAGTGAATGTGTAGAGATGGACGTCCACCTCGAACAATGTGTAAACATAAAATTCTGTGTGAAGCTTGGCAAGACAGCCACACAGACGTATGAGCTTCTTCGTGATGCTTACGACAACGAAACATTATCACGGGCGCGAGTTTTCTAGTGGCACAAGAGGTTCGTTTCGGGGGAACATCGGTGGAAGACGACACAAGGCAGGGGCACCCTGCAACCTCTTGGAATGAAAACAACGTGGCTCGGATCAGGGAGGTCGTACAGCAAGACCGCACCATTACAGTCCACATGCTATCGGATGCTCTCAGCATTAGTAAGACAACATGCCACCAAATTTTGCGTGAGAACTTGGGGAAACGAAAGCTGAATGCCAGACTTGTTCCGCACTCCCTCACACCGGACCAGAAGGACACGGGGGCATCAGTGAGTGCTGATTTACTCTCCAAGGCAGAGAAGGATGCTGCATTCGTCGACAGCATCACTGCTGAAGACGAAACATGATGTTTTCAATACAATCCTCAAAGAGGCAGAACGCCGAATCGCGGTCCACAAGCTCTCCGGCATCGAGAAAGGTGCAGCGACGGAAGACCAAAACAAAGACGATGCTGATAGTTTTTTTCGATGCCAGAGGTGTCATACACCATGAGTTCATCCCACAAGGGCAGACGGTGAATCAGGAGTTCTATATCCGCGTGCTCCAACACATGTGTGATGCATTGCGATGCCGTCACCCTGCCTTATGGGTATCTGGACAATGGAGCGTTCTCCACGATAATGCAAGGCTGCACACTGCTCTCAGTGTGACAAAATTTCTCGCCAAGCACAGCATTACTGTACTTCCCCATCCGCCATACTTGCCTGACCTCTCCCCATGTGATTTTTTCCTGTTTCCTCGCGTGAAGAGAGCCCTAAAAGCTCGCTGGATGGGGATCGTGTAGGCCATTCAAGATGCCACGACAAAGGAGCTGACAGCCCTGCCAAAAGAAGTGTTTTCCAACTGTTTCCAAGACCTCAAGAAGCATTGAAAGCTGTGTATAGACTGCAAGGGAGACTATTTCAAAGGGGTGCTGCACAAATAATTTCAATGTTAAATGCGTTTTTTTTCATGGACTCAGTCTCGGAACTTTACGGACAAAGGTTGTAAAACATTAATGGTAGGTTTTTGGTAGTCATATTCAGAAACTTAAAGATTTCTCCTTTGCTATTTTTTTCGACTCCTTCCAACTAAGTCTTTGTTTCCACATAGCGATAATATGTACCCCCCTAGCAATTTATGCAGTATGCATAGTTCGCTAACCATGATGAATTATGAAAACATATTAAAGGTTTTTGATGGTTTTTGTACAACTGCAGAGAGTCTGCTAGGTAGGTCCTTGTGATCATTAAGGGTCAAATTTAAGTGCACTGCATAAACTGTCGAATTTGTTATTAGGTTTAAGCACCCTCAAGGCCTGTCAAGGCTTTACGCAGGAGAGTGGCTTACAGGTAATATCAGCAATTGCATGAGAAAAAAAAAACGACATAAAAGATACAATTTTACAAACAATTTGGTAGGAATACAATGAGTAGGGAAAAAGAGAAGCTATTACAAAAACTACAAGATATACAGGTACAGTCGACCCCCGTTTATACGAAGTTCACGGGGACCGCAAAAAACTTCGAATTAAACGAACTTCCAATTAAGCACAAAACACAAAGAACAGCACTTTATTTGTGGCGAAATAGAGTATTTTCTCTAAGAAAAATAGTCAATCATCTTGCTTTGCTTCTTCTTGCCGAATCGCGCTGCTGAAAGCAAGTTCTGCAGGCTGTAGATGTGGCGGAACGCTTCTTCCGCGTTACCTTCAGCGGCAAAGAAGCGCTCTGCGAGAGCAAGGCCCGCAGCTACATCGGCAGCCTTAGGTTGCGGCTCGCCTTCAACGTCATCGTCGCTTTCCTGGGTCGCTTCCTGGGGCCGAATAATCTCTACAATTTCGCTACCCGTCAGCGCACCGCACGTTTCGACCGCCTTGTCCACGGTGACGTAATAATCAAAATTGATGTCCCCGAGAGCATCACCAAAATCAGTGCCGTCAAGCTCACTTGTTGACGCTTCCTCCGCTGAAATTTCAGAGGCATGCTCCGAAGAAGCTGCCACAAAACCGCAAGCCCTGAAGCAGTTTGCGATTGTTTCTTGCTTCACACGATCCCATGCTCGCGCCAACATGTGGATGGCACTAAGCAGGCTCACCTCGTACTTGTGGAGCTATCCATACACAAAATCATGCGCTCGAGGAGGTGCCGCCTGTACAGGACTTTAACATTCTTGATGATGCCTTAGTCCATTGGCTGCAAAACAGCCGTTGTGTTTGCAGGCAAAAATGCGAAGCGTATTGCACTCAAGGCTGGCACATTCACGTGAGCACTGCAGTGATCGACTAGGAACAACACCTTGCGGTTCGAAGCAGCAAACTTGCGGTCCAATTTGCTTATCCAGCTCTTGAAGATTTCGGCCGTCATCCACGCTTTTTTGTTCGCCTCATAGTCCACAGGCAGCGTCTTCACACCTTTAAAACATCTCGGCTTCGCGGCTTTCCCGATCACAAGTAACCGACATCGTTCCGTGCCAGTCATGTTTGCCGCGATCAGCACCGAAACTCTCTCCTTGCTGCGTTTGCCCCCAGCACAGTCGTCATCCTTGAATGTCAGGGTCTTCTCTGGTAGAAGCCGATAGAAGAGTGCAGTCTCATCTGCATTGAAGATGTCTTCCGGTCTGTATTCGGCGAGATATTCACGCAGCTTTCCGTCCTTCCACGTGCCGCATGTTTCCTGGTTAACGGACGCCTTTTCACCACACACGCTCTTGAAAATCAGGTCATGGCGATCTTTAAAGCGCGTCAGCCATCCATCTGACGAAACGAAGTCATCGATCCCCAACATTGCTGCAAGCGTTCGGGCTTTCATCGCAACGATGTCTCCGCTGAGAGGAAGTTTGTTGCTCCTGGCCTCCCTAATCCAAACCAGCAGAGCCTTCTCCAACTCTGGGTAAGCGCCGGTGTGCATTCGCTTCCGAGAAGTCTTGAACTTGTCGTTCTCAAATGCATCCATTATTGTGCGCTTGTTCTTGATGTAGTTTGAGAGCGTGTTCGCCTTGATCCCGTACTTCCGCGCTATGTCTTGTTTGGCGGCACCTCCCTTCTCAACTTCCTTCAAAACCTCGACTTTCGTTGCCAGGTCGAGCGTGCGATAAGAGCCACGGTTTGCCATGGCTATAAACTGCGCGTCTAGATACAGTCAATTCCGAATCACCAGTGGAACAACCTAGCCTACGAGCTACTCGCACAAAGGCGCTTGACCAACATACGCCTCGACATACGCTGCGCACGCTGCAAGACTAATCTCGCACAATCTCGCCACTGACAGTATGCAGCGCTGCGTGCACCTATGGCACCCGTGCGGCCTCCGTGATCAGCTCCGGCCACGCGGGGCAGCCGCGCGTGGCCTCCGGCGGGAGCTGCTTCGCCTCCCGCCGGAGTTGATCGTGGAGGCCACGGCAGCCGTAGCAATGAATAATCGCGCCGCTCCAAGAAGCATGGCGTTGCAGGCGGCTGCGGTGGCAATGACACCAACGCGGAGCATGGAACTGTTGCAACACTTGAAAAATTGCACATTCTACCAAAGAATGACAGTCACCTCGAGGATCCTGGCTGAAAATTAACTTCCAATTAAACAATATTACTGGATGAGGACTTCGAATTATCGAGCGATTTCTTCTATAGGATTACATGCAAAACTGACGGGACGAGCACTTCACTGCTAATTAACCGAAAATTTCAATTTAGCGGCTTTGAATTATCGGGAGTCGACTGTACATGAAACTGCATTCTAGTAAGTAATGTTGTCTAAGGCATCACAAAACAAGGAATTATTGCTGATGGATACAATGTTTGCGGGAAGGCGGTTCCACGCTAGTGACGTCCAAGGTATGAATGGCTGGGAAAATGTATTTGTGCTGCAAGAAGGAATGTGAACCTTGTAAGAATGATCGATGCGATGGGATACATAGTGTGGAATATGAATGAATCCATCATACAATGTTGCATGGTGAAAGATTTTGTGAAATAATGATAAGCGGAAAACTTTACGTTGACCTGCAAGAGATGGAAGAGAAAGAAGAGTTTTCATGGCCATTACACTAGCAGTTCTGTTATAATTTGAAAGAATAAGACGAGCAGCGTTATTCTGAACTAATTCTAACGTATTAAGTTGATGTTATTAGGGTCCCAGACTGCTCTAGCATATTCTAATTTGAGCAGTATTAATCTTTTGATGATGATGAATATAGTGTTTTGTGGTGCAAGAGCCAAGAATGACCAAAGAGCGCCAGGCCAATGGTAATGAGTTCAAAGTGAAGCGAAAAATTATGAAAAATGGATGTGACAGGGCTGTAAAGAGGCCTAAAAGTTGGTTGCTGTAAAATGCGTAAGAGCTACATGTAATAAAACTATGGCAATGACTACGAAGTGTGCCAAAGACGTGAAAGATACACTGTGAAAGAATTATAATGTACTAAAATTGGTCACAGGCTGAAAATTCCAAAAAGCACTACGGCACTAACAGAGCCCTTCAAGCGCAAGGACATGAAGGCATGTGCTATACAAGGACTAGTATCACAACTGCATCCTCTGGAGAGAGGTGTTAAGAATTGCCTGCTCAGGTGCAAGTTTTGCCAGCCAGGTGCGAGAGCGGTGTCGACTTTTCCTAGAAAGCCACCATCATCCTCTAGCCAAACGGCGTCATTAAGTCTACTGTGTCCGGAGGACAATACGCCGCGTCCTTGTCTCTTTGTCGCGGGATTGCCGAGAGGAGTTCGACGAACGAGGCTTTGTGACTGAACACGCCACCGCCGACCTGGTCGGTCTTGAGCAAAGGAGGTCCCGAGGGAACGTCTTTGAAGGCCCCTTCCCACGCACCGTTCCTGATGTAAGCCCCAAGTTCTGTGAAGTCCGTCTGCCCTCGGTGGGGTCCGTGAAACCGGTGTGGAAGCATGTTCCGGACCGTGAAACTGGTGCGGAAGCCCTCCCGCTCAGAGGCGGCTCGTCTACGATGACTGGTCGAACGTTTCCCTCACCTTGGGATCGAGGGAGGACCGAATGTTTATAAACCACTGTTGTGCGGCTGCTCAGTGTACTTTTCTCTCGCAGTCATGCTAGACTGATGAACTGCAACGTCCTTATGTAGATACTGTAAATAAACCCATGTTCCTCGTTCTCGATGAGAAGCAATCCTTCCCTTCAACAACGTTCTCAGCATGGATAAGTTGGACGATGGCATGGGCCAGCTACCTTCTAATTCATGCCCGACTCCAATCTTGACAACTGATTACGAGCGATGGGATTGAGCCCCCAATCCTGACAGTGTGCCTTGGTTGCGAACTTCCGTTTGCACGCCGAGGACGGAAATTGGGACGGTCGAAATGGACCGCGGAAACCATTTCCGTTCAAAAAGGGTTCACAGACTAGACGATCGGAGCCTGTAGACGTGGAGGAAAAGCCCTCAGAAAAGAGCGAGGAGAAATCAAATGGGGAAACATTACCAAAAGAGCAGAAAAGAAAATTCGAATCTTCTAGATCAATCCGCTCTTATAAATGCCACAAACTGGGACATATAGCTATAAACTGCGGGAAGCCTAGCGTAGTTTTCTCCTACGTGGATGATAAGACGAGAATATGGAACTTTTAAGCCGATATCTTCACGACCTGCAAGTTAATGGCAAACCATGCCGGGTACTAAGAGACAGGGCCGCTAGGATGGACAATGTCCATCCGTCTTACGTGACGGTAAATGACTTCACCGGAGTAGCATGGATCAAACAGGTTGTAGAAGAACACAGTGTGTGTCTGCCCATGGCCAAAGTAAAAATCAGTGGACCATTCGGGGAGCTAGTGACCGAGGCTGCAGTTTCCAAATTTTTGTCACTGCAGTACCCTTACATTTTTTCGAATCGTTCAAATGGGTTACTGCGTGAAAAAGGGCTTAAACTGGGAGAAAGCATAGTGCAGGCATTGACCCGAGGCCAAGCTTGTAAAACTGCGTCGCTTTCGGCTAAAAATACACAAGCTGCTCCAGCGGAAGCAGAAAAAGGGATAACTTCAATACCCAAATCCGAGCTAGGCCCGAGGGACAAAAAAACAGTTGAGGAGAGCCTGCCAGGTGACCAGCTCAATGAGAGCGTATCACTAGAGTGTCAAAGTTCAAGCATGCAGAAAGAGCAAGCTGACGCAATCACAAGCAAGACAGGGTCGTTATTATCACCGGCCTCAAAGAACTTTGATCAACTCATACGTGTGGATAGAGAGTCACTGGCAGCCGAGCAAAAGAATGATGACAGCTTAGCTAAATTACATCACACAGCTAAAGAAGGCATTGCTAGGCACAACATGACGATACATGAGAGAGGAGGATTGTTGTATCAGCACTACAGAGATCGAAAGGGTAGGATTTTAGATCAGTTAGTCGTACCTACTAAGTACAGGGAGACCTTTTGAGTCTCTCTCATGGAAATGGGTGGTCCGGCCACCTAGGCATAAATAAATCAAAGGAAGGATTGCTTATGGAATACTACTGGCCTGGCTGTTTCAAAGACGTAGAAAACTTTGTAAGATCATGCGACGCCTGCCAGCGCTCGGGTAAACCAGGAGAGACATGGAAAGCTCCACTAAAGGTAGTGCCCTTAATAACAGAACCTTTCAGACGACTTGTGATAGACACGGTAGGGCCTCTACCAAAAACAAAATCGGGTTACAGGAACTTGTTTACCATACTGTGTCCGGCTACAAAGTTTCCAGAAGCAATCCCTCTGAAAGAGCTCAGCTCCACCGAAGTAGTGGACGCGCTTTTGACAGCATTTGCACGAGTTGGGTTTCCAGCCGAAATTCAGGCGGATCAAGGGTCAGTATTCACCAGGGCACTGACTTCCACATTCTTGCAAAAGTGCGGGGTAAAGTTGATACACAGTTCCGTCTATCACCCTCAGTCAAACAGTGTAGAGAGGTGGCATTCAGTGCTTAAGTGAGTTTTGCGTGCGCTCTGTTACGAGCACAAGGAGGACTGGGAGAACTGTCTGCCAGCATCTTTGTTTGCTTTGCGAACGGTCCCACATGAGGCTACAGGGTCCTCGCCAGCAGAACTAGTGTATGGGAGGACACTCCATTCTCCACTGAGAATGTTAAGAGAGATGTGGGAGGAAAGAGGAGAGAGTCCAACAGTGGTTCAATACATGCTAAATCTGCTGGAATGGCTAAGCACAACCCAGGAACTAGTCAAAAAGAACATGAGAGTAGCTCAAAAGAACTCCAAATTCTATTACAACAAGAATGCGAGGCTTCGTACGTTTAACGCCGGAGACCAGGTAATGATCCTCAAAACTTCAAGAAAGAACAATCTTGAAGTTCACCAGGACGGGCCCATTAAAGTGGTGCACAAAATTTCAGATACTAACTGTGCTCTGAAAATGCCCGGTTCCAGGAAGGAGGTGAGGATATATCACTGCAATTTGATGAAGCCGTATTTAGAGCGGAGCGGAGTCGTTAATTATACCATCAAAGAGCAGGATGGCACTAGTACCAAGTTTAAGGAGTATAAGGCGACCTCCAACTCTGAAATCGGCCTAGAAGAAGTAGTAAAACACTCGGTAAGCTCGCACACTCTAAGACCCGAGCAGCTAGATGAGCTAAAAGGGGTGTTTGGGGAATATCTGTAGGGATCAGCTGTACCCAATACCCAGCAATGAGGAACGAATTGAACGAGTTAGCGCTGCTAAATACACTTCAACTATAGACCTCGTGCGGGGGTACTGGCAAGTTCCCCTTTCAGAAAATGCCAGTCGCTATGCCGCATTCATCTCACCTGTAGGCACATTTCGCCCTCTTGCACTCAGCTTCGGGCTGAAGAATGCGCCGTTTAGCTTCTCTAAATTAATGGATATTGTCCTAAGGGACTTGCAGGAGTTTGCCTTGCCATATCTTGATGATGTAGCAATTTTTTCGGACAGCTGGGAACAACACGTATCGCACCTCAAACAGGTGTTCTCACGGTTGAGGGAAGCCGGCTTAACGATGAAAGCAGAAAAGTGTAGATTTGGTTGTTCATCATCATCATCATCATCATCAGCCTGGTTACGCACACTGCAGGGCAAAGGCCTCTCCCATATTTCTCCAACAACCCCGGTCATGTACTAATTGTGGCCATGCCGTCCCTGCAAACTTCTTAATCTCATCTGCCCACCTAACTTTCTGCCGCCCCCTGCTACGCTTCCCTTCCCTTGGAATCCAGTCGGTAACCCTTAATGACCATCGGTTATCTTCCCTCCTCATTACATGTCCTGCCCATGCCAATTTCTTTTTCTTGATTTCAACTAAGATGTCATTGACTCGCGTTTGTTCCCTCACCCAATCTGCTCTTTTCTTATCCCTTAACGTTACACCCATCATTCTTCTTTCCATAGCTCGTTGCGTCGTCCTCAATTTGAGTAGAACCCTTTTCGTAAGCCTCCAGGTTTCTGCCTCGTAGGTGAGTACTGGTAAAACACAGCTATTATAGACTTTTCTCTTGAGGGATAATGGCAACCTGCTGTTCATGATCTGAGAATGCCTGCCAAACGCACCCCAGCCCATTCTTATTCTTCTGATTATTTCCGTCTCATGATCCGGATCCGCAGTCACTACCTGCCCTAAGTAGATGTATTCCCTTACGACTTCCAGTGCCTCGCTGCCTATTGTAAATTGCTGTTCTCTTCCGAGACTGTTAAACATTACTTTAGTTTTCTGCAGATTAATTTTTAGACCCACTCTTCTGCTTTGCCTCTCGAGGTCAGTGAGCATGCATTGCAGTTGGTCCCCTGAGTTACTAAGCAAGGCAATATCATCAGCGAATCGCAAGTTACTAAGGTATTCTCCATTAACTTTTATCCCCATTTCTTCCCAATCCAGGTCTCTGAATACCTCCTGTAAACACGCTGTGAATAGCATTGGAGAGATCGTATCTCCCTGCCTGACGCCTTTCTTTATTGAGATTTTGTTGCTTTCTTTATGGAGGACTACGGTGGCTGTGGAGCCGCTATAGATATCTTTCAGTATTTTTACATACGGCTCGTCTACACCCTGATTCCGTAATGCCTCCATGACTGCTGAGGTTTTGACAGAATCAAATGCTTTCTCGTAATCAATGAAAGCTATATATAAGGGTTGGTTATATTCCGCACATTTCTCTATAACCTGATTGATAGTGTGAATATGGTCTATTGTTGAGTAGCCTTTACGGAATCCTGCCTGGTCCTTTGGTTGACAGAAGTCTAAGGTGTTCCCGATTCTATTTGCGATTACCTTAGTAAATACTTTGTAGGCAACAGACAGCAAGCTGATCGGTCTATAATTTTTCAAGTCTTTGGCGTCCCCTTTCTTATGGATTAGGATTATGTTAGCGTTTTTCCAAGATTCCGGTACGCTCGACGTTATGAGGCATTGCGTATACTGGGTGGCTAGTTTCTCTAGAACAATCTGCCCACCAGCCTTCAACAAATCTGCTGTTACCTGATCCTCCCCAGCTGCCTTCCCCCTTTGCATATCTCCCAAGGCTTTCTTTACTTCTTCTAGCGTTACCTGTGGGATTTCGAATTCCTCTAGACTATTTTCTCTTCCATTATCGTCGTGGGTGCCACTGGTACTGTACAAATCTCTATAGAACTCCTCAACCACTTGAACTATCTCATTCATATTAGTAATGATGTTGCCGGCGTTGTCTCTTAACGCATACATCTGATTCTTGCCAATTCCTAGCTTCTTCTTCACTGTTTTTAGACTTCCTCCGTTCCTGAGAGCATGTTCAATTCTATCCATATTATACTTCCTTATGTCAGCTGTCTTACGCTTGTTGATTAACTTCGAAAGTTTTGCCAGTTCTATTCTAGCTGGTTGTTGGCAGGTTGTTCGCAGGTTACTTATCTGGGCCATGTTGTCGGCCAGGGCACGAGATGGCCGGTTGGCCGAGATGAAAATAGCTACGATGGGAGAATTTTCTCAGCCGCGCACGAAAACAGACCTTTGTTCATTTTCGGGACTTGTAGGGTACTATCAACGGTACATTCCGAACTACTCGCAAATCATTAATATTATTCATAAGCCACGTTTCTGTTAAGGCGATTATGTGTGGTGAGCAAGCGTCACTCACTGAGGACAATGGAAAAAAATTCGTTCAGCACCCTTCTAATGTTAGTAAAAAAGATGGGTACATGGTGTCGTGAAGACTGTCCTTTTTCCCCTTGTGCTTTTTTAAGTTGAATTACCTGCAGGAACTATTATATGTGAACAAGGTGAAAGCAGGAGACAACGTTTCAACAAGTGGACTTGTCGAAACGTTGACTCCTGCTTTCACCTTGTTCTCGTTTTGCTCATCGTCTTGAATTTCCATCTCCCGCCCTCCCCATGTTTTCCCTGCAAGAACTATGTTTCTTGCCCTGTGGCCCTGCGACTGTTTTTCATTCATGCATTTAATTTCGGCATCAAAAACGTAGCAGTTGTCGCTCCTAAGCAGTTTGTCATATCACAGTTTAAACGAAGATGCACCGGAATGACTTTTCCAAACTCAATCAGTTTTCTATGAGCGAGATGGGTTGCTGGTGAGTAATCTTCGCTAATAGCGATATGGCTTGATTTGAGATGCTTATATAGTGAAAAAACTTTTTCTTTTATAGTAAAGCTTGAGAAATCGACAATTACGGGTTGGCATTTTCCCGGTGAAAAAACGCCTAGGCAATGAGCACGTTTGATTGAATCAGTTGAAAAAGCTGAAAGTACAGTTTTCAAGGCAGATACAAACTTATTCTGGGTTTGTTCCCATGCTTCTTTAGTATCGGGAATGTTAAGATTGATGAGGTTGTTGCGCCGAGATCTGTCTTCAAGCTCATTGGCGCGAGCCTACAGAATTGTGTTTTCTTCTTTTAGAACTCTGACAGTGCTTTTCAAAGACAGAAAAATGAATGCCCTGTGCCTCAAAATTATTAAATTTTTCTTCAATACTGTCTATCCATTTGCTTAACACTGTGAATTTTGTTTCTATATTTTCTTTTGCTATTCTTGATCAGTGAGCAGTGATAAGAAGTTAGTGAGGGCTAGGATTCACCACAATTTGAAGAGAAAAAGAGTAAAATCGGCCAAAAAGAAACAGGTCAACCTGGAGGGAGTAAGGATAAAAGGAGACTAATTCAGGCTGGTACTTGCAAACAAATATGCAGCCTTAGAACAGAAAGATGAAGATGACATTGAGGTAATGAATGAAACTGTAACTAGGCTGGCTTCAGAGGCAGCAATTAAAGTGGGAGGCAAGGCACCAAGGCAACCAGTAGGCAAGCTCTCCCAAGTAAAAAAGGATCTAATAAAGAAACGAGAAAGAATGAAAGTCTCCAACTCGAGAGATAAGATAGAATTCGCAGAACTGTTAGAACTGATCAACAAGGCGAAAATGAGCGATATTCGAAATTATAACTTGAGAAAAACTGAAGAAGCCGTAAAACATGGCTGCAGCCTGAAATCAGTGAGAAGAAAACTTGGCATGGGACAAACCAAGATGTATGCATTGAAAGATAAGCAGGGTAATATCATCAGCAATCTAGAAGGTATAGTAAAAGCAGTAGAATAATTTTATACTGACCTGGAGTCAGGATACCTCCATTCGAAACAGTAACGAACAGGATACAGAAACTCCTCCTATAACTAGCGATCAGGTCAAAAGGACCTTGCAAGACACAAAATGGGGAAGAGCGGCAGGATAAGATGGAATAACAGTCGATTTAATCAAAGCTGAAGGAGACATAAGGCTTGGAAAACTGGCAGCTCTCTATGCGAAGTGTCTATCGAATGCAAGGGTTTCCGGAGCACTGGAAGAATGCAAACATTATACTAATCTATAAAAGGGGAGACGTTAGAGAATTGAAAAATTATAGGACCATTAGTTTACTCCCAGTATTATATAAAATATTCACCAAGATAATTTCCAATAAAATAAAGGCAACACTGGACTTTAGCCTACCAAGGGAACAGGCTGGCTTCCGGAAGGGATACTCTACAAAGGATCACATCCATGTCATTAATCAGGTAATCGATAAATCCGCATAGTAAAATCGGCCTCTCTACATGGCTTTTATAGGCATTTGATTCAGTAGAGATACCAGCAGTCATAGAGGCATTGTGAAATAAAGGAGTACAGACTGCTTACGTAAATATTTTGGAAAAATATCTACAAAGATTCCACAGCTACTTAAATTTTACACAAGAAAAGTAGGAAGATACCTACAAAGAGAGGGGTCAGACAAGGAAACACAATCTCTCCAATGCTATTCACTGCATGCTAGGAAGAAGTATTCAAGCTATTAAACTTGGAAAGCTTAGTAGTAAAGATCGATGGCAAATATCTCAGCAACCTTCGTTTTGCAGATGACATTGTTCTGTTCAGCAACACTGCAGACGAGTTGAACAAATGATGGAGTACCTTAACAGAGAGAGTGTAAGAGTGGAGTTGAAGATTAATATGCAGAAGACAAAGTTAATCATGAATAGCCAGGCAAGGGAGCAAGAGTTGAGGATCGCCAGTCGGCCTCTATAGAGTCTGTGAAGGAGTACGTTTACCTAGGTCAATTAACCACAGGGAACCCTGATCATGAGAAGGAAATTCATAGAAGAATAAAATTAGGTTGGATCGCATAGGGCAGACATTGTCAGCTCCTGACTGGAAGCTTACCACTATCACTGAAAAGGGAAGTGTACAATCAGTGCATTTTACCGGTGCTGACATATGACGCACAGACTTGGAGACTTGACAAAGAAGCTTGAGAACAAGTTAAGGACCGTGCAGAGCGATGGAACGAAGAATGCTAGGCATAACGTTGAGACAGAAATAGAGCGGTTTGGATCAGACAGCAAATGGGTAGAGCCGGTATTCTAATTGACATCAAGAGAAAAAAATCGAGCTGGGCAGGTCATGTAATGCACAGGTTAGACAACCGTTGGACCATTAGGGTTACAAAATGGGTGCCAAGAGAAGGGAAGCACAGTCGAGGATGGCAGAAGACTAGGCGGGGCGCTGAAATAAGGAAATTCGTGGACGCTAGTTGGAATCGCTTGACGCAGGACAGGGGTAATTGGAGATCGCAGGGAGAGGCCTTCGTCCTGCAGTTGACATAAGATAGGCTGATGATGATGATGATCCTTGATAGCTTTAATATCGGTGAATTGTTCGGTTAATGTTTTCGAGGACTGGAGTGAGTCGGTGTGCATTTTCTTAATAAAGTGAAACATTATCAATCTTCGTTTTCCATCCCTACAAACTAGTCTCTTGAGATAGTCTGGGCAGCATGCTTGACCACAACAAAGAAAATATTGATTGGTGCTTGCTACTGCCCTCCGTTGGCCAATCAAAATTTTTCAGACAACCTCCGTGACAGTATTCAAAAAGCTATGTACATCTTCACTTCAGATCACGTTTAGTTTCTCGGTGATTTTAACTTTCCGCAAATAGACTGGCTTTCCTTGTCTTCATCAAGCTGCCACTCAACAGATTTTCTCAACCTTACTTTAGATTTCAATTTGTTCCAGGATGTATGCGAGCCCACTCGAGAATCAAATATATTTGATATTGTATTAACCAGTACCCCCGAAACTGTAGAATCAATATCCTACCTAGATGGCTTCAGAGATCACAAATTGCTTTAGATAACACTTAACGTCCCACTAGCCCATACAGGGATCAATCTCAAAAAAAATTTGTGACCTAAGCAGGGCTAATTACGTTGATATGAATTCTGATCTAGAACACTTTTTTAATGAGACACTTTTACCTAACCTTACTGATCGCACAACCGAAGAAAACTGGGCACTTTATAGGAACCAAATGTCAGCTATGATTGATCTCTACGTTCCATTAATAATGATTACTAACAACAGGACAAATCCTTGGTTCAATTGATCGCTACGTAGACTACGAAACACAAAAAAGCACTTGTACCGCGCCATAAAACATGGGTGTGATCCTTCACCGTTGAAAAAATACAAAGCATCCCTTAAAACATATACTAAAGCAATATGCGATACTTAAAAAAAGTATTACGGCAAGGACCTGCCCTCTCTCCTTCAGCACAATCCTAAAAAGTTCTGGCGAACTGTGTCCCCTGACCACGACTCTGATCACATTTCATTGCACGATGCTAACCAAACACCAGTATCGGACAGCAAATGCCCACTCATATTTAACAATTTTTTCTCTTTAGTGTTTACACGGGAAGATCATTCCAACATATCATTTGTACCTGAATATGACTGGCACTTTATGGAACCCATTACCATTACTGCTGATGGCATTTCACGCTTCATTGCTAACCTAAAGGTATCTACATTGGCTGGTACAGATAATATCAATTCTAAAATATTACAAAATAGCTCATCAATTTCTAGTCAGATATTATCCTATTTATTCAACCAATCCCCAGCGTCAGGAAAGCTACCAGCTGACTGGAAGGTTTCGAAAATCGTCCCTGTGTTCAAAAGTGGTAACAGCCATTCACCCGATAATTATCGTCCAATCGCGCTCACATGCATTTGTTGCAAGCTACTGGAACATATTATGGCGTCTCATGTTTTCGGTCATCTAGAATCAAACAACTTCTTCTTCTCTAATCAACACGGATTCAGGAAATATTTTTCTTGCGACACGCAATTATTGGAATTTACCACCGACTTTAGACTTCAGCATGGATGCCAATAAACAAACTGATTGCATGTTCCTTGATTTTTTTTTAAAGCTTTTGATCGCGTAGCTCATGGTCGACTAATATCCAAATTATCAGCCTTTAGACTAGACTCACTTACATTAACTTGGATCCGGAATTTCCTTTTTCACCATTGCTATGTATCTTCCAGTGTTCCTCAGGGAAGTGTTCTAGGGCCCCTTTTATTTTTGATCTATATTAATGACCTACCGCTTAACATATCGTCATGCATGCACTTATTTGCAGATGATTGTATCATATATCGTACAATTATGGATGTCAAAGACTACGTCGCTTTGCAAAATGACCTTAACATTATTTCCCATTGGTGCAAAATCTGGCTTGTGTCCCTTAACCTATCCAAATGCAGGCTCATAACCTTCAGTCGCAAACGCAATAATTCGAACTTCACATATGTCTTAGATACTATACCTGTATCCCAAGTTCCATCATATAAGTATCTAGGCGTGCATCTAACACATGATCTTTCCTGGGCCTTGCACATCACCACCATTTGCGCCAAGGCTTCCAGAACTTTGGGTTACTTACGTCGTAATTTACGAAACTGCCCGACCAATGTCCGTAAACTCGCCTACCTAACATACGTCCGTCCTCAGCTAGAGTTCGCATCATCAATCTGGTCTCCTCATCAAAAATATCTAATTTTTATGATAGAAGCGATACAAAACTGTGCTGCTCGTTTCATCTCTCAAAAATACAGCCGTCATCTCAGCATAACTCAAAATAAAAACTGATTATACTCTCGAATCCTTAGACACCCGTCGTTCTGTCGCTATCGTTTGTTTGCTACACAAGTATATAAACTGCGCTTATATTTCACCTTTACCCCTAGAATCCCCCATGCACATGTCCAATCGATTAAACAACCATCGCTCTTTCAAACGCATCTACGGCCACACGCAAGCATTCAACTCATCGACACTGCCCAGAGCAATAACATTATGGAATGATCGTCCCAACGAAATAGTTTCAGTAACCAATCACACACCGTTCCGCAACCAAGTGTATCAACTTTATAAATCTTAAATACTGTAACTATGTTTGGTTGTGATTACATGGGAGTGGATTGTCGCCATTTTTCTTGTTTTCTTTTTTTCCTTTTCTTTTTCTTTTTTTTTTTTAGCGTACCAGTTGTTGTCGTGCACTTATTACTTGCCCACTGAACAGGCTGTCTCCCCCTTGTGTATCTTACATTCTTGCGTTATCGCGCCTTTGCAAACAATAACCTTTTTGTAACTATGGTGTACTTGTGCCATGTTAACCTTTCTTTTATTTATTTGTACTATGTAACCACATTGTATTGTTTGATCTGCGTTGCTTCTTTTAAACTTGTGTTTGATTCAATCCCCCCCCCCCCCACTCAATGTTCCTGACGGAACCTGTAAGGAAACTAGAATAAATAAATAAATAAATAAATAAATAAATAATCTTCATTTGTTCTGGAGGGCCCTCAGGCAGTGTTTCAATAGCTAAAAGCGAATCCACTCTAGTATTGGGCCCAGGGTTTCTCTCAACATCCCTTGAACAGATCAACAATGAGGCAAACGACGAAGTCAAGTATTCACAAATAGCCTCATACACTACCGATCGGCACGGGAACAGCACTAAGAACCAGTCATCACTTTTTCTAGCATATAAGGAAAGTTTAGTACACACCTACACAGGACAGACGCAAGGGTTATGGGCCATGTTTAAAGTGCTGTTCGAGTGCCCACTGAAGGTGAAGTTTGCAGGGAAGCTGCTTAAATGAGCCTTGATGGACGGTGCAGCAGTCGATGCGGTTGTGCTTGGAAGACGAGCCTTGCTGATGACACCATGGCAGGAAAATGCATGTCCGCAGCAATGCATACACAGATTAGGTAAGGAAGATGTGTGGAAATGCATTCCAAGTCGGTGAGTGTATCCGTTGATAGTGCCAACAGGAGTACGATCGCAGCCTGCACATGACAGAAGCAATGGTTACGGGCCATGTTGAAAGTGCTGCTCGAGTGCCCAATGAAGGTGAAGTTCACGGGGAAACCATTTAAATGTGCCTTTATGGACGATGCAGTGGTCGATGTGGTTGTGCTTGGAAGACGAGTCTTGCTGATGACACCATGGCGGGAAAATGCATGTCGACAGTGATGCAGACACAGCTTGCATAAAGATGATGTGTGGAAACGCATTCCACGTTGGTGAGTGTATCCGTTGATAGTGCAAACAGGAGTACGATTGGAGCCTATACAGGACAGAAGCAAGGGTTACGGGCCATGTTGAAAGTGCTGCTCGAGTGCCGGCTCATACTTTCTGAAATAGCTTGGTGTCCTTTAAATAGTTGGGCAATGCAGTATTTTTTCTGCAGCTCAAATACTAGCAAGTGTATCTTGTACTCATTATTTAATATACTCCCAAGCATAATGAGTAGAAAGGGGGTTAATTAAGGGGGCTAATTGTTATTAATCATATCATGAGAAGCCAACAAACAAAGACACGAAGGAAAGCACAGGGGAAATTACTTGTGCTTACTAATTGAATTAAAGTAATGATAAATTAATGGCAGTAAAAGTGGATGAAAGAACAACTAGCAGCAGGTGGAAAACAATCCCACATCTTCGCATTACGCGTGCGATGCTCCAATGTATAATTTCTTTAATTCAATTAGTAAGTACAAGTAATTTCCCCTGTGTTTTCCTTGGTGTCTTTGTTTGTTGGCTTCTCATGATATCCCCAGCATAATGCAACTTGTGAGCTAATTTTAATTTAATTATGGGGTTTTACGTGCCAAAACCACTTTCTGATTATGAGGCACGCCGTAGTGGAGGACTCCGGAAATTTCGACCACCTGGGGTTCTTTAACGTGCACCTAAATCTAAGTAAATGGGTGTTTTCGCATTTCGCCCCCATCGAAATGCGACCGCCGTGGCCAGGATTTGATCCCGCAACCTCGTGCTCAGCAGCCTAACACCATAGCCACTGAGCAACCACGGCGAGTGTTGTGAGCTAACAAGTGACCAATTAATCTTGCTGATATCAAGTGGCTGTAACCCACATAGTCTCTCAGCTCAACATGCACTTTTTTAACGTATGTTGTACTTTACTCGGCAAGAAACAGGGGTCAAATTCACAACCCTTTTCGTTTGTAAGAGCTGTTTACCATTGGTTGGCTGCCTTCACTAATAATATGTCTGACATTATGATTGGCTGCCATGTGCTCTAACGAACAGTTGTGTTAAGAACTGTCCTTCTTGCGAATACAGGCCTAGATCTCTACCGATACAAAAGTATTAGTGACCACCAAAATATCATTCTATGCTGCAAATATTGCAGCACACACACACAAATAAGGAATGAAAATAGTGTAGACATCTAACCGAGAGCCATTATTTCTTTTTAGAATTTGATTATGTCACACATATCAAACTTCTTGCCAATGGCAACAACAAAAGAAATATAAAATCTGCATAACACCAACGTATTTTTTCAAGGAAGACTAGAGTCATGCATGAAAGTTTCAGTAGACTCTAGGAAGGGAAGCAAGTGCCCAAAGAAGTGTGCATCGCTTAAAAATATGTAAAAAATTTGCACCTTAGCTCAAACTCAGATGGTAACTTTAGGAAGCAACATCTGCTGCAAACCAATAAATCCTTCTCAGCATAGCACACCGTTTTCAATTTCTTTTGCACTTCAGGCAATGGGCAGTCTCGAAATCATTCCGCAGCTTCAAACTACGGAGTCTCTCATAGCCCATGTGCTCATTTAGAACATTAAACCTAATGGTTTATTTTATTTTCAACGAAAATTTACCTTACAAGCATCTCGGAAGTACCAAAATACTGCTTTGAGTATTTTCTACTCTACTCAAGTACCATTTCACATGGTATTCAGTAATTTATCTTAGGTACATTCTTTGAGTATGTTGTACAAGCCTTATGCAAACTGTAGAAGACACGAGCACTGCACATAAACTTTATTATCAGGCCACCATCACCACAGTAACGAGGAAAACTGTGTCGGAAAAGGACACGGGAACTCTATTGATTCAACTCAACTGTAAGTTGACAATACTTATTCACTGCACAATGGTGTGGCCAAGGAGGGGGGACATAACTAAGGCCACATTGAATATAACTTGAGGGGGAGTGGCACAACTTGAGAAGAGGGTAATGCTTAGCCACTGGCAGCTCTTTCAATCAGTGTGCTGACATAAAATTATTGTGAGAAAGCCCACTGTAAGAGATACTCACTGTGTCTAGACAATACCACTAAGTAGAACAAAAATCATTTGAGGGACCATCTAACAACTGTGGACACAAGTGTTGCTCATAAGGACTGGGATAACGTAGCTATTCCATTCTGTATTTGTTCAAAATCTGCATGCCATTAGCCCTTTGTGATTGATCAAAATTTTCTGGGCTGCGTGCATAGGGGTGCAGTCCATATCATATCGATTACATTTTTTTGCTTTACAAAGATTTTGCCTGGTTGCACTAAGTCTGGTTATGCTGAACATGACCTCATATAACCTATTGTAACAAGGCAAAGTTGCTGGAATAGTGATAGGGGTAGCACAGCGCAGTTCTATACGAAGAGCATTTTATTGTTCACCAAGGAAATAAGGCTGGTGTTCCCAGATTGTTTGTTCTGCCAGTTAAGCCTCTTGATGAGTACCTGGCCAGCCCATACAACTTAAGCAATTTGCAACAACGCACAACGCGATCAACTGGATATGTCTAGCGCACCTTCAAAAAATAAACTGGTTGTATTCTAAGCACCCAAGCTTTAGTGGGTTTGTTTGATGAGACTTCAGAGATTTAGTTGAATAAAACTGTATTACTTCTATTTTGCTATATATGTATACCCGAAAATTTCTTTACCTGAAACCTTCACTTCATAGTATCTCGGCACATCTGCAGTGAAACCTCGGATGCTCTCGCAGCCTTCAGGGAATACGAGCCTCTGATTGTTTATAACTTCCATAGTAGGATTGATGAACACCTGCAAATATAATAGAAGCAAAGGCAGATAGAACGATCATTAGTTAGGCCGAAAAAGCCAGATTAAAGATAGCACGTAGCAATTCGTATGGCCACCTTCAGTGGAAAAGGCTGGTAAACACGTGTCTTTGCTTCTTCCGCTTGGGCCAGCTTCATGTATTTCATGGGGAACTCCATCATTATAATCCTCAGTGGACAACCCACTTGAGGTGCTGATATGCCCGTCGAATAACTTTTATTCATGACAATCCGCATTACATTAATTATCTGAAACAAGAAAGGACAAGTTACATGAACATGATTTAAACACACACACACTAACGACTCCGTCAAATAGTTACGTTTTGAACTTCAGCGCTGGTGACCTTTACCAGGTCGACTGCCTCTGCGCGAGTTCGCAGTACAGGATCTCCAACCTGACACATAAATTCATACGGTGGAGAGAGATTAACACCTGCTCCATACTTCCTGAGTTTACTTATGTGCCGAGAACAAGATTCAAGGATTTTTTTAAATGTCATTCCACGCAACTGACAAACGGCGCTGATTAAAATACACGTGAGAAACACAATGATACCAGACGAAAAAAAAACTGATGATGATAGAAAATAAAAATAAACTATGATAATCTTTTATATTTTTATATTATAATAACGTTAACGCCTAAATGTACTAAAATATTTTTTAAATATTATTATGGGTAACTACACAACTTTAAAAAAATATATTGTGTTTACTCCATCTATGTTTAGCCGTGTTTCTAATATTGCGGAATGCCTACGAAGTGCTGCCAACACTGAGTTTAAACAAAAGTGGCGGAGGAAGCGTTGAATTTACGTAGAGCCGATGCCGTGCTCGTAGTCACCGTGTAGTTTATATCTGTGTAATCATAAAAGAACTCAAAAAGCTATCAAAATGGTAAGTGGCCGATGTCGTTGCTGAATCTTAAGAAAGTTTGCCTATAACTTCATTTTTGTTGCTGTTTGGTTAATGGGTGCTGTAGCCGGCGAATTCTGACGCCTGAATTTTTTCAGAGGATGCTGCTGATGTCTTATGCTTCTATTCATTTTAGACGATCAGCAAGAACAACAAGATGTTACAGCACATCAACTACAGGATGCGCGTAATTCTTCAGGATAGCCGCATCTTCATTGGCACGTTCAAAGCATTCGACAAACATATGAACCTCATCCTCGGCGACTGTGAAGAATTTCGCAAAGTTAAAGGAAAGAACCAAGCCAGACATGGAGATCGTGAAGAGAAACGAGTACTGGGCCTTGTACTGCTTCGAGGCGAGAATATTGTGTCATTGACCGTCGAGGGACCTCCGCCACCTGAGGTTTGTTTTGATCTGTGTAAATGCATTGCGCAATATTCTGCTTGTGCTTAAGTGCACGTAAGCTGGTTTCGCCTATGCATTTTCCAAATTTTGTCTCTCAGTGTGCTGCAAGTGATTTTCCCGGTTTTTTTTTTCGTTTTTTCTCTTCGTGAAATAGTGTTCAGCATTATGTCGTTAAGTAATGCGTTCACGTCTGTTAATGTAGCAGGAATAGGGGTCCCCAGGTGAAAATTTGCAACCGGGAATGCAACTGGTTCCAGTTCAACTGGTTTATGGAACAATTCCCAGTTGGTCAGACCACACCAGAACAGGTTACAGTTCCTATTGCAACTGGCATCAATTGTCCAATAGGAATAGTGAACCATGGCCAGCAGGAACCACAGATAAACATTTACATACAAATGGGATTCAAGCTGGCCATAGCTTGAATGCTTTTTGTGGTTGCCATCGCATGTCGCAAAGAACCAGCCGGTTCAGTGAACTTTATGCAGCCAAAGTAGCTTGGTGTTGAAACTTGACATTTATTGGAACACTTGCAGCTTGTGTTTAGCGATGAAACATCTTGAATGCTCCCTTGAAGACCTGGCACACGTTTACACATTTCGTAGCTCTTGCACATCACCATCTGAAAGAAATATTTATATGCATTCAGTAAAAAAAGCCATCACTACTTTATACAAGCAATGCTACTTCTACATCATACAGATACTGGTGTATCAGTAGTTTTGATACACATAATACAGCGTGACCTGATGTAAAGCCAAAACTACCCTTGAGCAGAAGCTATCGGCTGCATAAAGAGTATGCAATGACAAATAACTCCTGCTTAGCACTAACTACGGCTTTTAGTATGAGTAGATCACGACACAACTGACCACTGAGATAGCAGTGTTATATATCAAAAACCTCGCAAGGTACATTTTTCTGGTCAAGTATTCAGAAGTCTCAGATCCTATTTCATGTGCCCTTGTATGTGGTCAACGTTTTGTGCAATTTGAATGCCTACGTAATACAGTAGCGAACAAGTTTCATTATGAGCACGGCTTGATTGAATGTGCCTGTAACAGTGGGCGTAGCTGCATGTACACACAAATGTCCATTGTCATGTTAACGACTGAAGCGAAAATCTTGCACCGAAATCTTTTTATTTCTGATCATGTTTTATCCGAAGCTCATGCTTCTGAATTCTGCATCACTAACTCTATCAGCAGAGTTTGTGCTCTAATCTTTCCTAATAAAAAAATTTCAGACGTATAACGTATAAGCTGTCTCATGTTTTGTAGCTCTTGTACATCGTCTAATCTTTATGCCTACATATGGCTCTATTATTCCAGAGTTTTTTTTAAATTTTGTTGCCTTAATATAGCCTCCATATGGAACAAGTTTGGGAATATGCACTTGCAGTGCAAGCACGCCCTGTATGCGTTTGTTACACGTTAGGCAGAGCTACAGATGCCCGCTAGTATACGCTTCATACTTCTATGTGCTATTCAATGCACAAGTCTTGCACGACACTGGTTCATATTGACATGTGTACTCGTTTTTTTCTTTTCTCGGTAACTGCACTCACTTCCTAGCAACTTAAATATATCCTTATGCAAAAAAGAAGTGAGGCGTGCAGACAGGACACAAGAATAGAGAAGTGGACAACACGAACATTTTTGCCTAATGAATCCTTACCAACTAGCTCAGCTTTCTCTTCTTTTTTGCATAATGAATCCTTACCAACTAGCTCAGCTTTCCCTTCTTTTTTGCATAATGAATCCTTACCAACCAGCTCAGCTTTCTGTCGTTCACTTCTTTTTTGCATAATGAATCCTTACCAACTAGCTCAGCTTTCTGTCGTTCTTCAATATATCGCTTAGCGCAAGACGCGCCTGCGTGATTGTAACTTACTCGAAAGTTATCATTGGTTCTGTTTGTTGTGTATATATGTTCTCGTCGAACCTAGAGTAATCAGACTGTATGTGCGGCATGAATTGTGTAGTACTTTCTGGAAGTAATGCGGGCACCATCGATTACGCTTGAACCTTCGGCAAGTGATGTTAAAAAGAATGACGCGTTTGACTTGCAGATAATGGGGCTCAAAAACAAGCACCAAACTCGCAAACATTGATGTGTACAAACGTCGATCACGTAGTAGAACACTTGATTCAATGACACTGTGCTGCAGTATTGACACCTTTGTGATAAAGAACCACTTGCACTCGAAACATAACTAAGCTAAATATATAATCACCTCCAAATGGCAGAATCAAGACCAGGGAAAACTACACACGTCAATCCATACACGATGTGTCCACGAAACCATTTCGCGTGCGAATGCATTCGCACGCGAAATCCGAAGGTTGTGGGTTCGGTTCCCACCTGCGGAAAGTTGTTTTTTCATCCACTTTAATTTCCATTAATTTATCCTTTCTTTATTTCATTTATTAAGCACAAGTAATTTCCCCTATGTTGTCCTTGGTGTCAGTGTTTGTTGCCTTCTTATGATATGACTATATATATATATATATATATATATATATATATATATATATATATATATATATATATATATATATATATATATCACACAACACACACACGTTTTACTGCATAAAAGTGATCAATAGGTGTTTTTATTTTCTTTCATAACCCTAAATTTGGCCAGAGGGCGCTGCAACTACGAAAAGCTCCGCTCCACTACACTAAACATATAAGTAAAACGTGAAAATGGCCCGCCACTCCACTTTGGCTTAGCGGGGCAACTCTGAGCGAAGTGTACTGTAAAGATGCTCAACTAAAACACACTAATATGGCTGCCGAACTACATCGTCACCTTTCTACAGTTTCGTATTTGTGATGTAGTTTCTCGCTGTTACTAAAAATTACGCTGTTTATGTGAGGTAACAATTATATTTTACTTTTATCTGACATAATTTAAATTTGTTATATTAATATTTGAGCTGATCATGGCAAGATACGCAACCAATGTTTTTTTTTAACAAAATGGCAGTTGTTATGGTTCTTACACCGTGTGGTAGAGTGTCCTAGACTAGCCATGAACATGTAGTTCACTCTATATAGTAAGTGTGCATTATGTCGCTCTATGCGCTGCAGACCATTTTCTTTTCTTTTTTGTTGTAGGGAAGTAATCGCTGTGCTGCAAACACCAGTTGTTTCCATCAAATACCATACAGCTCACTAGCGCTTAGCTAGACGACATTAGCAGAACAAAGTTCGTGCAACATTACCTTAACACCGCGGTATCGGTCAGGCACGCAGCGGTAACGTCATGAGACGAACCAGTGCCTCATTGGACAACTAAAGCATATGTACGTGTCAAGGCAATGTGCTCCGCATTTGTGCAACAGGATCCTGCATTATTCAGTTATCCATATAAATCAATCTTGTGTCGGATAAAACCCATCTCTAATGTCGCACTCATTGCAGCATTATATCACTTCACTCAACTTTTTTATGTTATCAGTTGTACGAGTACTTGTCACGATATTACTTAGATCCCAACTACTACCAGTTGCTACTATACAACTGTTCAAAGTTCCTGTTGGAATCCAAATGGAACCATTTGCTACCAGTACAACTGGAGATGGTTCCAGTTGGATCCCGACTGGAACCAGTTGCTGTCCAGTTGGCTTGTAACTGGAACCAGTTGCATCCCAGTTGGTCCCAGTCAATGCCAGTTGGAACCAGTTGCATTCCAGTTAAATATTTTCACCTGGGCTAGAGACGTATAAAAAGCCTCGTGAAGCCGATTTCGGTTTGTACAGCTCTCTACTTTATGCAAGGTACGTTAGGTTCAGCTGCATTTTTTTATGTGCTGGCCATAGCAATAGCTTTAGCTACCTGCGTTCTGCAAAGGCGAAAGGACTTCAAAGTGGCGGCTGTGGCTGTCGTGTGCAGGGAGTGAATGCCTTGTAGATGGCAGCTACTGTTTGTATGCAGGAGGGTCTGCCGCGTGTGCCTATTCCTGGTGCTGCCCCTGGCCCTGGCATTGGACGCGCTGCTGGAAGAGGTATTCCAGCGGCACCTGTTGGAGCTGCACCCGCTGGTATGCAAAACACCTGTATCATATGGATGTTTTGCTTTGAAGGAAGTGCATGGCTAGGTGGCTAAAGAAGCTTTCCACTCTTGATGTTGATTTGTTAGCATTGCTAGTGAAAGTGTTAGTACACATCCTTTGTGGTGCTGTCACTGGTGGTCTGTTTGATTTCGGCTCACATTTAGTGCAGACGTAGCATTTTGCAGTCGGTTCAATTTAATACCAAATTTGTGAGCATAACATGCCTGTAAAGTGTACAGTAAAGCTGGAGTGTGTGTCTGTGGCTATGCCACTAAAAAAATCTCAATTTTGATGTGTAAAGATGGCAGTGATGGCTGTGATAGGGCAGGCCATCACCTTCACATTTATTTAGGGGGATCGAAGGGTGAGCAGCTGGGTGGGACGGCTGTGGCATCCAGCTTGGCCAAGAGCGAGAACATTCTTGTTAGTGGTTCATGAGCTAGGCTACGAGGATCCATGCTGGTGATTTTAACTCATAATGATGATGGATGGTAATGACACCACAGATGCAACAGAATGATGGTGCCATCTGTTGCCACTATGCTGGAATGTGCCTTTCTACTGTAGCAACAGTTAAATCCTTCATCTATAGCTCTCTGCTTTCTGTTCCTTTGCTTATGCACGTAGCTTAAGCCTACATTGAACACTAGGTTATGCCATTAGAGGCAAATAAAAACCGAAGCCGCTGTCTGCCACAAATGACATAGTACATGGGTCTGATGGGTGATCTGATATGAGTACCTCTTATGCAATTGCAGCATGAAGTCATTCCATCTGTAAGACCTCTGCAGATGGGTGGTGTTCTTGCTGTAGTGCTTGACAACTTATCTGTAGTTGGATACAACTTCAGAAAAAAGGGGGCGTTTACTCCTCCGAGGCGGATGCACACGTGCATCCACCAATTGGTGCACACTCTGGACCGACGTCATGGGCTGGACAGCCAGTGACCCTGCCGTCGAAGAAGATGGCCGCTTGGGCTTCGAACTGGGCCAAGTCGCGTCAGCTGTGTGCGTCAACCCCTCGTCACAGTGAATTCCCAAACTATTTGTAATTGTCTATCATGCCGGAAATATTACTGGGAGCTTACGATGCCGCATTTGTGCCGCGTGTGTTTATTCTAAGCTGTGGTCCGGCAAAGAAACATTGCAGCGAGCATCGCTCTTGCTGCGCTACACTTTGCCTGAAAACAGGATCCCGCGGCGACCGCTGCAAACACACATCCTGCGTGTTTGTCCCATGTTTTTTTTTTTTTTATTTCGCTCCCGAGTGATGTTACGACGAGAAAAGTTTGCCAAAGTCTGGTGCCTACTGTCAGCGGCGGGTGTGTTTGTGTACTGTGTTGCTGCATTCTCAGGAGAAATGCGTGCATGAAACAAACCTACGAGTGTCTCAACAGAAAATATTTGCAAAAGAAGCCTCCAGTGCAAAGATTTGTCGCCATCAACTTAGCGTGAACGATCGTTGTCAGCAGTGAGATGGCCGAGCGTCTAACGGCGGTGTTTGAGCATTGTGTAGCACCGTCGGTTGATTGCTTTCCACCAGTGCTCACCACGTGCGCGAGCTGTAGAATGCACGCTGTGGCACAGTCACGCATAAGTTATGTTGCCAGTGCTCGATATGGTTTCCCACAACACAGCTTCGCGCTGCTTTTCGATCCTCGTGATATGTTGCAATTAAAAATTCCGAAGACAGTGTTAAGAGACCGGTAAAAAAAGCATACGAGAAGGTAGGCACAGCAGCTCGTGAACCCACTCCTATAATACTTCTACCCTCTACCCGTTTGTAAATGTATGTTTTCTTGCGTTTGTCTAATTTTTTTTATTTCCCACATTTCTTTATATTTGAGATTTTCTTAGTTTTCGCGTTTGTGTGTGAATACGTGCCTGCTTCCATGCGTGTTTGCGCTTACGCCTATTTCTGTCCTTTTATTTTATGTTAGCATTTGTTTTTGCTAGTTTTCTTTCAGCAAAGTGTTTTTACACATTTTCATTAACCAATCTCATTCAAAGCACTAACTCCTGTAGACTGCAGGGCTAGCCTCTTCCATATCATTAAAACCTTTCTCACTGGTCTACCTCATCTTCTCAATCTGCCTACTCGCTGTGTTTTCTGCCCTCGCTTCTTGTGTTGTTGCTGCAATGTGATTAACCAACTTGCTCAAAACAAATTTTGATTGCCTATGAAAACAGAAAGGTTGACAGATACATTTTCTTAAAAGCGTCATGTGGGTTGCACAGTAACTTTGCCCCTTACCTCTGTTCATGTTTATGCATCAGTGCATGTGGCAGCTCGCCAGAAGTGCACATGAAAGGCTGCGTATTCTGAAACACCTTGCTATGCTGGTGCATTTTTCATGCTTTCAGTCTCAGTAAACAGACAGTTTCGCTGCCCATCACATATGATGGGCAAGCGTGCCCTCAACTACTGCTATGAATGGCTACCCGAATGAGTATGTTGGGCCTCACTAAGCTAATGATGCTTGATAATTGTTCTCTTATTCGCATTACTTGCCTGGGCCAGATAACCAAGATAAACAATGCCACCACAGGAATGTGCTTTTTCATGCATGCTGTCAACAGTGGCTGCCATTTTCGCGTTGATTGCTGCCGTTTCACCAACAGTGGTGATGACATGACAGCGCTTTGACGTGCAGACTGCGAATGGTGCCTTTCAAGCATGCCCTCGACTACTGCTATGAATGGCTACCCGAATGAGTATTTTGGGCCTCACTAAGCTAATGATGCTTGATAATTGTTCTCTTATTCACATTACTTGCCTTGGCCAGATAACCAAAATAAACAATGCAAACACATGAATGTGCTTTGGCATGCAGGCTGCTAGGAGTGGCTGTCAATTTCACATTCACTACTGCTTTTTTGTGTGAAGCTGGATAGTGGCTGCCCGAACGAGCATTTTGGGCCCAGATATTTATTCAGAGTTAATAATTGTATTTGCAATCAGATTTTCCAGCATTTCAGCACGTTTCCATGCCAATACTTATATTGAGCACGATCTGTGCAGGACGTTGCTTTTTCAGAATTGAGCTTCCATTAGAAGGAATATCTCGCCAAATGAATGGCTTATTTATGTGAGAGGTCACGGGAGAATGCTTTTCGCCTCAGTGCTCCCTTCAGTGGATAGTCGGCGTTCGTGTTGTCCACTTCTCTACTCTTGTGTCCTGTCTGCACGCCTCACTTCTTTTTTGCATAAGGAGAATGCTTGGTTGCTGCGAACCCACTGGCAAAATTTGGATAGCCCTAATAAGGGCTCGAGCATATAGGTGGCGGCGCTTCTGCACCATGGTGTCTGTCCACACGATCAACTGAGTGTGTCCCGTCGTCATCCATGTCTCGTCCAGGAAAAAGATCTTTCGGCCTTCCGCCAGGTAGCGCTCCACGTCACGAAGGTAGCGATTCCGCTATTCAACAATGTCATCCCGGTCGATAAGCAGCGAATTGCGGCTTTTCTTCTCGTGCTTGAATCCGATCTCGACAAGCAGACGACGCACAGTACACCACTTCAGTGATGGGAGATCCATACGCTTCGAGAACTCGTTATCTTCTCAACCGTCGGTATCTCGTTGCGGCGAAAGAAATCGTACACACATGACCTCAGCGCGCACAATGTGAAGCTGTCATACTTCGTGCTGCGTCTTCTTTTCTCCGCATTTCAGGGGCGCTTTCGCGAGGGCGTCGACAGTTTGCCACTTGAAATATGTGATGCTTTGTCCTCCCTCCTCACCTTGAACACTGTGCTTTCGCTGACATAGAGCATCTCGGCGACAAACTTGATCGAGGCCTCCACGCTGTGCTCAAGCTCCCTGTTACACCAATACGTGTAGCAGTGTAGGATGATGTTGCGGGAATCGCGGTTCAGGATGTGGCCACTCTTGTTCTTGTCGAGGTTCTTTGGTGGTGTGGACATCGAGGCAACACATGGCTCCTACGGCAACAACGGATTGCATTCCGATGTCGCTCGGCTTTAACTCAGGAAGAGGACCTTAGTGTTGAAACAATGAACGACAATCTTATGGGCATCATTAATCCTTTCGCTGTCACGGACGTACCGGTACGTCATCGCGCTTCCCCCCACGGTGTCACTGACCTACCGGTACGTTCTCTATCGTGCGTTCAAAATTTCGCGCCAGAGCGCAAAGCTGGCGCTCCTGGATTGGCCACGCTATCTGTTGACTCTTTCTACAGGTTCGTATATTCGCCCCGACCCGTGTTACTCCGTGTATTGAAGAGTACGGCGTGAGTGCCACTCCCCACTTTCTCTTTGCTGAGTGGCGCGGTGGCTCCGTGTTCGCTGTATCATGCGTCGCGCGCGTGTGGTTATGGGTTCAAGGGTTGTTCTGCCATCTCCGCTGGTTTGAAGGTTTTTATTTTGCTTCTGTTGGTGTGCCTGGTACGGCACGTCAAGTTCAGGTGCACGTGCCGTTGCCTCTCCGAAAAGAGTGACTCGTTGCTGCTTTTGCTCTCTCGCTGCACCCTCGCTTCCGACTTGCAGCAGTAAATGTAAAGCCCTTCGAACTTTGTTTAGCCTTTTTCCATCTCCCTCTGTCATCTTGATCACGCAACGTCCCGTTTATCTCCGTTGTGCGGGCGACTGAAAGCGCATCCTCCCTGCGCGTGGTTACTTTCGGATGGCTCAGCGCGCGGGACCTTCGTCTGCTCATTGGAGCGGTGGCTCAATTCCGATTCAGAATACGAGCCGAGCTCGGATTCGGACTCTGACAGAGTCGCATGCGAGGAAGAGGGTTCCGCATCGTCAGATTCGGATGTTGAAGGGATTTTATAGCCAGGCTGGTGATGATGATGATGTTTACTAACAACAGCTGCAGGACACTGAAATGTGTATATTGCATTACTATGTTACTTGTACACCAATCATAATCACAAATAAATGGCTATGTTCATTCCCTGTTATGCTCGATCCCTGAAACCAAGCCGACACTGGGGGTTGTCAGGATTGGGGGCTCAATCCCATCGTCCGTGGTCCTTTGCCAAGATTGGAGTACGGCATGAATTCGGAGGTAGCTGGCCCATGCCGTCGTCCAACTTATTTACGCTGAGATCGTTGATGAAGTGAAGAACTGCTTCTCATCGAGAACGAGGAAAGGGTTTATTTACAGAAATTAAATCAGTCTAACATGACTGCTTGAGAAAAAGAGTATTAGTCCAACAGGACTGCATGAGAGAAGTGACTCAGTCTAACATGACTGCTCAAGAGAAGTGTCCTCAGCATTCGCACAACCACAGTTTTTATACACTCGATGCGCCGGTCCTACGACGCGGCGACTGTTCGTTTACTCATCACCAACTCGCCGCTGCTCTGCAGACCAGTTTACGTACACAAAGGCAACCGCGCTCTGTACACAGAGGCAACCGCGCGGGGTGCCGTTCCGGGAAACTATCGGCGCCGATCGAGGGTCGCTCGTTGTTCCGTGCTAGGCCGAAGCGTGAGACGCTCCAAAATACGTCGTCCCCACGGCAGCTTGTCCATGCGTGTCAAATCAGCTCCGCGTTGGGGAACTCCGGAATCAATGTTCACACACCGAACTAGTTCCGTCACAATGTCGAAGGGGCTGGAGTAAGGCGGCGGATTCCAGCGCAAAGGCCGCTTCTTTGAACGCCTCCCAGCGAACGGCTGCTGGTCAGGGGGGGATTGATGTCTTGGCTCGCAGCGACCACTTGTGCATTGATGTCACCGCCCCAAAACATCCAACAAGGACAGGCAACTGCAAAATGAACCCCACAACACGGCTCTGCGCCGAGATGACGTACATTGGCTCTCACTTTAGACTCGCTAGGCTTCAAAAAAAAAACAACAACATAAGTGCAGAAACAAAAAAAAAATGCTACATTTCACTATGCCAATTTCTGAAACAAATTCCTGCTGACAAATTCAGCAATTATTGGAGGGAATTCTGCCAAATGAGAGGGGATTTTCTTCGCCCAAAGAAAAGCTAACACTAGTAACCTTAAAATTTAGGCGGGACCCTCAAACGCAGAATTCAAATTAGCCTGCTCAAACCATCCGCATTGCTATGCAACTTTCCCTTCTTATATCTAACGGAGAAGTTGTACTCTTGGAGAGTGAGGCTCCATCGGAGCAAGCGGCCGTTTTTGTGTGACATTTGATTGAGCCACGTCAGAGGACAGTGGTCGGTCTCGAAGATGAACTTCGCTCCGTACAAGTAACACGACAACTTCTGGGCGGCCCAAACCAAACAAGCGCATTCCTTCTCTGAAGCGCTGTAGGCTTCCTCTCTTACATTTAGTTTACGGCTGGCGTAGAGGATAGGATGCTCCTCGTTATCGTCGCCGACCTGACTAAGTACCACGCCCATACCTCTGTCGCTTGCGTCGCATTGAACTATGAATTCCTTTGTGTAGTCTGGCGCACGAAGCACAGGGCGAGAAACCAATAGCGTTTTCAAACTTTGGAAAGCGTTCTCTTTGTCCTTATCCCAGTGTACGTTACTCGGTGCTCCCTTTCGGAGGGCGTCTGTTAATGGACTTGCCAATTGCGAGTAATTCAGAATGTACCGTTGATAGTACCCCACAAGTCCCAAAAATGAACGAAGGTCCGTTTTCGGGCGCGGCTGAGAAAATTCTCCAATCGTAGCTATTTTCAGCTCAGCCGGCCGTCTCATGTCCTGACCGACAACATAGCCCAGATAAGTAACCTGCGAACAACCAAACCTACACTTTTCCGCTTTCATCGTTAAGTCGACTTTAAACGTACGAAGCCTCGCATTCTTGTCGTAATAGAATTTGGCGTTCCTTTGAGCTATTTCCATGTTCTTTCCGACTAGTTCTCGGGTTGCGCTTAGCCGTTCCAGTAAATTTAGCACGTATTCAACCACGGTTGGACTCTCCCCTCTTTCCTCCCACATCTCTCTTAACATTCTCAGTGGAGACCGGAGTGTCCTCCCATACACTAGTTCTGCTGGTGAGAACCCTGTCGCCTCATGTGGAACCGTTCGCAAAGCAAACAAAGTTGCCGGCAGACAGTTCTCCCAGTCCTCCTGGTGCTCGTAACAGAGCGCACGCAAAACTCGCTAAAGCACCGAATGCCACCTCTCTACACTGTTTGACTGAGGGTGATAGACAGAACTGTGTATTAACTTTACCCCGCACTTTTGCAAGAATGTGGAAGTCAGTGCGCTCGTGAATACTGACCCTTGATCTGCCTGAATTTCGGCTGGAAACCCAACTCGTGCAAACACTGTCAAAAGCGCGTCTACTACTTCAGTGGAGCTGAGCTCTTTCAAAGGGATTGCTTCTGGAAACTTGGTAGCCGGACACAGCATGGTAAACAAGTACCTGTAGCCTGATTTTGTTTTTGGAAGAGGCCCTACCGTGTCTATTACAAGTCGTCTGAAAGGCTCTGTTATTAAGGGCACTACCTTCAGTGGAGCTATCCAAGTCTCTCCTGGTTTACCAGAACGCTGGCAGGCGTCGCATGATCTTACAAAGTTTTCTACATCTTTGAAACAGCCAGGCCAGTAGTATTCCATAAGCAATCTTTCCTTTGATTTGTTTATGCCTAGGTGGCCGGACCACCCATTTCCATGACAAAGACTCAAAAGGTCCTCCCTATACTTAGTAGGTATGACTAACTGATCTAAAATCCTACCCTTTCGATCTCTGTAATGCCGATACAACAATCCTCCTCTCTCATGTATCGTTACGTTGCGCCTAGCAATGCCTTCTTTAGCTGTGTCACGTAATTTAGCTAAGCTCTCATCATTCTTTTGCTCAGCTGCCAGTGACTCTCTATCCACGCGTAAGAGTTGATCAAAGTTCTTTGAGGCCGGTGATAACGACCCTGTCTCGCTTGTGAGCGCGTCTGCTTGCTCTTCCTGCAGGCTAGAACTCTGACACTCTAGTGCTACGCTCTCATTGAGCTGGTCAACTGGCAGGCTCTCCTCAACTGTTCTTTTGTCCCTCGGGCCTAGCTCGGATTCGGGTATTGAAGCTATCCCCTTTTCTGCTTCAGCTGGAGGAGCTTGAGCATTTTCAGCCGAAAGCGCCGCGATCTTACGAGCGTGGCCTCGGGTCAATGCCTGTACTATGCCCTCTCCCAGTTTGAGCCCTCTGTCACGCAGTAACTGATTCGAGCGATTCGAAAAGATGTAGGGATACTGCAGTGACAAAAATTTGGAAACTGCAGCCTCAGTCTCTAGCTCCCCGAATGGTCCACTGATTTTGACTTTGGCCATGGGCAGACACACGCTGTGTTCTTCTACAACCTGTTTTATCCATGCTACTTCTCCGGTGAAGTCATCTACCATCACGTAAGACGGATGGACAATGTCCAGCGTGGCGGCACTGTCTCTTAGCACTCGGCATGGTTTTCCGTTAACTTGCAGGTCGTGGAGATATGGACTTAAAAGTTCCATATTCTCATCTTTTTCCTCCACGTAGGAAAAAACTACGCTAGACTTCTCGCAGTTTACAGCTATATGTCCCAGTTTGTGGCATTTGTAACAGCGAATTGGTCTAACAGATTCGAATTTTCTTTTCTGTTCTTTTTGTGCGGTTTCTCCGTTAAGTTTCTCCTCGCTCTTTTCTGCGGGCTTTTCCGCCATGTCTACAGGCTCGGATCGTCTAGTTTGCGCACCCTTTTTGAACGGAAATGGTTTCCGCGGTCCATTTCGACCGTCCCAGTTTCCCTCCTCGGCGTTCAACTTTCTACGGGTTGCGTACTCTTCGGCTAATTCAGCCGCCCTTTCCACAGTGTTTACATTACCTCTGTCTTGCACCCACAGTTTCACAGCTTGGGGGATGGTTTTGTAAAACTGCTCTAGACACATGCATTCAATGATCATGTCTCTGCTGTCGTACGCTTCCGCGGTTTTAAGCCACTCGACTAGGTTGGCCTTTAAGCTATACGCAAACTCCGGATAGCCCTCGCTATCTTTCTTGCCTGTGCTCCTAAACCTTTGCCGAAAAGCTTCGGCTGAAAGGCGGTATTTCTTCAGGAGACTAGCCTTAACTTTTGCATAATCATATGCATCCTGCACACTCAATCTGGCGATTACTTCCGCCGCCTCACACGGCAACATAGACAGCAACCGCTGTGGCCATGTACTCGGGCCGAAGTTCATCTTCTCGCAAGTCCTTTCAAAATTGCTTAGGAACAAGCCTATGTCGGTCCCGACCTCAAATGGCTTTAATAGCCTGTCCATGCGGTACGATTCTGCCTCACTTGATCGACCCAGAGCGCCTTCACTTCCTTGAGGCAACTCCAAACGTTTGCTTTCAAGTTCAAGTTGCATTTTCCTTAACTGAAACTCGCGATCTTTATCGCGTTCCTCTCTCTCTCGGTTTTCTCTGTCCCGTTCTTCTCTTTCTTTTTCCCGTTTCTCTCTCTTTTTGAGAAGTTCCAATCCCATTTCAATATCTTGCTCACTGGCCTGATTGGAAATTAGCACCAATAATTCCGATTTGAGCATTTCCTTGCGTACATCTAGGCCCAGTTCCTCACCAACAATCAACAACTCGTCTCTCAGCAGTGTCCTTAACTCCATGACTGCTGCTTTACTGCCTTGATTCTGCTCTCTAAATCTAGCTAGGAAAACACAACCTAGCTAACACACAACAATCTAGCTTCCCTACTGTTCTAAACAGAACAACCACAAAATGAAGCCTAGAGAGTCAAAGCAAAAACCAAGCACTCACCGCAGATACAGCACCATGTCGCAAAGTCCATCTCACCGCTGTCAGCCAGTTGTCAGGATTGGGGGCTCAATCCCATCGTCCGTGGTCCTTTGCCAAGATTGGAGTACGGCATGAATTCGGAGGTAGCTGGCCCATGCCGTCGTCCAACTTATTTACGCTGAGATCGTTGATGAAGTGAAGAACTGCTTCTCATCGAGAACGAGGAAAGGGTTTATTTACAGAAATTAAATCAGTCTAACATGACTGCTTGAGAAAAAGAGTATTAGTCCAACAGGACTGCATGAGAGAAGTGACTCAGTCTAACATGACTGCTCAAGAGAAGTGTCCTCAGCATTCGCACAACCACAGTTTTTATACACTCGATGCGCCGGTCCTACGACGCGGCGACTGTTCGTTTACTCATCACCAACTCGCCGCTGCTCTGCAGACCAGTTTACGTACACAAAGGCAACCGCGCTCTGTACACAGAGGCAACCGCGCGGGGTGCCGTTCCGGGAAACTATCGGCGCCGATCGAGGGTCGCTCGTTGTTCCGTGCTAGGCCGAAGCGTGAGACGCTCCAAAATACGTCGTCCCCACGGCAGCTTGTCCATGCGTGTCAAATCAGCTCCGCGTTGGGGAACTCCGGAATCATTGTTCACACACCGAACTAGTTCCGTCACAATGTCGAAGGGGCTGGAGTAAGGCGGCGGATTCCAGCGCAAAGGCCGCTTCTTTGAACGCCTCCCAGCTGCAGCGACGGAGAGGGAGAGGTGCGCGTCGTGTCGCCCTGTCGTAACTGTGTGGCAATCTTGCTTAGCGGCTCACCATTCTTAACAGGGTGCGTCACGGCCAGAAAGGTCCAACAGCGAAAGGGTTAAGGAGTGTGCAATGGAAGTCGGAAGCAACTCCGTTAGGCAGGATACCAGTAAACTATCACAGGAGACGAAAGATCTGATCAAGAAACGCCAATGTATGAAAGCCTCTAACCCTATAGCTAGAATAGAACTGGCAGAACTTTCGAAGTTAATCAACAAGCGTAAGACAGCTGACATCAGGAAGTATAATATGGATAGAATTGAACATGCTCTCAGGAACGGAGGAAGTCTAAAAACAGTGAAGAAGAAACTAGGAATTGGCAAAAATCAGATGTATGCGTTAAGAGACAAAGCCGGCAATATCATAACTAATATGGATGAGATAGTTCAAGTGGCTGAGGAGTTCTATAGAGATTTATACAGTACCAGTGGCACCCACGACGATAATGGAAGAGAAAGTAGTCTAGAGGAATTCGAAATCCCAAAGGTAACGCCGGAAGAAGTAAAGAAAGCCTTAGGAGACATGCAAAGGGGGAAGGCAGCTGGGGAGGATCAGGTAACAGCAGATTTGTTGAAGGATGGTGGGCAGATTGTTCTAGAGAAACTGGCCACCCTGTATACGCAATGCCTCATGACCTCGAGCGTACCGGAATCTTGGAAGAACGCTAACATAATCCTAATCCATAAGAAAGGGGACGCCAAAGACTTGAAAAATTATAGACCGATCAGCTTACTGTCCGTTGCCTACAAACTATTCACTAAGGTAATCGCAAATAGAATCAGGAACACCTTAGATTTCTGTCAACCAAAGGACCAGGCAGGATTTCGTAAAGGCTACTCAACAATAGATCATATTCACACTATCAATCAGGTGATAGAGAAATGTGCGGAATATAACCAACCCTTATATATAGCTTTCATTGATTACGAGAAAGCGTTTGATTCTGTCGAAACCTCAGCAGTCATGGAGGCATTACGGAATCAGGGTGTAGACGAACCGTATGTAAAAATACTGAAAGACATCTATAGCGGCTCCACAGCCACCTTAGTCCTCCATTAAGCAAGCAACAAAATCCCAATAAAGAAAGGCGTCAGGCAGGAAGATACGATATCTCCAATGCTATTCACAGCGTGTTTACAGGAGGTATTCAGAAACCTGGATTGGGAAGAATTAGGGATAAAAGTTAATGGAGAATACCTTAGTAACTTGCGATTCGCTGATGATATTGCCTTGCTTAGTAACTCAGGGGACCAATTGCAATGCATGCTCACTGACCTGGAGAGGCAAAGCAGAAGAGTGGGTTTAAAAATTAATCTGCAGAAAACTAAAGTAATGTTTAACAGTCTCGGAAGAGAACAGCAATTTACAATAGGCAGCGAGGCACTGGAAGTTGTAAGGGAATACATCTACTTAGGGCAGGTAGTGACGGCAGATCCGGATCATGAGACAGAAATAATCAGAAGAATAAGAATGGGCTGGGGTGCGTTTGGCAGGCATTCTCAGATCATGAACAGCAGGTTGCCGTTATCCCTCAAGAGGAAAGTGTATAATAGCTGCGTCTTACCAGTACTCACCTACGGGGCAGAAACCTGGCGGCTTACGAAAAGGATTCTACTCAAATTGAGGACGACGCAACGAGCTATGGAAAGAAGAATGATAGGTGTAACGTTAAGGGATAAGAAAAGAGCAGATTGGGTGAGGGAACAAACGCGAGTTAATGACATCTTAGTTGAAATCAAGAAAAAGAAATGGGCATGGGCAGGACATGTAATGAGGAGGGAGGATAACCGATGGTCATTAAGGGTTACGGACTGGATCCCAAGGGAAGGGAAGCGCAGCAGGGGGCGGCAGAAAGTTAGGTGGGCGGATGAGATTAAGAAGTTTGCAGGGACGGCATGGCCACAATTAGTACATGACCGGGGTTGTTGGAGAAGTATGGGAGAGGCCTTTGCCCTGCAGTGGGCATAACCAGGCTGATGATGATGATGATATCGCCTCGCTGGGCTCCATGTCGGAAAACTCTCATGGAATGCCTTGCGCGAACTGGCGAGATTGCAGGCTCGCAAAAAAAAAAAAGGAAGAGAAGGCGAAAATTTGTGAAAACACAAAACCAAGAAATATAAATTTTATGCTATTTAACACCAAGAGTATTTATTTAAAACGATGAATGAAGCATTTTTGTACCTTTCCTGCCTCGAGTATTCACGCCCCAGGCTTGTAATGGTTGCGATAAATGCATTGTTTTATATAAGTACTTGTTCAATAGCAACTGATTCATTTTAAGCTCGGAAAACGAGTAGTAGATACACCGTGTCCATGTAAACAAGTGCAAAAGCCATGCAGAGCTGCTCTTTCTATTTTTGTCACTTGCAATGAAGCTAAAAAGCAGACGATGGGCAGTGTTGTGGAAGGCACAGGGTTATTTTTTTGTCGCAATCCGGCATGTGCTGTAGCACATGAGAGCTCTGCTAAACCAGTCATCAAAATACAAGTCTTCGTTTATACCGAAAATTGCGCGTTTCAGAAGCACGATTTTTTGAGCGGGATTATTTTAGTCGCGGAGGCAATCGGCTGTCTCGCTTCGGTCATCTGGGCAGGGCCTCCCCTTTTTTCTTAAGTTGTATCCGACTATAGTCTTGGGGAATAGTACTGAGGTATGCTATGACATACGGTTCCAAAAACATTTACCATAAAAACTCTCATTGATACAAACCCCCATATAGTACGAGGGGATACTTTTGGTACGCGAAAATGAAAAAAAAAAAAGTTTTATCCGCGAATAATACGAGTTAGGAAAATGTTTTTTTAAATTGCACTCCGCCCTTCAATCGCTGTCTTCTTCAGCTGCGCTCTCTTCGGATAGTTCTTTGTCGGACACATCTTCCTAGAGGTACTCATCCTCTGTGCCATGGAGTGCGTTCGAGATGCTGCATTTCTTGAATTCGCAACGCACAGGGTCCTCTGGTATGCTGGCCCATGCGTCCACAATCCACTTGCGGTGCGTGCCTGCCGAAGCCCGCTTCAGTCGCCCGGTCGGAGTCACTGCAGGCTCACCTGAGCGCATCCAATCTGCGTAACACCGCTTGACCACATCCTTGAATGACTTGTTCATGCAAACATCTAAAGGCTGCAGCTGAGGCGACATCCCACCTGATATAACGACAAGTTCGGTGCCGGATTCGCGCAACAGCCTCTTCACTGAGTCGGCCAAATGGCAACGAAATGCATCCAGCACAAGGATGGATGGGAACGACAACAGTGCGCCAGGCCCTCTACACCAGATGGATTTTATCCAGTGGAACACAAGATTCTCGTTCATCCAGCCTTTCTCATGGCGTCTCACGACCACATTTTTTGGCAGCTCCTCACCTTAAGGCACTGTCTTGCGCTTGAAAACGACATAGGGTGGGAGCTTGCGTCCGTCTGCCGTGCATGACAACATGACGGTAACCCGCATTTTCTCGTTGCCATTGGACTGGACATGAACTTGTTAGGAGCCCTTTTCGTGCACGGTGAGGGGCGATGGCATGTCCAGATAAATCGGCGTTTGGTCAGCATTGCCGATTTGCCCTAGTTGGAAGTTCTTGGACTTGCGCAGCGAGATAACATGGCGCTGGAAAGCCACAAGCAGCTCTTTGAAGAATTCGGGCAGCTTTCGTGAAATCGAAGTTCGGCGGCATAAGGAAAATCCAGTACGGCACATGTTGCGATAAATCCAGTGCTTGCTCGCTTTGAAGGCAGAGCTCGGTAGCCCTTTTTCTCTCACAAGCTCCTTAGCTTTTGCCTGCATAAGCTTCACGCTCGCAGCTAGATGCGCGGCTCGCTGTTGGTGATAAACACCGTGAGGGCAAGTTCGATTTCCGGGAATGTCAGACTCTTTGGGTCGCGAAAGCTTCTTCGCGTTCCGCTGCATGCAAAAAGGGCTTCCTTCTGTCGACGCCATCCGCGAATTAATCCCTCGTTGACGCGAAACTGCCTCCAGGCGGCACTGTTGCCGATGTCATGTGGATCTAAAATAACCTTTCTGTTGAAAGCAGCCGAGTGCTATTTTTGTGGTCCGGACATCTTGGCCCTTCAATGTGGAATAAAAAATATGCACTTTGCGAAGCGTGGTTTGCATGTGTGCTGCCAAGGTGCGCACTCAACAATAAAGAAACCAAGCAGTAGCCATGCAGTAATAACGAAACCAAAACTTCTAGCCCAAACTTCTGACTGGAATTTCTCTACGGATCCGCATATAGTACGAGGTGAAAATTTGGGACGCTACTAATAGGAAAAAAAACCTCGTACTATACGTGGGTTTTCATGGTGCAAAACATAATTTTCCCCAAACACCAAATTCTCGGTTGGTATAACGCAATACTTTTGCAATCTGTTTTTATTCCAAATCCGTCATTAGCCTTCCGTAATAGTTCAAAATGGCCGAGGCCCTGCCAATATGGGCTGGGCCCAAGCAATTCTGATCTATCACAGAGGATTAATCAGATAATTTGGAATAAAAACATAGTCTACTACACACTACTCTATATATATACTAGCCTACTCTTCCGGGGTGTCGGAAAGCGGAGTCTGAGAGAAACGTTTTTCCCTAGCATACAGGCAGCACATCCCCCTTCATCCTGTATGGTACTCGGCCCAGAACCGCTCTTTGACACCAACGCAGTCCTAGGTTTCCTGAAAGATGTTGTATTACGTGTTATTAGCCCCACACATTCGTAGCGTCTCCTCTTCAGAGGATGCCGCTGTGATAGCTGTTTCGTATAGCACATGCCTCTAGTCCCTTGTGTTTCAAGGGCTCTAGCGAGGCAGTAGTGCTCCAGTTAATTTTACCATCTAACATATTTTCTATATTGCATCATTCTTTCATGACATGTTCTATGTGCAATAAAATCCATCATTTGTCATCGACATAATCGTATTACAGATAGATTTTACGTACTCTAGAGCGACTATGTTTAAGGCCCCTTTACAGTCGCGTCACATAAACCTCATAGAACTCATAACTACATTGCAAACTCATCACCACGGACCTGACGCTCTTTGGCCATACTTGTCCCTTGCGCCAATAAACACCATACATTCATTCATTCATTACTCTCAATGCCTAATAATGCACTCATCCATTGCATAGAAGTGGAGGGATGCTGCACTGTCATGGTATTCCCTCCTGACCTTATACCATAACTTCTCTCCCCCCCCCCTCCCCATATTTTCCATAGGGCTGTTGCTTTTCAAATTTCCTTGAGAAGGGTGCGTTAGCTGCCGTGTTTCGTTTTCGATAGTGCAACTTGTTCATTGGGCACAAACATGACACCAATAGTCTACCTTGCAGTATTTCTACTAAATATGCAATTTGTGTTGCTTTCACTAGGTCTCCAGGGTCCGGTGCGTGGTGTTGGTGGGCCTTCAGCCCAAGTGATGGCCCCTCAAGCAGGGCGCGGTGGTGCTCCCCTGCCACCAGGAGCTGTGGGCGTGTCTGCCCCTCCACAAGTGCGCCCGCCTGCTGCCATAGGCATGCGAGGGCCTCCTGGCATGATGGGCGGACCTCCTGGCATGATGGGGCGGGGCATGCCTCCACCACCGCCAGGTGGGATACCTATGGCTGGCCGGCCTCCCATGGGGCCTCCTCCCCCGGGCATGCGTGGCCCTCCTCCTCCAGGCTTGATGCGGGCAGGTGAGTTTGCACAAGGGAACTTTTTGTAGTCTGGTCTTATTTTTACACCATATGTGACCTGGTACCGCAATAGCGGCACCCATTACAGCTGAAGAGTTACTCTGAAAATCTTCAGCCCTTAATGTGCACAGTCATTGTGGTAAACCAGAATATTACTACAACAAGGCTGATGGGGCATTCAATATGTTTTATTGCCTAGCTTCATAGTTGTGATTATAACTGAGACGTCATGTGGCACAGAAAAGATTTTATTTCCAGTGATCTGCCATATTGCTCTACTTGTGCATCCTGCCAGGCGGCAGTGTAATGCAGGGAGGGTATTCTGTATGAGTCCACCTAGTGGACTGTCCATTTCGGCCGCTGCTGAGCTGATTGGCTATGGCCGCTCGTCTCCTCCTAACTCGTACAGCTGCATCCAGTCGGCAACGGCGGAAATGGAGAGTCCACTAGGTGGACTCTTACAGAATACCCTCCCTCTTCTTACACTTTGTAAAGAGAGAAATACTGACGTCAGCGACATGCATGTGCTGTGTGGCAACACCTTCAGTATGATTATGCGAGAAACTTATGAGTACTCCTGATACTCGGCTTTTTAGGTCATAGCTGGGGGTGAATTTGATCATTGCTAAGGGTGCAGTTAGCCAAGTAGTCGCAAACGGATGTACCCTGGTTATGCCCCTGGAGCATTTTCATAATACTGTTGTTAAACGGGCACATGATTGCAATCGAATGAATGAATGAAAAACTTTATTCATCCCTCCCTAAAGGTAAGGGGGTAACGGGATAGAGGGTGGAACTACAGTGGAACCCCGTTCATACGTTTCTCACAGCACCGGGGGGGGGGGGACGTAACAGCCAGGAAAACGCAACAGTGAGGAAAGCTCCGAAAATGAATGAAAAAAGTGCAGCTTCAACTATAGACAATTTATTTCCACAAAGTGTGCTGAGGATATTAAGAAAGTCCAGAATGGTGGCTTGCCGTTTCTTTCGCTCGCTAGAAATCACCACACGTTATTAATAGCCTGGAAGGCTGCATTGCTGTCAGCGTCGCTGTGAGGTGCGACGTACCTGCGGAGGAGGTCCAGAGCCGCGAAGGCTTCTCCAACGCTAGGATTTGGCAACTCCCCGGCATCATGCGGCTCGTGCTCCTCGTCGTCACCGCGCCACGGCAATGGCAACGGACGAAGGAATATCCGCGGGAAATTTTGCCCTCTTTGGCGTAATCATGCTAACTTGCTAACGATTGTTTAGTATTGCTGCGGAGCGCGCGCGTCCGAGCAGCCCGGTTGCGCGCAGCTCGACGTGGGAGAAATGTAAACAAGAGAGGAGAGCTGGTCCGATATGCAGAGCAACACCACGAGCAACGCCAACTTCCGGTTTCACTTTAGCTTCACAAAGAGGGACGTCAGGGCCTCTCCTGAGTTTTCTTCCTCCGTGAGTCGACCCGTCCAACAACCATGCAGTGACCATAATCGCAGTGATGATAGTGAGAGCATTTTTCACGAATGGCCACTTGATGGCTGCCTCTCGAACTGGCATGTGGCTTGCAGCCAGTTCCATAGCCAAGCCTGGCCAAGCCCCGCCAAAACTCGTCAAAAGCCAAAATGGCGGTTGGAGCGCGTTGCCTACTTTCGCCCAGGCGGGTTCGCGGTGCTAAGTTGCGACGTATCATGCGGGAACGTTTTCACAGCTACTATGTAACTGCGGGGTTCCTTATACATTGGATCCTATGGAAGCTATGCCGGGACCGAATGAAAACGACGTAGCAGCCAGGAAAACGCAGCAGTGAGGAACGTAACAGCGGGGTTCTACTGTACTTGAAGTAGGCCTCCTCTTTCCTCTCAGCCCACTCCAGAATGGCCTCCTGAAGGTTGGGCCTCGAGCTGCTTTGGGAGACGCAGAATTTACAATAGAGAGAAAGGTACATGGAGGGAAGAATGCAGTGGAAGAGATAAGGGGAGGGAAAGCTGCGAGTCTGCAGTTCTCGCCACAGAACTTCATACCTGTGCAGGTATTTGCGCATGAGTGACTGAAAGGTTAAACTGTCTGGTTGGTTGTGTGTGCAGATGTCGTAGGTAATAAGCCGATCCTGTGCTGTAAACGGTGCCTCTTCCGTAGCAAGGTCCGACACATCTAATGCCTGTGCCCGGACTGTAATTCCTCGGGCACTGGCATGCCATGAGCTGCCTTGTTTCCAGCAAGGCCCGCATGTGCGGGAGTACAGATTAATGCTACAGTTTGACGTAAAGGATGGGCCAGAAGGAGGAAAAAGGTTGGTTTGGAGACCTCGCCTGCTCCGAAGTTATGTATGGCTGTTTCGGAGCTGCTAACGATAACTGATAAATTTGGGATTGTGAGGGCCAATGCTATGGCCGCCTCCATCCCCGAGGAACAGCCAGGAATGAGGCGGCCGCAGCGACCTGGCCGTGAGAGTTAAATGACTGATATTGCATAATGATTTTGGAGAGCCTTTGCTCGCTGCCTACTGCACTGTTTGCAGTGAACAGGGCGCATGTTTTTAGGAATAGGGGGATGTAGAGGTTCTCAAGCATGCCATGCGGAATGGTGTATTTAGTCTTGATGATGGGTGCCAGAGTAATAGAGTTCGTAGAACATGTTGACTTGTTGCGGTGTTAGAAATTCTGCTATACTGGAATGCGAGATGGGCTTCTGTGAATTCAGTAAGTGTGTTGAAGGTGTCAGTAAGCATGAGCCTTTTAATGGAGGTCCGTTAAATGACTTTAATCTTTGACAATAATCTTTAAAGATTATTGAATTCTGAAATATTGTGAGATTCTCGAACTGTGAAAATAGTGCAGTCTGCTACCATTAAATGCTGCTCGAGACAGCAAATCAGCTGCATGTGGCACTTGAATAATTTTTGAGACATCTATATCTACTTCAGGAATTTCACTGCTCATGCAACCTATTCATGCCAAGTCAGTCATGGTGTCAAAATTCACTTGCAGGCCCTCCTCCTCCTGGCATGAGACCACCACCAAGGCAGTAAAGGCAGATGCTTGCTCTGTTCTCGATGTGAGATGTATATATTCATTACTTTCCCCCACATACCCCCCTCCCCCCACACCACTTTTTTTAAACACAAATAAAGGTTTTCTGGCATTGGAGTTCAAATGTCCTTCATTGACATGTAATTGTCCATCTGTTGTGCATGCGTATTTCTAGCTGGCAATCGTGAAAGTATGGCTGTTGCAAACTGGATCCAGCATTGCACGAGCTGTGTTCTGGGTAGAACTGTCCACATGCTCGGTGCACGTTAAGCACTCTGCCTTCTTGGCCATTTTGATAGCATAGAGCTTTGCGACACAAGCAGCAAAGCAAAGGTCCATTTTCTCAAGAAATACATATTGTACTACGTTGTGTAGACAAATGGGTAGAGTTGCAACCCACTGCTTATACGATACCAGCTATGCTGTGTTAAGCACTTCAATACTTTGTACTAGCTACTTAATTGCCATTTTGCTGTTTACAAACAGCCACCTCAAGAACCTCCAGTTCAGTGAAATAAAGTGGGAAAGAAAGGCAACGTGGCAAAGCAGAAGTGCACCTATTTTCAATAGTGTTTCTCTGCAGCTAATTACAAATAAAAATGCATATTGTAAGCAAACTTATATCTGACCGTGAGGTACAATACAAATTTCTCATTTGAAAACTTAAGGGGTGTCTCTTTTGTGAGCCAACTTGAAAACAAAGTACCGAAAGTTTCTTGATGTTACACTGCAGTCAAGGTGCGTGCAAAACCAATAGAAAAAGTAGCTAGTATTTGGTTCCTGATCAGGAATTCCCTAGAAATTGTTTCCCCTTCAGTGCGGCTGCTACCAGAATATTTTGTAATTGTTGCTGGAAAGCCTTCAATGTATGCATATAACACTGCTTTGACAAATCGAAACCAACAAAAGAGGTGGTGTATGCACATCTGCTGAGAGTTCTGCAACACCTCCAATAGTGTGCTTTCAGTGAACGAGACTCCAGCTCTGCAGCTACGTGCCAGCTATGACGAATGGGGTAGCAAACGAAGCTGCCCAAGGTTATCGTACGTCAAAGCAAGTACAAACTAATTTTTACTCTTGTATGGGCTGCACTGATGGAACTCTGGCCCAAATTTATGAAAAAAAGAAAGCTGTGGTCCTTGCACAAAAATAAATGTACTTTTGCCCTGGTTCCAGAGGCTGATAGGTAATCACAAATCCTCGTTCTCTTCCCGGGCTATAAGCTTTACCTATTGAACATTAGAACCAGACTTAGTACTGCCCTCTTCCTCAGCACTAACTGGTATTTCACTCTGCTTCCGGCACAGTACAAAAGCCCTACAATGTTCTTTGACATTTGAACTACGGAAGGCTGCTGCGTATACTGCGCACAAGCAGAAAGTGGCAGATGGAGACCAAAGAATGCCACTAGTACTTAGTAGAGTGACTGGAGGAATGTCAATTGAGCTTAACTGGGTGCTGCCTTCAATGGCTGCCATGAATGAGCTTGCAGGAGTTTGTTGACCTAGCTCCCCTATGAAGCCAGAGCTCTTCATTATCTGTGCTACTTGTGTAAGCTAAACGCACACTTCCTGGTTTGTTTTTATATTTTCTTTTTCGTGCCACACATGCCATTCACAAGTAGTCAAATGATAGCCTCCACTAACAGCAAAATTGTGCAGCAATTTTAGCTGTGTGGAACAGCTAGCTAACTGTCCAAAAGGCAGCCAATGATTTCTTATGCGAGCAACCTTCCAACACCAATTCAAGGCATGCCTGCAAGGGTGATTTTTGTGGTCAAATGCACAGTGATTGCTGTGGGCAAACCAACTCTGGCATACGAGTCAAGAAATGAGCCAATTGTGTTTGTTCATTATGGTTTAGCTTGGACAGCACATTGTGATGGAAATGGACATCCGAGCAGGTATACCTGGCATCAAACCAGTGATCATACGCTTTTGAGTCTTTTCTAAGCATGATGCAATGGTCATTTGCATATAGGTGAACAGACGATACTTGTATTGGACACTGGAAAACATTTGACGATTTTCTGTCTGATTTACCTTGTTCGCCACACTAGTGATTGTGACATGGTGCCAGCAGTGTTGGTTCAAATGCTCTGCAGTGATAACAGAGTGTTGCCAATTGATGGCAAGCGTCTGCTACTGCATGGAAGTTTCCCCGAGAGAGCCTCCTAGCATTGCCCAGAAACTTCCCGTAGTAGTTATTCAGCGGTAGTACTTTCAAAAGTTTTTTGGAAGTACCAGGGGGCTCTTCTCAGCATCATGACAGAGAGTGACCCCCCGATATTCTCAATTTATTCTCAACTCTGAACTCTTTCGCTACTCTAACCAGTTGAGCGCAGTGCTGCCCCTCAGCTGAAAAATTCGCTCTGCTGATAGAGTTTACGAAAATAAATAATGGAGGTAACTTTAGCACTGTGATCGTTTAGCCACCATGGGAATGATTAGTACATGCATTTGTCTGATATTTGAGCTTGTGGCTTCACACGTTCTTGTGACTTTGTTTTGTTAGATATGGCGCCGTTTCCTGAGGCTACTTCAAGTTCCCCCAAACCACTTCGAATCGCAGCACAGCTAATTGAGGAATGCAGAAGCAGGAAAGCACATTCCAGAGGAGCGCACGAGCCAACAAGTTCACGTGCCAACAAGGTCGTACGCCGCCGGGATTAGAAGAGGTCCTCGGACAATAGAGCCCAATCGTCCCCCTTCGCCTTTGAAGAAGACATTTGCTACCGCTGCGCGGCCGTAGCACCGGGAGCAGGTGGGTCCTAGGACAATGGAGCATGAGCATCCCCCCTCCCCTTCTCCTCCTTGGAAGAAGCGCATTGCCAGTCTGCGAGGCAAGATCGCAGGGGGATCAAGTGATCAAGAGAGGAGGACCAAGCGCCGACTCTCTTCGCCGGGTATGACACCATCGCACGGGCGCCTACCATTGGCTGAAAGTGGTGTCATCTGAGCGGACTCTCCCATTGGTCGAACATGACACGACTTCCAGTGCTCGAAGGGTTTATAAGAAGCCTTCCAGAGAGATCTGAGCATTCTAGAGGATTCCCTGATTCACCTCTCTCGAACTTCTTGCCGCGGGCCGCAGCGTCCGAGTTGCTGCCGGCCCGTAATGACTGTACGACGGTTCATTGACGTCTCACCTCTCTGTATATAATGTAAAATAAATACTCCCAAGTTTGGTTTTCATCCCGAAGTCCGTCCTTCAACCCCTACAGTTTATTACGCTTCATCTTGGCCCAAATTGATCTGAATTTCAAAGCAGTCCATACTTTTTTTTTAAATGCAGAAGGCAATAAGGCTCTGCGAACACGCATAATCGCTGCCAAGTGCAGTGGTTCCACTTGTCCATGCATCTGTGGCATAATGGCTTCAATATCGAGCTCCTGTGCAAGATGTCCTGTGTTCGAATCCTGCAGTGTGAAAATTTTAGTAATGTTTACTTCATTATTTCTAATGCAGTACTTTCTTGAAAATGATCAGTTTGCAAAGTCACAAAGCTGTTTAAAGCCAGAAGAACGAAGTTTAGGCAAATCCACATACTTAACCATCATTCCCATGCTGGCTGAATCGCCTTGCTTGCAGCTCCCAGTGCCATGGTTCCCTCTAGTAGTTGTATGAAACTCTATGGCTGCGCTTGCCAAGAATTGCCTTGAGGTGTCAATGAAGCGCAATGACCGCTTCTGTCAATGGGTGGCGCTGTCATCCACTTTTGCGAGTCGAGGTGGAGTGTTAAGTGAAGGAGCATCCTAGAATACGGGAGTAAATAGGTGTTCCGTGGTAGAATTTCTTTAAGTTTGAAATCAACATGACATGTTACATCACTTCATACAGAATATTTATTAGCCTGTGGCCCTGGTTAATTGGTTTCAAGACATGAATAGTGAAAGCATGTTTCACAGTAAATATGAAACTAAAATGTGGCTGCCTTTCTAAAGTTAGTGTAGCGACTCAGTGCTCTCGAGAACTCGACAAACCACACCTTAAGGCGAGTGGAGTTACCAGATGTGGGAACCTGCCAGATTCCTGAATCATTTACATGCCTATCTTTTGAAAATTTCTGCATGGCTAATGAGAGTAAAGTAGGGCATCTTGAGGGGCTAGTTGGCTCATTTTGACATACTAATTGCACAAGCCAGGAAAAGGACAACATGCAAGGAACACAAAGTTGGTAGTCCGTGCTTGAACTTTATGTTCCTCTTATGTGTTGTCCTTTTCTCAGCTTGCGCTATATTAGTTAACTGCTATAATGACAGTTGCCATGTTTACGAAATTATATAAACAAACTTGGGGATACACTGTCGTTTCCTATCAAAAAGTGCAAAGAGATTTCGCACCATAGGGGGTTCAGACCATAAAGCAATGCCTCTTACCAATTAATACCGCTTGGAAAAATCGCTGATTGTGCAGCATGACTTGCATTGATCATATGAAAGTACTGGCGATTCCATAGACAGTTGCAGAATGGCAATATCATCGTGTTTTTTGAAAAAATAATTTCATATTTTAGGATAGCTTGTGGATGTCAGAGGATGGGTGATGTGGGGATGCGCGACCCTCGCGCCTCCCCCGATGTTTTTCCCGCATAGCGCGTCTCCTGTGATCCCGCTTCGCCACGTGGCCTGTGTGACGTCAGCGCGGCCGATGTGGTTGAAGCGCAGTCCGAGAGATGGCGCTAGTGTTGCGGGGAAACCTTCGGCGGGAGAGACAAGGCGCGCTCTCTTGGGTTCGAGACGCCAAAGCGAGACGGACGTGCCGTCCCGCACGTGGAGCGACCCTCTTTCCCGGCGGGTCGGCGCGCAGCGGGGACGTCTCCCGCGAGTGCGCGGCGACCGATGCATCTGCGAGACCGCCTCGCGTGGCCGCCTTCGAACGCGCCACGATTCGCGTGACTGTACACGCGAACGACCAGGCGTTGGGATCCACTATGGGGCGAACATATTCGCTCGCTTCCGGTCGCGGTGAGTCGGACTTCTAGATTTGTCGCGCGCCCATCGGCATGTTTTGTGGATAGCAACTCGGCTAGCAGGCATTGATGTATGAAAGGTGCAATAAATGCCCTTGTGATTGTTTGCACTACTGGGTTGTCGTTCCTTTGTCCCAAGAGTACGGGGAAGAACCCCACATCAGACCCCACATCTGGCTGCCCAACGTGGGACTCTTGGGGCATCGGACGATAATTTTAAGTGTTGCTTCGTTCGAGACCTTTGTTCGAACCGAAGCGTAGGCCTAGCGTGAATTTTGATCGCTAGCGTCGGCGGCGTGCTTTCTTGAGCGAGGTGACGGTGGCTGTAGTGTGTTTGAACATGTCAACATACTAATCCTTTTCGCAAGTGTTTTTTTTTTTTAATGGCATTCTTTGGTACGAGAGCCACGTGGTCTGCATCCTGGGAGAGCTGGGAGAGCTGGGAAAATAACATGGGAAAGAAATAACACCCACTCGACAATCGACTACTGCCTAATGTCCCACAAGCTGTATGAACTGTTGGGATGTATGGAAATTGATGAGGAAGGTACAAAAAGCCTGGGGAGTGATCACAAACGAATCAAAATCAGTTTTGGAAGGACAGTACCACTGGTAGAAACTAAAGAAAGGAAAGGTATGAGCAAATTGAATGACAGGCAGCTACAAGAAGTGGCGAAAAACATTGAAAGCATGGTATCCAAGCAACCACAAAGGGCATGGACATACGACGAGTTAATAGGTATTTTTAAACGAGAGCTAGAGAAGGGACAGATTAGGAAACTAGGAAGTAAGCAGGGTAAATATAAACCGAAAAGCTGGTGGGACCGAGAAGTTAAGGAAGCCGTAGAGCAACGCAAAGATGCGTGCAGAAAACACAGAGCAGCGAAGAAAAGGGGAGCCACACCAGAAGAGGTGGAGAATAAATGGGAGGAATACCTTGCAATGAAAAGAGAAGCAATGGCATTAATTCAAGCCAAGATAGCAAAAGCTGGGGTACAGTGGATGTTACAGATACGAAAAAAAGACAGGAATGCCTCTAAGAAATTTTGGGAACACATTAGGCAACAGAATAAGAAGACAGAGGTGGTTCAGCACTCACTGACCTTGCCAGATGGAACAAAGGTAGCGGGAGAGGAAGCTCAGGAATATATTAGGTTAACAATAGAGGCAGCATTTGCAGAGCCAGTGGGTAACGAAATGGAGAATAATGACAACAGCAGGACAGAATTAGAGGAGGAGTACAGAAGGATGACAAGTAAGGAATGGGACAGAATTGAACACAAGGTCCCAGTGGGAACAGTGACAGGACCTGACGGCATACCTATGAAATTGATAAGCATATTAGGCCAGAAAAGTAAACTAAAATTACGACAACTTATTGAACAAATAATAGTAGGGGGAGATGTTCCACAGGACTGGAAATCAAGCAGAATGTTATTAGTTTACAAAGGTAAGGGAAGCAAGGACAACATTAAATCCTACAGGCCAATAACTATCACATCAGTCATATACAGAGTAGCAATGCAGATGGCGAAGGAGAAAATGGAGGAATGGGCAGAACGGGAAGAGATCTTGGGAGAACTGCAGAATGGATTTAGAAGGAACAGAAGGCTAGATGATAATTTATTTGTTATAACACAGTGCATAGAGATAGCGACAGCCAGGCAGAAACCACTATGGATAGCCTTTTTAGACATTAGAGGAGCTTATGATAATGTAAACCGAGAAAAGTTATGGAGCCAGTTGAGGGAATATGGTCTAGAGAGTGTCAGGATTGGGGGCTCAATCCCATCGTCCGTGGTCCTTTGCCAAGATTGGAGTACGGCATGAATTCGAAGGTAGCTGGCCCATGCCGTCGTCCAACTTATTTACGCTGAGATCGTTGATGAAGTGAAGAACTGCTTCTCATCGAGAACGAAGGAAAAAGAGTTTATTTACAGAAAGTAACTCAGTCTAACATGACTGCTTGAGAAAAAGAGTATTAGTCCAACAGGACTACATGAGAGAAGTGAACCAGTCTAACATGACTGCTCAAGAGAAGTGTGTCCAACATTCGCACAACCACAGTTTTTATACACTCGATCCGCCGGTCCTACGACGCGGCGGCTGTTCGTTTACACATCACCAACTCGCAGCTGCTCTGAAGACCAGTTTACAGACACAAAGGCACACACATTCCGTACACAGAGGCAACCGCACGGGGTGCCGTTCCGGGAAACTGTCGTTGTCGATCGCGCGTCGCTCATTGTTCCGAGCCACTCCAAACCGTGAGAAGCACAAAAATAAGTCGTTCCCGCGGCAGCTTGACCAGGCGGGTCAAATCAGCTCCGCGTGGAATCATTGTCCACACACCGAACTCGTCCCGTCACAATGTCGAAGGGGCTGGAGGGAGGCGGCGGATTCCAGCGCAAAGGTCGCTTCTTTGAACGCCTCGCAGCTGCAGCGACGGAGAGGGGGAGGTGCGCGTCTTGCACCCCTTGTCGTAATCGGGTGGCAAGGTGGCAATCTTGTTGCGCAACTCGCCGTTCTTGACAGCGCCTCCATGGCCCGAAAAGTCTCGACTGTCTAGCGCTGACAACCGCTAGGCAGGAAGAGAACGGCTGCTGGTCAGGGGGGGGATTGATGTCTTGGCTCGCAGCGACCACCTGTGCATTGATGTCACCGCCCCAAAACATCCAACAAGGACAGGCAACTGCAAAATGAACCCCACAACACGGCTCTGCGCCGAGATGACGTGCATTGGCTCTCACTTTAAACTCGCTAGGCTTCAAAAAAAACAACAACAACATAAGTGCAGAAGCAAACAAAAAATGCTGCATTTCGCTATGCCAATTTCTGAAGCCAATTCCTGCTGACAAATTCAGCAATCATGGAGGGAATCCTGCTAAATGAGAGGGGATCTTCTTCGCTTAATAAAATTAACACTAGTAACCCTAAAATTTAGGCGGGACCCCCAAACGCAGAATTCAAATTAGCCTGCTCAAACCATCCGCATTGCTATGCAACTTTCCCTTCTTATATCTAACGGAGAAGTTGTACTCTTGGAGAGTGAGGCTCCATCGGAGCAAGCGGCCGTTTTTGTGTGACATTTGATTGAGCCACGTCAGAGGACAGTGGTCGGTCTCGAAGATGAACTTCGCTCCGTACAAGTAACACGACAACTTCTGGGCGGCCCAAACCAAACAAGCGCATTCCTTCTCTGAAGCGCTGTAGGCTTCCTCTCTTACATTTAGTTTACGGCTGGCGTAGAGGATAGGATGCTCCTCGTTATCGTCGCCGACTTGACTAAGTACCACGCCCATACCTCTGTCGCTTGCGTCGCATTGAACTATGAATTCCTTTGTGTAGTCTGGCGCGCGAAGCACAGGGCGAGAAACCAATAGCGTCTTCAAACTTTGGAAAGCGTTCTCTTTGTCCTTATCCCAGTGTACGTTACTCGGTGCTCCCTTTCGGAGGGCGTCTGTTAATGGACTTGCCAATTGCGAGTAATTCGGAATGTACCGTTGATAGTACCCCACAAGTCCCAAAAATGAACGAACGTCCGTTTTCGTGCGCGGCTGAGAAAAATCTCCAATCGTAGCTATTTTCAGCTCAGCCGGCCGTCTCATGTCCTGACCGACAACATGGCCCAGATAAGTAACCTGCGAACAACCAAACCTACACTTTTCCGCTTTCATCGTTAAGTCAACTTTAAACGTACGAAGCCTCGCATTCTTGTCGTAATAGACTTTGGCGTTCCTTTGAGCTATATTTATGTCCTTTCCGACTAGTTCTCGGGTTGCGCTTAGCCGTTCCAGTAAATTTAGCACGTATTCAACCACGGTTGGACTCTCCCCTCTTTCCTCCCACATCTCTCTTAACATTCTCAGTGGAGACCGGAGTGTCCTCCCATACACTAGTTCTGCTGGTGAGAACCCTGTCGCCTCATGTGGAACCGTTCGCAAAGCAAACAAAGTTGCCGGCAGACAGTTCTCCCAGTCCTCCTTGTGCTCGTAACAGAGCGCACGCAAAACTCGCTTAAGCACCGAATGCCACCTCTCTACACTGTTTGACTGAGGGTGATAGACAGAACTGTGTATTAACTTTACCCCGCACTTTTGCAAGAATGTGGAAGTCAGTGCGCTCGTGAATACTGACCCTTGATCTGCCTGAATTTCGGCTGGAAACCCAACTCGTGCAAACACTGTCAAAAGCGCGTCTACTACTTCAGTGGAGCTGAGCTCTTTCAAAGGGATTGCTTCTGGAAACTTGGTAGCCGGACACAGCATGGTAAACAAGTACCTGTAGCCTGATTTTGTTTTTGGAAGAGGCCCTACCGTGTCTATTACAAGCCGTCTGAAAGGCTCTGTTATTAAGGGCACTACCTTCAGTGGAGCTTTCCAAGTCTCTCCTGGTTTACCAGAACGCTGGCAGGCGTCGCATGATCTTACAAAGTTTTCTACATCTTTGAAACAGCCAGGCCAGTAGTATTCCATAAGCAATCTTTCATTTGATTTGTTTATGCCTAGGTGGCCGGACCACCCATTTCCATGACAAAGACTCAAAAGGTCCTCCCTATACTTCGTAGGTATGACTAACTGATCTAAAATCTTACCCTTTCGATCCCTGTAATGCCGATACAACAATCCTCCTCTCTCATGTATCGTTACGTTGCGCCTAGCAATGCCTTCTTTAGCTGTGTCACGTAATTTAGCTAAGCTCTCATCATTCTTTTGCTCAGCTGCCAGTGACTCTCTATCCACGCGTAAGAGTTGATCGAAGTTCTTTGAGGCCGGTGATAATAACGACCCTGTCTCGCTTGTGAGCGCGTCTGCTTGCCCTTCCTGCAGGCTAGAACTCTGACACTCTAGTGCTACGCTCTCATTGAGCTGGTCAGCTGGCAGGCTCTCCTCAACTGTTCTTTTGTCCCTCGGGCCTAGCTCGGATTCGGGTACTGAAGTTATTCCCTTTTTTGCTTCCGCTGGAGGAGCTTGAGCATTTTCAGCCGAAAGCGCCGCGATCTTACGAGCTTGGCCTCGGGTCAATGCCTGTACTATGCCCTCTCCCAGTTTGAGCCCTCTGTCACGCAGTAACTGATTCGAACGATTCGAAAAGATGTAGGGATACTGCAGTGACAAAAATTTGGAAACTGCAGCCTCAGTCTCTAGCTCCCCGAATGGTCCACTGATTTTGACTTTGGCCATGGGCAGACACACGCTGTGTTCTTCTACAACCTGTTTTATCCATGCTACTTCTCCGGTGAAGTCATCTACCATCACGTAGGACGGATGGACAATGTCCAGCGTGGCGGCACTGTCTCTTAGCACTCGGCATGGTTTTCCATTAACTTGCAGGTCGTGGAGATATGGACTTAAAAGTTCCATATTCTCATCCTTTTCCTCCACGTAGGAAAAAACTACGCTAGGCTTCTGGCAGTTTACAGCTATATGTCCCAGTTTGTGGCATTTGTAACAGCGAATTGGTCTAACAGATTCGAATTTTCTTTTCTGTTCTTTTTGTGTGGTTTCTCCGTTAAGTTTCTCCTCGCTCTTTTCTGCGGGCTTTTCCGCCATGTCTACAGGCTCTGATCGTCTCGTTTGCGCACCCTTTTTGAACGGAAATGGTTTCCGCGGTCCATTTCGACCGTCCCAGTTTCCCTCCTCGGCGTTCAACTTTCTACGGGTTGCGTACTCTTCGGCTAATTCAGCCGCCCTTTCCACAGTGTTTACATTACCTCTGTCTTGCACCCACAGTTTCACAGCTTGGGGGATGGTTTTGTAAAACTGCTCTAGACACATGCATTCAATGATCATGTCTCTGCTGTCGTACGCTTCCGCGCTTTTAAGCCACTCGACTAGGTTGGCCTTTAAGCTATATGCAAACTCCGGATAGCCCTCGCTATCTTTCTTGCCTGTGCTCCTAAACCTTTGCCGAAAAGCTTCGGCTGAAAGGCGGTATTTCTTCAGGAGACTAGCCTTAACTTTTGCATAATCATATGCATCCTGCACACTCAATCTGGCGATTACTTCCGCCGCCTCACACGGCAACATAGACAGCAACCGCTGTGGCCATGTACTCGGGCCGAAGTTCATCTTTTCGCAAGTCCTTTCAAAATTGCTTAGGAACAAGCCTATGTCGGTCCCGACCTCAAATGGCTTTAATAGCCTGTCCATGCGGTACGATTCTGTCTCACTTGATCGTCCCAGAGCGCCTTCACTTCCTTGAGACATCTCCAAACGTTTGCTTTCAAGTTCCAGTTGCATTTTTCTTAACTCGCGATCTTTATCGCGTTCCTCCCTTTCTTTATCGCGTTCCTCTCTCTCTCTATCCCGTTCCTCTCTCTCTCGTTCTTCTCTTTCTTTTTCCCGCCGTTTCTCTCTCTTTTTGAGAAGTTCCAATCCCATTTCAATATCTTGCTCACTGGCCTGATTGGAAATTAGCTCCAATAATTCCGATTTGAGCATTTCCTTGCGTACATCTAGGCCCAGTTCCTCACCAACAATCAACAACTCGTCTCTCAGCAGTGTCCTTAACTCCATGACTGCTGCTTTACTGCCTTGATTCTGCTCTCTAAATCTAGCTAGGAAAACACTACCTAGCTAACACACAACAATCTAGCTTCCCTACTGTTCTAAACAGAACAACCAAAAAATGAAGCCTAGAGAGTCAAAGCAAAAACCAAGCACTCACCGCAGATACAGCACCATGTCGCAAAGTCCATCCCACCGCTGCCACCAGTTGTCAGGGTTGGGGGCTCAATCCCATCGTCCGTGGTCCTTTGCCAAGATTGGAGTACGGCATGAATTCGAAGGTAGCTGGCCCATGCCGTCGTCCAACTTATTTACGCTGAGATCGTTGATGAAGTGAAGAACTGCTTCTCATCGAGAACGAAGGAAAAAGGGTTTATTTACAGAAAGTAACTCAGTCTAACATGACTGCTTGAGAAAAAGAGTATTAGTCCAACAGGACTACATGAGAGAAGTGAACCAGTCTAACATGACTGCTCAAGAGAAGTGTGTCCAACATTCGCACAACCACAGTTTTTATACACTCGATCAGCCGGTCCTACGACGCGGCGGCTGTTCGTTTAGACATCACCAACTCGCAGCTGCTCTGAAGACCAGTTTACAGACACAAAGGCACACACATTCCGTACACAGAGGCAACCGCACGGGGTGCCGTTCCGGGAAACTGTCGTTGTCGATCGCGCGTCGCTCATTGTTCCGAGCCACTCCAAACCGTGAGAAGCACAAAAATAAGTCGTTCCCGCGGCAGCTTGACCAGGCGGGTCAAATCAGCTCCGCGTGGAATCATTGTCCACACACCGAACTCGTCCCGTCACAATGTCGAAGGGGCTGGAGGGAGGCGGCGGATTCCAGCGCAAAGGTCGCTTCTTTGAACGCCTCGCAGCTGCAGCGACGGAGAGGGGGAGGTGCGCGTCTTGCACCCCTTGTCGTAATCGGGTGGCAAGGTGGCAATCTTGTTGCGCAACTCGCCGTTCTTGACAAGAGAAAGATGATAGAGTTCCTACAACAAGTTTATACAGATAATGAGGTAGAGATAACATGGGAGGAGGAAACTACAAAGCCAGCTAAAATAAGAAGCGGTCTCAGACAGGGCTGTCCATTGTCACCTCTGCTTTTTATGATCTACATGAGCCAAATGGAAAAGAGACTAGAACAGAGCACAATAGGAACCGACATAAGCTATATGCTGGAAGGGCAGAAGGTAGTTCAAGTACTAGCCGGACTGATGTATGCAGATGATATAGTACTGCTTGCTGACACCCGAGAAGGACTACAGGAACTAATGAGCATATGTGGAGAGGAGGGAGAAAAATTGGGACTCCAATTCAGTAGAGAGAAGTCTGGGGTAATAGTATACAATGCAGAAAGGGGGGAACCATTGGAAATACAAAGCACGAAGATTGATCATGTTCAAAAATACAAGTATTTGGGCATATGGCTAAACGAGGGCAAAAAGTACTTTGAAGAACAGGAAAAAACTTTGATTGAAAAAGTGAAAAGGAACTCGGCTGTAATGAAACACAAGGCACTTTGGAACTATAATAGGTACGAGGTGGTTAGGGGCGTATGGAAAGGGGTTATGGTACCTGGACTCACATTCGGAAATTCAGTACTGTGCATGAAATCGGAAGTTCAGGCATGCATGGAAACGAGACAGAGAAGTGTAGGCAGGTTGGCCTTAGGAGCACACGGGAACACCCCTAATGAGGGAGTGCAGGGGGACATGGGATGAACGTCATTTGAAGGTAGAGAGGCAATAAGTAAAATAAAATTTGAACAGAGACTCTCAGCACTGGAGGAAAAAAGGTGGGCAGGAAAAGTGTACAAATATCTGTACATGAAAAGTTTGAACACAAAGTGGACACTCCGAACGAGGAAGCTGAGGAATAGATACCTACAGCCGAGGGAGGGGATCCAAAGTGGTTCTAGTGTGGGAAAGGAGGTGAAGGAGACGGAAAGAAAAATGTGGGAAGAAAGAATGCTCGGAAAGCCATCGCTATCAATGTATAGGTCACAAAAACAGGAGATTAAGAGAGAGCTCTTATTTGATAACTCGCGGGGCAGCTCACTATTATTCGAGGCTAGGACGGGGGTTTTGAGGACGAAAACATACAAGGCTAAATTTGAAGACGTGGACCTTCGGTGCGCAGCTTGCGGAGCCGAAATGGAGACCACTGAACATATAGTGCTGAGATGCACAGCCCTTCGCCCGACCCTGGCAGAGGGAACAGAGGCAGATATGGAAGGGGCATTAGGTTTTCCCGGGGAACGAGGGCAAATAGACGAGAAAAGAGTGGCAGTAACGAAGGGGAGGCTAGAGGATTGGTGGAGGAAGTCAAGGGATAGATAATAACATAAATCGGGGACGAAATGTTTCCTCTACTGTTTTAGATAGTTATCTTGGGGGGGGGGGGGAAGTAAAAACTAGGTTGGGAAAAAAAAAGAGGATATAAAGATAGAAAAAAAAAGAATAATAATAAAACAGGAGGGGGGAGCAAAAGGCTAGGTGGCGCCAGCCGCCGCCCGTTACAAAGGGTATAGCCGCCATCCATCCATCCATCCATCCAGTGGCAAGCCTGAAGCGAGTGAGTACGGAAGCCTCGTGGGTGGTCCGAATTTCCTATGTAAATAGCTTCTTCTATCTCTTTGACTCGGATGAAGTCGCGGCTCTGGGAGCCGGGTGGCCGCGGGCCACGGGTGCCACTACGGGCTGACTGGTATTGCGGCCTGGCACCGGGCGCTCCGACACCGTCTGGGACGGTGGGCGCCGTCAACTCGGATGCTGTGTGCACCGAGCGGAGTAGGACCATGGCACCTCACAGAGCTGACGTCTCCTCGCGGCTGCCTGTTTTGCGCCCATTTTGGGTGTTGTTTTTGGATGCCGGTTGTTGTCAGGGTAGCGACGCTTTAGGCCTAAGGCTTTACGAAGCTGCCTGTCGCACGTGGATGGACACAACCTGGTGGACCGTGGCGTTGAGGTGTTGCAAGTTGCTTCCCTCATTCTATTTAGCCTCGCACGAATTGAAATTACTCGTTCGACTCAAGAAAGCGAGCTTCGTTCACGTGAACCTAGCATCTGAGTAGCTGCCCGATCTTTAGCTAGCCGAGTTGAACATCGTACCACGTGGGCGATACGCATGCAGAATTCCTCTCCCTTGCACTACTTCAGTGTTTGCCGAGTGTTTTGAGTTTACGCAGCGTGATTGGAGTCACCCCTGGTTTGCCGTCACCTGCACATCGTCTGCGCTGCTGCCCCGGACTACGATCGAGCCACCCCGGGCGATGGTGATGCTGTGGCCAGTTCGGCGCGGCGACTTCGGCGGCCTCCTGCATCCAGCTCACAACCCTCGGCGGCGGACAAAAGAGCCGGCGGTCACCGACAGCTACGGCGGCTCTTCCCAGCACGGCGCGTCGGCGCGAGCGACGCTTGCTCGTATACCCACTACTGCGTCGTCGTCTCCGGAGACCTGGCCTGGAATCGTGCCGTCGAGTCTACAAAGCTGCTGCTGTGACCGGCGGACGCCAGCGGTGTACCCAAGGACAATGTCGGCTCGCATGCTATGGACAGCGTGTGGACATTTCTTCGGCGCGGCCATTGTTATATGTACTATCTTGTTCGCGAAGCAGGGGTAATGTTAGACCGTGTCACATGTTTCGCCGGAATAAGAAGTGATTTAAGGTTGGGGGGATGTGGGGATGCGCGACCCTCGCGCCTCCCCCGATGTTTTTCCCGCATAGCGCGTCTCCTGTGATCCCGCTTCGCCACGTGGCCTGTGTGACGTCAGCGCGGCCGATGTGGTTGAAGCGCAGTCCGAGAGATGGCGCTAGTGTTGCGGGGAAACCCTCGGCGGGAGAGACAAGGCGCGCTCTCTTGGGTTCGAGACGCCAAAGCGAGACGGACGTGCCGTCCCGCACGTGGAGCGACCCTCTTTCCCGGCGGGTCGGCGCGCAGCGGGGACATCTCCCGCGAGTGCGCGGCGACCGATGCATCTGCGAGACCGCCTCGCGTGGCCGCCTTCGAACGCGCCACGATTTGCGTGACTGTACACGCGAACGACCAGGCGTTGGGATCCACCATGGGGCGAACATATTCGCTCGCTTCCGGTCGCGGTGAGTCGGACTTCTAGATTTGTCGCGCGCCCATCGGCATGTTTTGTGGATAGCAACTCGGCTAGCAGGCATTGATGTATGAAAGGTGCAATAAATGCCCTTGTGATTGCACTACTGTGTTGTCGTTCCTTTGTCCCAAGAGTACGGTGTGAGAATCCCCACATCAGACCCCACAGTGAAAAGTGTAATATTTAGCAGAACAAATAACAATTTAAGTTTTATTAGGTCTATGTTCCTCACTTTAACTGGGAATTCAAAAGTGTTGTTCGTATATGCCATATCAAATTTAACATTTAAAAAAATGCCATTGCTCTCGAAGGTTCAAGTGTGACAAATCGTGGCTTTCCGAGCATGCGATGCCAACGCACAGAAATCACTGTGGAAATAATAATGCTGCATTTTCGGACACTGTCACTGCTTAGAAGTAAGCTGCCCAGTGTGAAGCCAAACAACTTATTGGCACGCAGCAACTACATCCTGTGCAGTGAAGGCCAAGGCTTGTGCCAATCAATCGGTAACAAAAACCGGCTGCGTTTCTGAGAAGGAAGGAAAAGAGGGCTCACCCACTGTGCACGATGATTGTTTGTGAAGCTTCCTTTCAATCAGAAAGGAAGCTTTCACCTTCTGCTCCTGAAGCAGAGGGTGATCAGGGGCAGCAGACAGATTTCTTTCTAGTTACCTGACGAGACTCATTGCTTTCACTGCACTGCATGGAATTGGCGAGGAACACTGCACACTGTATCCCGAATGCCGAGTGACATATCCCAGTGACATTTGCTCAATGGCTCAGCTATGCGTGCACCTCTGGGTTGAAACTTTACATGCCCAGAGAGCTGCACTCCGTTGTGCTACAGTGCCGAGTGCAATCGCCTTTTTAAGATCCAAAAGTTGATGTGGCATGTATGGACAGCTTGCTTCAGTTACCTAATTACTATGACGCACCTATCAGTAATAGTTTAAAAGTTAATCATATACTTTAAGCATATTATGTCTTGCCAATCTTCTGATGCCTGTCACAGCTGACACTAAACTTCAAAGGAAGCGTCTCCCAACTCCAGAAGTCAGTTCTTAAATATTACTTAGCCTTCATTGTAACATCCTATGCATATAAGGTCGGTTGGCAGCAGTTGAGAATTTTTCAAGCCAACCCTATTGTAAACTTACTGCAGTTACACTGGAGCAATAAGAAGACTGTAAATATGCATAGAAGTACCTTGAGACATAAAATGTGCTGAAGATGAGGCAAGTTTTTGGGACTGCTTTTATCACAGAGGTAGGTATATTAAAATGATCCAATGTAGTAATTCGACTATTTAAATTCAACTAACCTTTTAACCGAGAGCCAGACGATTGATCATAATGCAAGACTTGGAGCCTGTCATCTGTAGCATTCATAACAGTTTCCTGACATGCAAAAAGTTCACAATTTTCTGTATCACATTTCTAAGTTGGCCAATTTCTGCAGCACAATGAGTTCTTGCCAATTTCACCAGGAAAACAAACTGAACTGCCTAAAAGTGCAACTGTCATGCGTTTAGCGGATGCTCATAAGTGGCAAGAATATCTAATCATGAAGCTAATGAGATTGCATGCTTGCCTGGTGGTGAGGCAATAACAGTCGCATCACTCATGAGCATGACATTTGTGTTCTTCAGCACCTTGGTTTCATTTTTCTCATTAAAAATGGCCAGAATTTATTACATTGCAGATATCAGCACCACCTTTTTGCATGTCTGAAAACAACTGTCAGCTTTTCCATTAGAATCTTGCAAAAGGATAATTGGTCAGGCTCCTTTGGTTAAAAGTCAAATTACCACCATGAACGAGAAGAAAGGGGGTTAACCGAGGGGCCCATTTTTTATTAGTCATATCATAAGAAGCCAACAAACACTGACACCAAGGACAACATAGGGGAAATTACTTGCGCTTAATAAATGAAATAAAGAAACGATAAATTAATGGAAATTAAAGTGGATGAAAAAACAACTTGCCGCAGGTGGGAACCGAACCCACAACCTTCGCATTTCGTGTGCGATGCGTGCGATGGCTCGGTTCCCACCTGCGGCAAGTTGTTTTTTCATCCACTTTAATTTCCATTAATTTATCATTTCTTTATTTCATTTATTAAGCACAAGTAATTTCCCCTATGTTGTCCTTGGTGTCAGTGTTTGTTGGCTTCTTATATGACTAAAAATTGGGCCCCTCGGTTAACCCCCTTTCTTATAGTTCATTACATAACGAGGGTCTCAAATCCGGCTACATTGATGCCTTCAGGTGGCATATGTGGGTTTATTGACCAGTTGCCTTCACCTAAAAAGATCATGTTCTCGTGACGCCTGTGGCAAGAAGGACGTTCCACGTTCGCCGCGAAGGTCTCCGAGTGGTGGCACTGGCTAACACTCCCAGGGTTCTACTAGGACACATAAATACCCAAGAAAGTGGATGGGGAAACAGCGCCGCGGTAGCTCAATTGGTAGAGCATCGCACGCGAAATGCAAAGGTTGTGGGTTCGGTTCCCACCTGCGGCAAGTTGTTTTTTCATCCACTTTAATTTCCATTGATTTATCGTTTCTTTATTTCATTTATTAAGCACAAGTAATTTCCCCTATGTTGTCCTTGGTGTCAAGTGTTTGTTGGCTTCTTATGATATGACAAATTACCACCGTGTAATTTTAAAATTTATCCTGCTGATGTAAAAGCAAGCTTTTAAGAACTTCAAGGCCATTTTTTGAAATACTATGTATAACAGTAACGGAATCGCATCGCATACAATATGTCTAAGTATCATGGTATTATTTTGCCAGAGTATCTTGGATCATGCCACATTTTCAAGGTATGTTTCCCAAGCCACTCTAAATGGCTTGAGGACATTGGGTCTCATAACTGCTGTCTGCAGAATCAAACGCATGAACACTTATACTGTGGTGGCTGCCTTAAGAAGATTAAAAGTGATACTAAAAAATAATATTAGGCTAGCACTATTAAATTACACTTATGCAATATTAAGATGGCCAGTGTCACCATGAGAAGAGGCTTATTAAGGTGGCAAAGATGCTGCATAAACCAAATGGCTAATACAGCCACTCTGAATGAAGTTCCCATACCAGCTCGTCGTGATGTCATAAATTTTGATGGTGTCAACACAGATGTAATTAACTTTGTATCCATAAAGAACACTGCACCCTCACTGAACCCAAAACTCAACCATACATGTTTCGAGAACTTTTGCTGCACCAAAACAGCCTAAATATAAGAGAATACGTTCAAATCCATGACGTCACACTTGAGTTTACTGTCAATCGTCAGAAAGTAAAGTTTAACTTTCATTTTCTAAGCAACCAAGAGTTGGTATAGTGTTGCTGCTTAGAGTGCCTTTAAGGATGCCTCTACCATGAAGAAAGAGACTCGCACTCAGGACACACACCGGATATGAATCTGTGTGCAGTATTGTAATGTACTCCATGTATTGTGCCCTGTGCTTCTGATGCTAGATTCCAGCCTCCAGAGGCTGCCTACATGTAGTAGCGACGTATGGCTGTCTTCCACATGTGTGCAGTGCTTTAGATTTCAAAACTTGAAGTGAAAATGCTCCACATCTTGCAAGCAGTGTCGAGATGCACATATCCTCACATGCAGTGCAATGTGCAAGTGTAAACTGCTGGACACAACTAGTGCTGGACTGAAAGGGTACCGAATCACGTTACCGTTGTTCATTCATTCAGGGAGCATGAAACAAACGAAATGTAGACCAGAAATCTGTTAGCACACACAAAAAAATCGACCCATTCTTATGTTCTCAATGTAGGCTCCAACTAACCTCAGCATGGTTGTGAAGACCGAAAGGCACGTTAAGTCACTTTCAAGTGTGGATGTCTAGTCAATATGACAGTTATCCTGAAATGGCCATGTACAAAGCACATTCAGTCAGCATTTAGACATATTATGCATAAATTATTTTAATCACAATGTAAAAAATTGCAGGTATCATGCGAGATTCAGTGCACAATAAAGCCAAAACACTTTTTGCTGACACAATGCTATCTAACCATTTTTTTTTTTCAACAACCGTGCAGCATAGCTGAGCATATGTGCTGGGTAGAAATAAGTATTTTCTTTTCTATGCAATCTTTCACATACTTTTGCAACATACTAGAGTTTGGGCAGCAACCAGCAAGCACAAGATCAGTTTAGTTTGGTTACCACACAAACTACAATGTGGCACATGCGAGGTATCTTCACAGCAGTTCAAGGCAAGGCTTCTGTGCAGAACAATGCTACTCTACATACAGCAGTAAAAATGTATTGCAACATTTTATGGCGTAATCACAAATCACACTGTAAAGGCAGCATCTGGAAATTCTGTATGGTGCTATACCTCCTTGAAAAAGCTTCAAGGGTGCACTATCACATCTGCTTTGATGGCACAAAATTTGGTTACGATGGTGTTTGCTGTAAATCATTGCTGTATAACCAAAGTTCACTGAATTGTGCACACCTAAATAAACTCTAGAAAACTAGACATACCGGTTGCACAACATCACACTTTTCAGGAATTATTGGTACAGGGCATAAAAGCATTGCAAAATAGAGTTCATGTGAATTGTTGGTAGGAAAATACAGATGAAAAGGAGATGTGGCAAAGACAATGCAATCATAGAAATAGTTCTTGGTGTGTGTGTCCGTTATCTCTGTCCTGTTTTCATGCCATTTCATTTTCATCTTTAATAAGAATGCCACATTAAACCAGTATGTGCTACATCCAAGCAATTACTGCAGCAAACTTTTCCTGCTGCATGCATTTATGGTATGCACAGCCAATGAAATGTTAAACACACTACAATATATATAGCATTTCTTTATCCAGGAAATAAAAAGAGCATAGTTGCAGGACAGAAATTTGGGCAAACTGACTGTGAGTACAATTTTTTACCATAGACTGGCACAGTGATATAGCACACAGTGGTAAGAGGGCCACAGTGAAATTGTATACCCTCCTTTGTTGCCATGTGCTATGCAATGACATTCTGTTAATAATTACGTGATCAAGGTTAACATCCAAAAGCAACATCTGGGCTATGAGGGATGCTGTAGTGGCGCATTCTGAATCAACATCAATGATGAGAGGTCCTTTAACATGCATTAAAATTAACAAAAATTCAGCAAGTGCTCGTTGGTACATACTGAATTTACTGCAGTGCTTTGGTGATATGAAATGCAATACAATAAAGGAAGACACACGGCCATGCAAGCGTAAACCCAATGGGTACAGTAAAAGTCATCAGTAATGGTTTTGTTCCGGCACACACGGCAGTTTCCTGCTAGTGCTCATAAATTTCAAAACTGCTTTTAACTATGCCACTGACAGTGTAGCGCGTTTCTTACCTTAAAAGGGCCCTCACCAAGCCCCATCAGAAACCTTAGTCATACATTAAAAGTTTGTAGTGCCATGTAGAAAGCGTTTAACCGCAACAAATTATAAAAGTGTCCAGTAGTAGGAGAGAGAGAAGCAAATCAAATCTTGCAAGGTCATCATGTGAAGAGGCAAGGTATCATCCTTATGGCAAAAACTCTCTCCTACTGCCTCGACCAGTGCTTGTAAGTGACATTTTTCTCTGGCATTCTCTCATATCAAAGCCAAGGGCCCACGTGACATTTCTTTTACAGTACGGACTCGCCCCCCCCCCCCCTTTCTGCCATCCTTCCTTCTTGCTGCATTGCAAATTCACATGAAAGGCAGTACAGAGACAGTTTTGTGCATTCTGTGTTCTACAGAAATCACAGTTTTGTGTCCTGCTGTTATGTGCGCAGTAAAGTCATATATGCGTATCTTGTAAGTGAATGGTATCTTATACACAACATCCTCTACACACCCAATTAATGTATCTATGTGTTTCTATAGGGAAGAAGACAGTTAGTTGTTCCATAGTACCTAGTACATGGTAAAAGCAAATCTGCTATAAGTCACACAAATAAAATTGCCAAGCGTATATAATGAGATATATTAAATATTTTTTGCTTGAAGGAAGTCGTAGGGCAGAAAGGCATATTTATATTGGCCTAAGGGAACATAGGCATGCTGCCGGTATGCTAGAGACTTTGGAAAATTTACCGGCATACTATGTATGCTGCTGACCTGAACATATTTTTAGGAAAATTCAGACCTTGGTTCAATGTGGCTCAAAGACTGCAAACGAGATAATGCAAGTACAATTAATGCCAAGGAATGCACTAGGAAGTGATGTGAACACACAATCAGTGGCTTTGAAATACCTGCTTTTATATTTACACGTAAATAATAGCTGGAAATTGCCACCTGTGACCACGCAAAAAACCACTAAGAATTACTTTTACTATGATGATTTTTCAGTTCCTTCTTTCATGTCATATAGTGTAGAACCTCGCTGATATAATCCCGTTATGTATGATTTCCCGGCACCAACATTCGTGATTGAGAACACACACATACACACACAAAGAACCCATAAAGCTACGCTTATTTTTTTACCGGTTCATACGTTCCCGGAAAACACGATATTTCGGCACCAATGTTCAGTACATTCAGTACAATTAAAAGCGTACTGCACGCTTTTGATTGGCGAGAACCCAAACGCGCTGCCATTCCCTGCTCTAGACTGTGATCATATAAGTCTTCTGTCTGCTGGACACCATGTAAACAAGGCACGAGGCATGCGCAATCGAGAACAGTAGCTGCCCACTGCATCAGCTACCCTGCAATACTCGCTCGCCCGTACTACATGGAAACGCTGGTGCTCACTCAGTTTCTTATTCCAGTACCAGCAAATCTGCTCCCGGGTCCTTGCACGCCGCATTCACAGCTATCGCCTCCAAACCCCATTGTGGTAATCATATTCATCTTCTTGCTTGACAGCACGTGGGGTGTAGTGCCATTGAAAGCATACTGCACGTTTTTTAAAAAGTAGGCGATAACCCAAACGCGCCGCCGTTCCCTGCTGCTGGCAGCACGATGCGAGAGTCGCGTTTCGTTATGGTGACATCCGGCGTCGCCCACCAATTCAATTTCGTTTCGGTTTCCCGTCACCGCCTTAAAACACAACGAAATAGGAAAACAAAACGCGTCTCGTGTCTCCTGCCGCAACGATTCGCACATTTCACATTATGTATACGTCAATTACAATTGAGCCGGCCAAATTTTTTGCGACTTAGGAACGTGCGTCTTTCCAGATAGTATGTGTTTTCTTGCGTTTTTTTTTTCCAGAACGTACGAACAAGGTTCTACAGTATATCTGACGTACACATCCTAGTAAAAAATTCAGTTTGGAGTTGTATGTCTTCATTCTTTCTTGTATTTTTTTGTCACCAAAGCAGTGCAGTAAACCTAAAAAAGCTGAAATTGGTATGTCAGCAATTCTTCATTCTTCTCCTATGCTAACATAAAAAAAAAAAAATTCCCAGAATGAAAATTTAACACACATGAAAGTGACTTCACAAACTTGATTTTTCAGATGAGCAAGACATGTTTGTTCATCATGATAAATATTCTGCTATCATAAAGCATGATGAATTTCATGTTTAATGTTTGACAAAATGGTGTTATTTTGCCTGAAGTAGCCGAACGTGGGCGATTTGACATTGTAGAACAATGTCAAAAATTGCAATAAAATTAAGACAAAAAATGTCAGCACAGAAGCTGAATAATTCATTTCATCCTAAATTCTTTCTGCAAAAAGAACTACGCAGGAAAAAAATCAAATACACTATTTCTTAGTGGACAGTAGGACAGCAACTGTGCAACTAAAAGCTAGTAAAATCCATAGACTTCCATATAAAAGCAGCATTATAACAGGTGTATTTTTTTTATGCAACGAGCACCACTTTTGAGATCATGAGACCTTAAAATGTGCTACGAAATACACTCGCGTTCTAGTTAACTTTTCCATAAAGCGTGCCTCTGACATTTCAGGACAATCTTAACTCAAACGCCAAGGTATATTAGCAGATTTTGGTGACAGATATCACAAAAGTGGTACTAGTTATAAGATTTCTGCTAAGCAGACATGACTTCACTACTCTTTGGCTTCAATTTCGCAAATACAACATATGTCCTAAAGTCAGTAATTAAAATGTTTTGCCGTTTTTGCAGATATGCGAAAACGGCTGAGGCCCAAATACGCCAGTTTCTTTAGAAGTGTTACGAATAAAAAGAGACACCTGGTATAATATTTATGCTATTCACCTTGAATACATTCTCTTGCTCTATACATAAACAGCAAGCTCTCACTTTGTGGGAGCACATGTATTAATTTAGAACTCCCATGACCACTACATAAGGAGCAGTTCAAGAACACTGCACTTCTTGTATAATGTGGCTAGGTAAAAAGTTAGAAGCTGAACACAACTAAATATAAAGGAGAATGGAATGACAACAAAGGACAAGCCCAGTAGCCAATACTAGTATGAATACACAGAAGTTTACTAGCAAGGGAACTTGGGTCTACAGTGCACAACTACATGAAGTAACACTAAAGCTAAATTACGTTTACCAGCTATAGTTGGCTTTTTGTCTGTCTGGAAAATGAGCTTAGCACAAACATTACCAGTGTTTCTTTAAAATGAAATGTGTTACGCTACAATGTAAAATCTCTCGACTGAGATAACTGCACATGCTGCATGGCCAAGTTGTAAAGAGTTTTACAAGGATGACAAATCACTTTGCTATAGCCAGCTTCAGACAGAGCAAGGCCTTGATATAAGCTCATCGTAGGATACTTGATGGGGTAGTAGTTATTGTGCTGGATATTTCACAGGGTTCATAGCAGTTCCTGTAACTTCCAAGGGTCTGAGAAAGCGTTTATACAAAGAGAGATTGTGCTTAACACATGCACAGACGCAATTTTTTTATCATCACAGTACAAAGGGAAGCCAGATGAAGGAAAAGCCAGATGTGCAAACAAAATTCTCAAAAAAGAAGAGAAAAAAGCCAGGAGCTTATAAGCACTCTAAAATTTAAGCCTTTTCAAGGTCTAGAAAATGGTGCTTTGGTAGACAAGGACAGGAAACATTTCTTTTCAATATTTTTCAAGGATTGCTACAAACCATGTTTGAGAATGAGAAACCAAGCTAGTCCATTATAAAACATTTCTTGCTGTAGTTTGCTCCAAATGGTTTGCAACATGTTGCAATGAGATGTAGTCAACTTTGTTAAGATGCCCAAATACTGCATATTTTGAGAAAGGCATGACACAAGAAAAACACTACAACAACAACAACGAAAAAAAAAAAAACATGCTATGAAGGCGCGCCCACATGCAATATGGCATGCACACCATAAACCCTTGTCATGCTTAAAGCCCCCACGTCTGTAATGGCAGGATTAAGTGGGCACACAAAGCAAATATACTGCAACCTATAATAAAATAAATGTGTCCAGCGACGGTACGTGTTCCAAAGAAAAAAAAAAACTTGACCTATAAAGCTGACAAAGATCTTGTGATTAGCATTAAGAGGGATTTTATTGAATCTTGCCTTTGTAACTTGCCATTAACTTGCAAATAATGGAACCAGACACTGGCACCTTAATGAAATAAAAGTGCCTAAATGCAAATTAATTTGGCCCAAGTCAGACTACAAAACATCTAATTAACAAAAAGTATGCTGAACCATACTGTGCACTCATTCTTGAAATGGCAAGCCATAGCCTGTTTGTTCAGTGTTCAGTATTGACACCGATTTACCTGCAGTCATGTTACCTGAATGCACCCAAGTCACTACAGGACACTGCTGAAAAGAAATGCTGGACCACTTTTTCTGACATTCTTTCACTGCTGCCTCTTCTACTACAGCTGTCTGCAACAGCACATGCATCTTTGAATGCTACCTACGTCTATTCACCACATCCTCCTCTCTTTATAGCCATTTTCAGCATTGGAGTTTTAGAAATAAGGGGTGCAAACGGCTTGCGATACCCCAAAATCAAGGTCAGTGAGAGTGTATATGCCCACTCTTGGTTGGGTACTTTTGTATGCATAACCTATAGCATCTGCTAATTTAGTTTCCACTACTTAAAAAACCCTATTGTTGACAGATTTAGGCAATTGTCTAACAAAATTAATATGAGAGCTGAGGAACTATAAGCTTTGCACTAGAGTGTGCAGGCCAAAGGTCATGCAAATCATCAATGGAATGCCTTGGAGATTTATCTGCAACAGCATTTTGAATGTGCGTAAAAATTTTCATTCTATTCAATTATTACAGTGACATGAGATCTTTCAGAATAGGCATAAAGAATTAAGGTATGACTGCATTTGGGGTGGCATTTGAGGAGAAAATTTTTTCCATTCCAATTTTGTGCCATTTTTGTTTTTTCCTGCACCACAAAGGTAATCACAGTTAATATTGCTTGAGCCAATAACTAAAGAGTGACTAGGACTAGAATCAGTGTGTCAGAACGAAATGAAAACCAAGAATGAAAAAATATCTATATTTTCGATTGGAATGAAAACAGCCGAAACATTATTTTATTTTGAAGTGAAACTGAAATATTTTATATCAGTTTTCGGTTCAAGGGGAAAATTGGCAATCCGAAACAACCGACGTCGGGCAACATCAGCATCAGCGTCAGCATCAGCGTGTATCTCAAACAGGGATAATGTGAGCGACAGCTGGCTTAACATGCCACTAATCAAACCATGCCGCTCAATGCACTAGCAGTAGCAGCACTAACAGATAGGAATCGTAGCAGAGCTCGGAGCAGGTGTTTACGCGCAGCAGAGCTTATTGTTTCGTTTTCTACAGGTCATGGTAAGGGAAGTTTACAGCTCGCCCAAATGGAATGCGACAGAACCAATCGCGCTCAAAGATATTTCAAGTATGACACTGTCTCAAACAAATCAACATGCCAGATTGATGACTCCCAGCACGCAGTTTCAGGCGACCACGATGAACACCTGTAATGTCATCTGCAGCAGCGCGACAAGGAGGTGTATGACAAAATTCTCGCCGAGAGAGCCAAGTCCACAAAGTGCTTCATATCGGACGAGGCTGAAGGCTTTCCTACGGCAAAGCTCAGGCAAGTGGATATGCAACGCATGCTTCAGAATACTTCGTGGAAGTGCGTTTCACTCGATATAACAGTGAACAGCATAATGAACAGTTGCATCGAACTAGTCACGAGAAACAGTTGGCCATTTCTGCTTGTCAATGACTTTGGCTTTCGCAAAGTAACTGATCCTGTCCTAAAAGCACTAGGTGCCAAACGGTCTATCATAGCAGAGACTGTTAAGGACAGAGTCCACAAAGAAGTGAAGAGCACGCGAGAGGAAATTTCTCAGTCACTTAGAAAATGGATGCTTTCTTTAAAAAGTGACTGCACATGGAGACTTGACAGAGCTCTGCTTGGCATCAATGTACAGCAGGCAGAAAATGGAAGACTAATTATTCAACTACTGGCCATGAAGGAACTTTTCGACGGACACACTGCTGAACATCGGAAATTACAGGTGAAAAGCATGCTATGTCGCTATGACTTCAGTGTCACCCAGGTGTACAGCATCACAACTGATAATAGTGCACACATGCTAAAGGCTGTCGCGTTCTCAGCAAAACAGACGACAAAACTGACGCTTCCAGCTCAGACGAAGACGCCGATAGCAGCAACCCTGAATTTCGATATTACAACTCTCTGCTACATGACTCAGAAGATGCCATGCCCAGCGCCTTAGTCTTGATGACGCAGACTTTATGTTAGGTGTCATGTGTGCTGTGCACACACTGCAACTGGCCGTTATCGATGCTCTTAAAGAGTCAGGTGCCTACACTATCGTCTCAGAGTGTCGTGCGCTTGTGAAGAAACTCCGCGTAAAAGTGCTATGGGCTTGATAAGGAAGCTAGGGCTAAAGAAGCCTGTCATCGATTGCCCGACACGATGGATATTGACGTTGAACATGTTAACCACGTTGATTGAACTAAAGGACTTCAATGAGGACTTTCTATCGGACGAAGGGACCACAAGATGGACTGGTAGCATGTGAGCACAAGCAGAAATACTCGTACAATCCTTTCAGCCGGCACAAGCCACAAAGATCTTCAAAGCGAACAACTCACAATTGATTATTTCTATGGTGTATGGTTGACGTGTTGTATGAGGACCTCAATGATACCGATTCCATTTGCACAAACTCTGGTTCACCCATGAAGAAGTGAAAGCGAGATCTCTGCAATACAGATATTTTTTCGTGCAGCACTGTACATGGACCATCGCTATCGCCTTCTCCTTTCCACTGACCAGAAATGTCAAGCAAAGATGCACCTGAGCAAAACCTAGAAATGAATTACAGGCCTTCAGCAAAAGAAGGGTAACAGCTGTATTCCAGAAAGCACGGCTGCCCTAACTCCAGAGGAACCAGAAGATGCCTTTGAAGCATTTCTCAAGACAAAAGAAGCTGAGGCTGGAGCTCGTTCACATTTGACAAGTAAGCTAGGCTTAGTGAACATTGCATGCTTGCAGGAAATGCTTGACAAAGAGCCACACCTTCCAGAGGGCACGAATGCGTTTAAATTTTGGGAAGAGCGAAGAAAGCAGCAACCAGAGCTGTACATATTATCGCAAGTAGCCCTTGGTGTGCCAGCCGCACGTCAGCATGGAGAGGGCCTTCTCGGCGCTGAAGTTAGTTTTATCATAACAGCAGTCTAGCATTTCGGTGAGTACACTCAACGTGCTGCTTCTGAGATCATGCTCAATGCCTTGACTCAAAGCACAAAGCATGATCTGCGAATAATTCACTTATTGCAAAAAATAGCATGTTTTGATCGTTACTTTACTTCAAAAAATTTTCCATGCAAACAAAAACCATTACAAACCGTTACAGATAATCTTTTTTCCGATCTGGAGCAGAACCAAAGCAGAAATTTTTTCAGAGGAATGAAACTAAAACTAGAAAGAAAAACATTCCGTTGTGACACCCTGACTAGAATACAATTATCACTTTAGCCCAAGGGTCACTTTATGGTTACAGCTTTGGAGTCCCACTCAAAGATCTCTTGGCTAATAGGGCACATTTCTCAAGTAGCATATAGGCCACTTTCATAAGTACGATTAGGCCAGATGTGACAAAAACAGAAAAGGTTGGTGGCAGTGCCACCTTCCATATCACATTGTGGTAATGACTGGCCAAGTACAACCAGCCAACAAAAAAATAAAATGAGCTAGGTTGCAAATAATGAAACTTAAAAAAAAAATTTTACGTTAGCTTAATCTGTAGGAAAATGCCAAAAACAAAAGGAGATCAGAATTATGCAGATCCCACATGCAGTGGGAATCAATGTAATGCAAAGAATTCTGCATGCAGCTAGCTATCTAGCCTCATTTGCAGCTCTGCAAAGCATTACCTGATGGACCAACATGTTTATGTAAGTTAAGAAATTGTGTATGTGACAAACGTGTGTGTCACAACAGCAGTAAGATAATTGCGCGGATAATAAAATGATGACTGTTTTTTTTTTCATATTAAGACGACCTGTTACAACCTGTTCCATAAAGACCTGGGCTAATACTGAAGGTGTTACGATGTCACAAATCTACGTAGAGTTAACTGCTACAAAGAAAGGACTAAGGAATGTGCAGCAATCCGGAGTTGTTGCCAAACATGTTGTTGCCAGTGCAGTCTAGCACTGGCAACAACATGTCTCAAAGCACTGGCTGCCATAAAAGAAGAATGAGAGAAACTGGCATGCTCCCGCTTTAGTTGGCAGCTTGTTGCTATGCGATGTGATGCACGTGAAAGACAGTGGCAAGACTGAAGCCGAATGGAAACTGGTACATGCATGCACACATGCTTTTGCTTGTGCTATGCGATGTTGCACATGCTTAAATAGCCATTTGGTGTTGGCACAAGAGAAGTGTCCGGGCAATCGTTGCCTAATGGTTAGAGCATCGAGCTGCTGTGCTGGGGGACCCAAGGTTCCATTCCATGATCGAACAAGTGAAGTTCTTCTTTTTAATTGAAAAGGCCCTAAATTATGTGAGACAGGAACCTACCTACAGCAAAGTGCCTTGAATAAGCCAAAGAATGCTTTGCATAAAAAAATTATGACACAGCAGGCAGCAAACAATTAACAACTTGTCACCGTTACTTCGTAAGCAGAGAAAAAAAAAGTTACAGCATCTCATGTTTTGTTGTAATGCTTCAAATGGCTGAACTTTAGGAACCTAGTCAATGGTGGAAGAAACGAGGCTCATTGTAACAAGCGCAATATGTGCAACATTAGGGCAGTCATGTCACCAGCACTGGGATTTGTGTACACGTAACATCGAATGAGGTGCATGGGAAGTTCTGCCATTCCACCAAATATTCTCCACATGCGCCAAAAGCTCCAAATGGTTTATTTAATCCCTTATTACATTAATTTAAATTTTCTAATGACAGAATTAGACAAGCCTTTGTTTAGGTCAAATATGCTCAAACAAACCTTAACGTTCTAAAGAAATGTGAGGCTGAGATTTGATGAGCGAAAGTTGTTGCAGATCATATACGATACACCATGCAGTTAACGACACATCGTGCACATATACAAAGATCATAAGAAGCCTACAAACACTGACACCAAGGACAACATAGGGGAAATTACTTGTGCTTAATGAATGAAATAAAGAAACGATAAAGTAATGGAAATTAAAGTGGATGAAAAAACAACTTGCCGCACGTGGGAACCGAACCCACAATCTTCGCATTTCGCGTGCGATGCTCTACCAATTGAGCTACCGCGGCGTCGTGTTCCCATCCACTTTCTTGGGTATTTATGTGTCCTAGTAGAACCCTGGGAGTGTTCGCCAGCGCCACCACTCACAGACCTTGGCAGCGGACGTGGAACGTCTTTTTTGCCGCAGGTGTCACGAGAACGTGAGAACGCGAAATGCGAAGATTGTGGGTTCGGTTTTCACCTGCGGCAAGTTGTTTTTTCATCCACTTTAATTTCCATTACTTTATCGTTTCTTTATTTCATTCATTAAACACAAGTAATTTCCCCTATGTTGTCCTTGGTGTCAGTGTTTGTTGGCTTCTTACGATATGACTAATAAAAATCGGGCCCCTCGGTTAACCCCCTTTCTTCTCGTACATATACAAAGAGACATTCAAATCGCAAAAAAGCTGCAAAATATATCAGGAACATTGAAACAGTTAAAAGCTTTGCTGTAAAAAATGGACTGCATTCCTCGCAGCACCAGCAAGTACAAGTTTCTTTAACCCTTTCAGGGCCAATGACGTAGATATACGGCGCCGCGAACAAGTCCAAAATGGCTGATGCCGTATATTTACGGTGCCGTCTTTATGGTTAAAAAGCGGGCCAATTTTCTAACTTTTTGTTTCCTGGGATGTGCTGCCACTATGTAGGAATACAGGGAATTTTTTTCGCGAGCATCCCTACCTCGCCTTTCGTAGCATGGTTTGTTTTAGAGCTAATTTGCTCCGGCGTGTCTATATACTACTGCTCACACATTGGCACGCGTGCGGTCAGGCGGCGCTTTGGGTTTTGTTCTGCAGGCGGCTTTGGCTTCTTGCGCTCACAAAACTGATAACTATCTTGTTACTAATCGCTCAAAGGGCGACCGCCTGTTTCTCGCTCGTTTAGTGCTCACAGGGGTGCGCATAGGAAGGATGCCGCCATGCATACGTTTCCCTTTTTTTTTTTTCTGAGACTCGTGAAAACTAATTGCCTCTGGATCGTGATAACGTGAAGATTACCGGAAGTTTGTCACATGTTTTGCTTTTTTGACGGGCACATAACCACACCGTTTTCTTGAGTGTGCTTACCTACGCAGTTTGATTACGCTATAGGCATAAATATGAGTGTAAGAGCAGGAACATTTGAGACTTGCGAAATATTCTCGTGTGCGCATTTTATAAGCCTTGAACTATGTGGATAACAATGGATCAAATTGTTAATTCTGATAACTTTATTTTCTTTTTTACTGTTGTTATTCATGAATAAAGAGTACATATATAACAATGCAAAATATTTTTTTCTCACTTTACGATCCACCTAGAAAAATTACGGTTAATATTTTTCAAAATAGGTCCCTCAGAATTATTGGAATGTGCAATAAAAAAAATCAACCCTGGGCGATCGCATATGGCAAAAAAAATTGACCCTGAAAGAGTTAAATTTGATGATGTTGCCCTTGACTAATTGATAGCATCCGTATCTAGGCTGAGTCGTTTATAGCGCTTTCTTTTGCGTAAATATTTGGTTTGCAGTCTTTACGAACTTGGCGCAAGCTGAAAATCAACCTTAATTCTCTTCCCAAGAGTTATCTGCTGCTGCTGTTGTCATTAGCCCTTGAAACACAGCAGGCCCCACTCTGTTTATCGTAAACACTGCTGGCATTTTCATTTTCTGACATATTTGCTACAGTAATAGTGCTAAGAAATAGCATAATAGTGTTAAGAAATAGTATAGCCCATAGAAACATTCTAATTGGTCACTAAATTTGTTCTGTCATGAGCAAACAAATACCTGCTCCCTTCTACAAAATAACCCATAACTGCATGCTGTATGATATGTGATATACTAGTACTTAATGAACCACCTGAATGTCTTTGTCATTTAAAACATCACAGTAGGCTGATATACAGCAAACATTGGTGTTTTTTGTACATTGATTTCAGGCATGTAAACTGTGGTGAAAAAAGAACTTTATGAACTTTTTGCACATTGTGTGATGAGCGGCCAAGATTCCAGAGTTATACACAGATTCTGGGTAAATATGTAAGATTTTATTTCAATCCAATTCTGTTATGTTTGAAGAAGTTGGTCTTTGTGTACCATATTATGATACACCATGTGGTAAGGAGTTAGCAGTCTAACCAAATTTTTATTTCAAGCCTGTATGGCGCCGCCACCTCTTGCGTCATCAATTCACCGTGCGCCGCCGTCGGCAGCAGCCAACTTCCTTTACTGGGCCACAACAGGACACAGAGAATTGGCCCGTGTCACTTAGTTACATTGAATTGTACCTTGAAAATGTTTAACTGCACATTTATTTATATGAAATAAATTTATACGGTGTCCTGTGTGAAAGCCTCAGTAATGACCGGTGTACAAACAACCTTCGCAAAACCCAGGTTCATTCACATCTTCTCTGACACATAGGTAACATTGAGAAATTTTCTTTTCTCTGTTTAAGGCACTCGTGACAACTAAGAGTGAGGAGAAAGAGAGAGAGAAAGAAGTTACAATTTTGTAGTTGGAAGTAGTAAAAATGTCACTGGTACAAATGGTACTAGTCTGCCACTGCAGCACCATGTGCCATGGAAATCTGCCCTTGACATATGGTCTGGTTCTATAACTTCACTAAATGTCAAACAAAGCTGACGGACTGTGTATGTAATGTAATTTGCCCTATGCAACCTGCATGAAATTTTTTTGCATGCAATAAAGAACATTTGACAGTGTCATACTTAATGAAGATCAATGTACTATCCCTGTTTTCCAATTAAACTAAGTTTCACACAGATATCATAAGATATATGGCAACATTATACAGTCTTTACTGCTGAATGGCTCAAAGAAGTGTAATTCCATTGACGCCTAGCTACTAAATACACGATTCCATTCTACTCACACACCATCTGCCAAAAGCTGTGCATAGGCACTGCAGAGAACATTTCATCAATGTAGAGGTGCTAGTTTTGCAGCCTGTCTTCAGCACAGACTATTCCAGGCTTCCATGCTTTGTTTTTTTTCTTGTGCACAGCTATCCTTCTGGAAATATACTGATTTACCTAGGGACATATACCACACAAATATTCACTAAGGAATTCATATTCAGCCTGCTCCACTCAGCTGAAATATACTTGCTTGACTCAGTTCCAACACGAGCAGTCCTCAGAGAGCTTGCTATCTGAACTGACACAGTCAGAACTGTCAGTTTTCAAATCTAAATAATTTTTTTTTTCTGGATATTATCATCCTTTAAAATGTGCATCCAAAAGAGGCATTGATGTACCACAATAGGGCACTTTAGCCACAAGTGCAGTATCGATACTCTGTATTTGTCATTCAAACATGAAACTTCCAGAGTGTTTACTTTAGGAACTCCTGGAAATCTTGTACAATCAATGCATAATTTTCTTTGAGCTCGAATGCAGCCAAGAATGCGCAGGGAGTAGGAGTAAATATAGGGAAGTGCTCCATAACACAATTGGGCATGGTACTTGAAAGGTCAAGAATAGAAGTGAGAGCTTGCTGTAGTCTTAAAACATAGATGCGAGGACAAGCCTTATCAACACAGCTATTCCAGATTACAGACATTACAGAATTGCAAACAGCCAGAAGAAAAGTCTCCAAAGAAAATACAAATAACGGCTAAATAACTGAACATCACATTCTTGCATTCTGACACCATCAGCTACTATTTTGTGCATGGATACTAAATTGTATTCTTGCCAAGAACTTAAACACTGGAGTCAGTGAATCATGATTTGTAATAAATTAAATGTCCTCTTGGCATGTAAAGAAGAGAAAAAAGAAAAACGCATTTCACTTGAGAAATATGCAGTGTGAATGGGCATGATTCTGCTGGTTCTCTATTGTGCATCTTGCAAGGCACTACTGTCGCTGTGCTCCACTAAAATAGCAAAGCATGTGCATAATGAAAAGTTGCAGATGTCTGAATGCACTTATCACTGAAACATTCACGTAAGTAAATTATAAGAAAAAAAAGGGGAGGGGCAGTGGGGGAGAGGAACATTGAGGACCTTTGTCAAATAAAGAGTACAGGAAAGGAAGAATCCAGAGTTTTGCAGGTTTCCTGTCCACAATGTTGCCACAACCATTGGTTAGTTTTGAATGTGCAAATCATACATGATAAGGCAAAGTGTCTCAGCTCTTCACCCTGCAGCTTCACATGATCTTGCCCACTTGCAGTTATTTACAAAAAACTATTTACATAGTTCATGATGAATGAGCTGCAAACCCTACGCAACTCTTCCATGCCTAATCTGAATGCTTTTGTGCATTGACACTTTTGCACTACAATGAGATAAAAAATATAAATAAAAAATAAAGGCTGTTTTTAAAATAATAACTGCCAGCCAACTTAAAATTCATAAAAAATAAAGGCATTCAAGGATCCAGAAACTGCATTGACTAACGTGGGCCTACAGAAACAACAGTCAAAGCACAGCACTTTAAACAAAATCTGAGCCGAAAAACTGCTTTTTCCGCACCCTTCTCGAAATGCTTCTTTCAAAGAACTTCTTCAGCTCTGATACAATAAAAACAGTTGATGATACTCCAACAAGGAGACAAATATCTGAAAAAGAAGAAAAAAATGTGAAATGTTAAGGGCACCATATATGTAATAATAACTTTCAAACTATATACAAATATTCGCTATGTGGATTCCTCATGCTACAGCATTTGGGGTCTCACTTTTGTTACACTTTTCTATCAGAAGGCCTCTTTGCTCGCACTGAAGAAGAATGTTCGAGACAATTTCCAAATGAACTCATTAGTGGCTCAACACACAACAGCGTTACCTATTACTGTATAATACCCGCCGTGGTTGCTCAGTGGCTATGGTGCTGGGCTGCTGAGCACGAGGTCGCGGGATCGAATCCCGGCCACGGCGGCCGCATTTCGATGGGGGCGAAATGTGAAAACACCCATGTACTTAGATTTAGGTGCACGTTAAAGAACCCCAGGTGGTCGAAATTTCCGGAGTCCTCCACTACGGCGTGCCTCATAATCAGAAAGTGGTTTTGGCACGTAAAACCCCATAATTTAATTTTTTTTAAATTACTGTATAATGTATACTTGCCAACCTGTGAACCTTAAAAATAGTAAAAATCCTGCAGACACAACACAACAGGCGGAAAGAAAAAGAGGGGGGAGAGAGGGGTTCGCAATTCTCACGGGTTATGCAAGCATTTAAAGCGACAGACACTTCACTTGACAAAGACAGCGCATTGCTGTTTACCATGGCATAAATCCCAACATACAGTGCGCCGAAATTTACGAAAGCAACGACAAACATTACGTCTATATTCGGAGAGATATCAACCATTTGAGACGCTATAAAAGCAATCCCACTTGTAATAGTAAACAGCAGTGAAGCTATCGTGCTTAGAAGAGACTTGACAGAAGTAATAGCGGAATTAAAGTGTGTACATTCCACGCTATGTTCCAGGAGGTTCAACAGACAACAGCACTTCAATACCACTATCAAGTGGGTTTTTGGACCCTGTGGCATACCAGGAGATGATGGTACCAACTTACTTTCTAAGCGGACTACAAATCAAACAGATCCTACGACATCCCCTTGAACTGCTGACCCCAGACTGTACATTCTAGACCGCAAAAACTGACTCCGTCTTCAGACACGTGTCCTCTGTGTTCTGTGGTCATCCGTTATGAACAGACCAGAAAAGGGGACGTGATGCTATGCAGGTTTTTATTTGGGTGTCATGCTAACACCTCACGTAACAAAAAAGTGGAAGCGAAACAGCAGTGCCAGTGAACCTTACTTATATACCATTAGCTGCCCCATTTGCCATTCAAGATGACAAACCTGTGGACAAATTGCACTTATTGTGAACTTGCCCAGCTACTGAAAGTATCAGACATCATGCAGCCCAAGCCAGCATGAAAGACTGAAATGACCTACAGACATACCTGAACAACACTTCATATTGCATGCTTTTCTCTTACATCTGGGAGGCTGGTTCAGACTCCCCACAGTGAAAAGATGAGTGAGGCGATACTTTTACCCCACACCTCACAAGCCAGCACCTCCATAAAGATGTTTTTATTACTACTACTGCCTGCCTCAGCAACTTGTCTAAATAAAGTTGCCAGAGCAAGTATACCTCTGGTGCCCATCAACCATAAGACTTTCCTCTCGTCAGATACCGACGAGAGGAACACTGTTCAGGTCTAGTTTCCAGTACAAAATATCTGATTTCTTTCAGCATTACTGTGAAAAATTTATAAGATCCCTGACATTATCACAGCGACTCCGAATAACCTCAGGTGCAACCATTGAGAAGTGTATAGGAGGCTATCCTTGTGGTATTACAGCAAAACCTTGTTTAGATGATACCGTTTCGTACGATAACCTGGTGGCAACATTCATAATCGAAAACACAAAAAATGAGCTAATACAGATTCTTTTTCACTGGTTAATACGTTCCCGGAAAATGGAATCTTTCGGCACCAATGTTTAATATATCGTGAAACTGCGATTGTATGACACATTTTCCAGCCGCTAGGTCACATGTTAACAAGAAATAATGCGAGGTGTGCACGATTAAGCAGCGTGCCGCGCCACTTTCCCCACAGTTCTCGCCTGCCCACGTCATGTGAAAACATCGGCAAGCACTTGGTTTCCTCTTCCGGTACCAGTAAATATTCCTGTGGATCTTCGCATGTCACATTCACAGCTATCGCTGTCAACCTTATGGCAATAGGCATCTTCCCGTGTTTCACATGTTTCCGTGTGTCCCGTGTTTCCCGTGCACATGGTGCACCAAAACGTGTCACCGTTCACTGCTGCAAGCGGCATGAAGTGCATGTCATGTTTTGCTCTTGCAGCATCGTATTTTCGTGTCGCCGACCAGCTTGATTTCGGTTGGGTTCCCCATAGACGTTCTTACAAACTGTACACCCTTTTTACGGCAATCCTGTTGGTGCCACCATGTTTGATCACATAGTGATGGGTCCATTGCTTGTTTCAACTGCCTCCCTTGTCTCCGTGTTTACAATGGATTTGCATGACAACTGGTGTGGCTCAGCAAACCTGTTTCGGCGGATATCGTAGATGGTGACTGGGTGGACAACATCAAGCCTTGGCCACAGCTTCAGAGGACATGAAAAGACCTTCCAGGGGTTATTACACCTAGTGCAAACTGCGCGAACAGCATTTATGAAGCTTGTACTGGAAGTGGGGCTAGAAATGTGTTCCAAGCTATACAAAGTTTCTGCTTACAAATTAAATCAGGATGAGTGTGTTTTGCTCTTCGTTCTTTATTTGACAAACACTTTAAAGAAGCAGCTTGTCGTGTTTCTGACCTAGTAGTGTTCTTAGGTGCGGTGACTGTATCATAGTTTATTTTCTGCCTAATCGCTTGTGGGTGTGCACAGCTGCAACAGATTTATTCTTGCTGTGCACAAGGCTTGGAATGTGAATCTTCTGTACTTGGTAATAGCTTGTAGCAAAGATGTATTATCACTAGTCACTCGCTTACTCTGCGAACCCGCACAAAACGTCCAGCTTCAAACATTCATGTGCCGTTGGTGTAGTAGTCGTCACCATGCTTTGGCTCATTGATTCAAGAGTGCACCCATTCACTTATTCTTGATACGTTGGTAATAGAGTGGGCGTAAGTTTCGTGTGATTAAAGTTTGCATGTGAGTACTACGCCAGTAAGTGGCGCTACTTCCTTTTGCAACAAGCGGTACTCAGTTTTAACTCCCGATGTTCCAGGGTTGAAGTCCTTTCTTTGGAGGTTAGCGATACAGCGCTGGCAGATGAGCAATTCTTTTTTTTATCCTCGAGGAAAGCTTTGCATCGCGAGTGGCTGGCAACACAGACAGTCCTTATGTAGCAGTGGTCCGGGAACTTGGCCACACAGATTCATTCCCTTCCTTAATATGTCAGTATTTGCAGGCAACCACTGCACACGTCTTCCCTCTACTGTTCCACATTTTGCAGTATGAATAGAGCACAGTGGTTTAACAAACACCCAGTTGTATTTACAACAGCTGATCGCAGAGTAGCAGGACAGAAGTGGTAATGGCTTCGTATTTGTGCACTTCCAATGAGACAACGCACAGCGTGCCGCTGAGAGCGCCATCTCGTTCCTCCAGAGCAAACTGCTTTGCGAAAAGGGTCTATATGACATAGGAAAACTAGAAAGCCTCACCAGAGTGGGTACGTCGAAACTTCCTGTTAATATTGCCACAGAGAGCTCCCCACAGGCCAGTTACGAGCACTCTCGTGAGGTACCCTTCCAAGCACGTCGTATCTAAAGCCCCTAGGCATTACTCATAGGATCGCCATTAGAAGAGCGCCAGCAACGCCTCACGCATGGCGATACAGCGCGTCTGGCGTGCACGCGGACATGGCAGTGCCAGAGTCTCCCGTCCAATGAGAAGTTTCGGCGTGGCTCCTGGCCATCGGGGCGCACCCAGTTGCACCCAGCGTCTAAGAAGTGTGTTCTGTTGAATAGGCTTCTGCTAACTCTTCTTGTAAATTGTGTGAATGCTTAGTATTGAGTTTCCGGGCAGCAGTTCACCCACAATAAACCAGTTTGTTTAGTGTGCTTCAGTGAAGAGTGCTACATTTCTTGTGGAGGTGCGAGGTATGATTGGAAGTCCCCAGTTCGTAAGAGAATGGAGCCCCAACCCTCAGCGATTGGAACCCAGAGAACAGACCCCAGCACACCAGTGCACAAGCCGCCACATCTAAGGACACCCTCCCGAGTTTGGACCGCTTCCTGTTGCTGCAGCAGTGCAGGCAACAGTTAGCAGCGACGGTGCAACCATGACCAGCCCAGTGGCATCGTCCCAGCTCACCGTGTACCCACCATGAACGCCCGAGTTTTTCCAAGGCGATACGTTCAAAGATGTGGAAGGCTGGTTAGAGCACTTCGAGCGAGTAGCAGATTTCAACGGCTGGGACGAGACAAGGAAGCTTCGCAACATGTACTTCGCGTTGGAAGAGTCAGTGAGGACATGGTACGTCAATCATGAAGCGGCGCTATCTTCATGGGAAGAATTTCGGCGACAGTTGCTTGCCACTTATGCTAGCACTGATCGGCAAGAGAACACAGAGCGCGCTCTACAAGCCAGAAACCAGCGCCCTAACGAGAGGGTCGGCATGTATATCGAGGACACGTCCAGTCTCTTCAAGCGTGCTGATCCAAACATGACCGAAGAGAAGAAATTACGCCATCTGATGCGTGGCGTTAAGCAGGAGCTGTTTGCAGGACTCGTCCACAACCCACCACACAGCGTCGACGAGTTTCGGACCGAAGCGACGACCATAGAGAAGGCGCCACAGCAACGTGCCCATCACTACAATCGTGATGTCACCAGCGCACCAGCCGTTCTACTGTCAGCAGGCCCAGGCAGTAACACCAAAGAAGAACTGGTGCGATCAATCGTAAAGGAGGAGCTTCGAAAGCTGCAGCTACCGGAAGCCACGCCGACAGTTTCAACTTTCGCCGCCGTCATTCGGGATGAAGTTTGCCACGCCATTCTGCAGACAGGACGTGAGGAACCGCCCGTGCATCATGAACAACCACAACCGGTACGTTGCGTGCCGACATACGCTGATGTGTTATGCCAACCAACCGGGCATAGTGCTCCATGTGACACCAAGCAGCCGCCAGCCGACTCTGCACAGTGGACCCCTTCTAGCAGAGCTGAGGCCATGAAAAAGCGATGTGTGGCGTGCACCCTATCGGACGCCACTCTGTTTCCACTGCAGAGAAGCTGGACACCTTTACAGATTGTGCCCATATCGCAGAGCAGGTATTCGCAGCTTTACGATAAATGCACCTTGTCCTCATAATGGTGAAAGACCCATCGAAATTCAGGACTACTTCTTCAGACAACAGGACACGGCTGCTAGATACCAACACTGGTCACGGTCGCCAGCGTCTACACGCTACCGATCACCGAGTCCGCGGCCATCCTCGATTTCACCAAGGCGTCATTCACTGAGCCCACATCAGGAAAACTGAAGCGAGCAACCTGTGGAGGTGAGGCAGCTGGCATTAAAAAAAGCTAAGATCCTCCCTCCGTCAAGTTTACTGAGCAGCCGCGACAAACAGAGACGGATGTATAAGATAAGTGAACGGAGAATTTCTTTTAGGCTTGCGCATTATGATAGACAGTCATGAATTGAGTGCATTAGTTGACACAGCTGCTGATTATTCCATTGCAAGATATGCACTCACCAAAGAATTGAAAAAAGTTTTGATGCCGTGGAGTGGACCCCAGATATGTACGGCTTGTGGGCACCTCATTAAACCCCTGGGTAGATGTACAGCGAGAACCAGAATTCGAGGTTTTTCTTACGCCGCTGTTTTTGTCGTACTACCAGAATGTTCAAAGGATGTAATACTCGGAATGGACTTTCTTCTAACAAATGGTGCCATAATCAACCCGCAGAATGCTAGCGTGTCATTTTCTACGAAGCAGGCTATAGACGTGCAAGTCGGAGGAGCTACAACATGTTGCCTTGCGGTTACCAACGATGACATAATCATGCCACCGCGATGCAGTATGCTGGTTAGCATAAGAAACGAAGCATTCAACGACTCGGAAAGTATAGCGGAAGCCAACGTTGAGCTTCTGTTGAAACAAGGCATTTGTGGAGAGCGAGGAATTGTTCAACTACGCGATGGGTGTGCTGATGTATTGCTGACGAACTTCGGAAGTGAATTTCAGCACGTCTCAAAGAACACAGCCATCGCCTTCCTGCAAAGCACTGCTGCAGTCACAGATGTATGTAGCTTAGTGTCAAGGCCGCCTGCTGTCCAAACTATGCATGATGCCGTAACATTAGTTGCAATCAACCAAAGTCTGTCGCCAGCCCAGAAAGAAATGATGGAGGACCTTATAAATGACATCGCAGAATGTTTCTCCACCTCATAAAAAGTATGGCGCACACCAATTGTTGAACACCGTATAATAACAGACAAAGCGACCAGGCCAGTATACCAACATCCGTACCGAGTGTCACCAGTTGAACGAGAGGTCATAAAAAGTCAAATGCAAGAGATGCTTGAGGACGATGTAATTCAGCCATCAAACAACCCGTGGGCGTCGCCCATAGTCCTTCTGAGAAAAGAGGACAATACATTGAGATTCTGTGTTGATTACCGGAAATTGAACAGTGTGATCAAGCGTGATGTATACACCCGACCCCGTATTGTAACACGTTGGATCACCTACGACGTGGAAAATTTTTCTCTTCATTAGATCTCAAGAGCGGGTATCGGCAAATTGAAGTAGATGAAAGAGACCGTGAAAAAACTGCTTTTGTAACCCCAGACGACCTGTGTGAGTTCAAAGTGCTTCAATTTGGCCTCTGCTGTACGCCGGCGACATTCCAGCTCATGATGGACAATGTCCTCTCAGTTCTCAAATGGCAGTCATGCTTAGATTACCTAGACGACGTAGTGGTATTTTCCGCAACATTCGACCAGCATGTACAGATGCTGCGTTTAGTGCTCCAAGCCATCCGCATGGCAGGCCTAACCATTAAACCGTTAAAGTGCCAGTTTGGATTCTAAGAACTTATTTTCCTGGGTCACGTAATTAGCGCGCAAGGTATTGGTCTGGATCCCGACAAGACTGCTTCCGTTGCGCGATTTCCAGAGCCGACAAACAAGAAGACAATACGGCAATTTTTGGCGCTGTGCGCGTACTACAGGCGATTTGTAGAAAACTTCTCAAAAATTGCTGAACCTCTAATGAAACTTACTAAAGAAGACGTACCCTTCATGTGGCATACTGAACAAGAGGTTGCATTCAATGAATTAAAGGAATGATTGCAAGTGCTACTGATCCGCGCCCACTTTGACGAAACAGCGGACACAGAAGTCCACACAGATGCAAGCAATCTCAGTCTCGGCGCGGCTCTAGTTTAGTGGCAAAATGGGGAAGAGAAAGTCATAGCATATGCTAGCCGCACTCTCTCGAAAGCTGAAACAAATTACTTTGCAGTAGAAAAGGAATGTTTGGCTGGCATATGGGCCATCAGCAAGTTCCGACCATACCTCTATGGCAGGCCGTTCCATGCAGTCAGCGATCACCATTCTTTTTGCTGGCTGGCACACCTAATGGACCCATTTGGACGACTTGTGAGCCGGAGCCTCAGGCTCCAAGAATATGACATTACTGTTGTATACAGGTCTGGAAGAAACCATAACAATGCTGACTACTTGTCCCGCTCACCAGTGGAGTCTATTCCTTCAGAAGAAGAGGATTTCCCGTTCTTTACAGCGATGACAGCTTCTGAAATCGCCGAGCGTCAACGGGCCGACACAGAATTGCTCTCACTCATCAAGCACCTCGAAGGATACGACGTCTAAGTCTCACGTATGTTTACGAGAGGTTTATTGTCATTTCGCCTCTGAGATAATGCGCTCTAGAAGAGAAACTTTGAATGTAACCAGGAAAAATTCTTGCTTGTCGTACCGTCAGCCATGCGACCGGAAATTTGGGAAGCTTGCCGTGATGAACCATCGTCGGGTCACTTAGGTGTCAGCCGGACGTTCGCCAGAATTCGTCTGAGATACTTCTGGCCTAAACTGTTAGTGTTGGTGCAGCATTACGTGAAGACATGTTGCGAATGTCAAAGGTGCAAAACACCACCCGTGAAACCAGCTGGCCTTCTCCAACCCATAGACCCACCGAAGACTCCATTTCAAAAAGTTGGAATGGATCTTCTCGGACCGTTCCCAACGTCATCGTCAGGGAACAGATGGATCATAGTAGCGACAGACTATTTAACACAATATGCTGAAACTGGCTGCCTTGAATGAGGAACGGCAGCTGAAGTTGCCAATTTCTTTGTTTGTAACATAGTACTGCGACATGGTGCACCAACGGTCGTGATTACTGATTGAGGAGCGGCCTTCACAGCTGATTTGATGCAGCGTTTGATGAAGATGACTCACACCAGTCACAGGAAAAGCACTGCATATCATCCCCAAACAAACGGCCTGACGGAACGTCTAAACCGAACCCTGGCCGATATGCTGTCCATGTATGTCGACCTCGAACATAAGACGTGGGACGCAATCTTGCCTTACGCCACTTTTGCCTATAATACGGCTGTACAGGAGACAACTCAGGTCACCCCATTTCAACTGGTCTATGGCCGCACAGTAACAACCACACTGGATGCTATGTTGCCAGTAGATGATGACAACAACCTGTACGACATTGACGACTTCCTACAACGAGCTGAAGAAGCCTGGCAGTTAGCCTGGTTCCACATACGCCAGCAACAACGTAGGGACGATAGCCACTACAATCTGCGCCGCAGAGAAGTTCAGTACCACCCAGGCGCTAAAGTGTGGGTATGGACAGCAGTGCGTCGTCGCGGACTACGTGAAAAACACCTTCCCCGATACTTTGGACCTTACGAAGTTATTTGCCGAGTAGGTGACCTGAATTACGAAGTGATCCCTTATGAACAAGAGTGATCAAAGCAACACAACCATGCGGTCGTACATGTAGTCTGCATGAAGCCTTACTACGACAGGCAATGAAAACACATCTACAGATAAATTTTTTTCACATGCATTGGGATGATGAGTTTTCAGAGGGGTCTAATGACACAAAGAGCTCCCCACATGCTTGTTACGCGCACTCTCGTGAGGTACTCTTCCAAGCGCCTTAGTGCTAAAGCCCCTAGGCATTACTCATAGGATCGCCCTGAAAGAGTGCCAGCAACGCCTTGCGCATGGCGATACAGTGCGTGTCTCGCGTGCACATGCACACGGCAGCGCCACAGTCTCCCGCTTAATGAAAAATCTCGGCGTGGCTCCTGGCCTTCAGGGCGCATTAAAAGTGTGTTTGCCGAGGAGATGCGGTTGACTGTTTAATAGGCTCCTGTTAACTCTTCTTGTAAATTGTGTGAATGCTTAGTATCGAGTTTCCAGGCACAAGTTCGCCCACAATAAACCAGTTTATTTAGCGTGCTTCATTGAAGAGTGCTACAATATGCCCGGCCCAAAAAGGCTGCTGACCCTGGATGAATTCGAGGAGTGCAAATGAAGCTTGCCAAAGCCACAAAAACAATGCGGGCCTAGGGCTGCTCAGGCCCCACTATTTTGGCTTGCACTGGCATTTCATGCTGCAACAATTTGGTGCAACGCTTCAGATTGATTACATAGATGTAAAGTTCAATTGAGTCTGCCAAATTTTTCAGTGACTACAGATCACACACTTTCTCTTGCACTTTTTGCAACATGTAT